>NC_045478.1:39313942-39638942 GCF_009650955.1 Corvus moneduloides | reverse complement strand
TGTTGTGCTACGTATGATCACGTCTCCTTTTCAAGGAACAAAATCAAGTCTGAGGACCAAATGAACTTGAAAACCAGTGTGAGGATATAGGAGCCATCATCAAATATGTGCTTTTCCATTTTTTTCTTTCTTCTTTCTCTTTTAACTGTGGTTATGTGCTTGAGCTATGCATCATTTTTAAAACATGGTGTGTACTCTAGCTCCTAGAAAACCCATGCACCACCTCACAGGCTGTTGGCTGGGGTTGCACCCGCCGTGTGTGCAGATCCACGCCGGCACAGGTAGACATGAGGGCAAGCTGCTCGTTGCCTATTTGATTTCTCAGTATTTCCCACTGTCTGGCTATTTTTGATGACAGACTGCTTGTAACAATTACCTTGTTATAGCAATTTCCATAGAAAGAAGCAGACTTTCACTTGTTAATTAGCCCTGCTGGAAAGAGCAGTTGCACAGGGTTGACCCAGCTGCAACAACTGCGTTCTTGTTGCTTTTCCCAGGGTACAGTGGGATAAGCAAGTATGCCTTCCCCCCCGTGCATTTATTATTTCATTTTTATAATACTACTTGGATGCTGATTGATAAAATTTCCATAAAAATACTGATATGTGAGTTCAGAGCAGAAAGTCCCTTGCTCATTCTGATGAAGCATATTGCAAAACCCTGTTATGGTGCATGTGCCAGGATAGTAAAAAAAAAACCCATTTCTCTAGGTTCTCAGGGAATTAATCCTGGCTAGGTTAGACTGAGTGTACTGTAGTGTGGGAATACAGCAGCTGGGGAGAAGCTATGCTCTCTGCTGAGAGGCTCTCTCCGTTTGTTATCCCAAACAATCATGAATGACAGAGAATGTACGGAGCTGTGCCTTGGAGCAGCTCCTGGGGCAGGGCTGCTGGCATCCTAGAGGAGGCAGGTGACTATTCCTAGCAGTGTCCATACTCTGCTCACATTTCCTGCTTTGTTTTAGCCCTGTGTGTTTTCCTCTAAAAGCAGCAAAAATAACATCCCAATTAATGTCTTTCTGCATCTCATAAAAAGACCAGATTTGTACTGCTTATCAAATGCCTATAAGTGCTTTATACAGGATGGAAAAATAAGTCAACCCAAAAGTCAGAAACTTCTGTACAAAAATTTCATATTTGCTAGGTATGAGTTCTTCGGAGTATTAAAAAAAATTTTAGAAAGATTTCTTGAAATCTGTCCTATGGCCACCTCTAGGAAGATGTAAATAATGTAAAATTTTAAATATGCAGATATTGATGGTTAAATGTCTGTCACCTGCCTACCACCACAGCCTGGGAAAAATGTATCTTTTTTAAAATCTGCACTTAAAGGTCAGATAACTTGACAGAATTCAGAAGGAAATCAGATTTCTGAAGGCAAAATTGTATCACTTTGGACATTGACTTATCAAACACTCCTAACTATCAGTACCAAACCCTCTTCCCAAGTGCCAGGACCAATGAGGACATTGGTAGGTTTATCTTACTGGATGAGAGATGTGGCCATGTCTGCATTTCATGATTTCTCTGGTACATTTTCCTGTTGGAGTGCTGTTCTCAACAGGGGCCAAGACACTTTGTTACCTATTTTATGGTACTGGCGTATCAGGACTCTGTACCTCATGCCACCAGAGGGTGTGGAGTGTCTTCCACCTCGGGGACCTTTACAGCCTCCCATGGCATCTTTTCCATTGACCACTGCCAGCAGCACTGTGTCAGTCCCTCAATGTGATCAGGGGCTTCTCAGCATCATCAGTGCCTCTGTACCTCAACCGGGCTGAGTGGCCGGGGACAGCTTTTGATACAAGTACATCTGATGACTAAATATAATTTTATTTATATGTGCAGATGTGTGTGTATATATAAAAATGAAACTTAAATATTTATAAAACTTATATATATATGCATGTGTATGTTTTCTAAAATAAAATATGTATCTGGACAAATGTATGGTCTGAAAAGCGCTGGTGTGGCTTCAGGCAGGGCACATGTGTGCGGGTGGTGAGCCAGTGTCCCTTCCTGGAGGTTTCTGACCAAGACCCCGGTGTTGGAGGCATCCCCACCCAGGCACACGCGATGACCACAGGCTGTGTGGCCAGGAAGAGCACTCTGCTCATGTTTAGCTGGTAACAGCAGCGAAGGACAGCGGTGTTTGTTGCAGTGTAGTGTGCCGCATGAACTCGAATTACTGTGACACCTCTCGGCCTGTTGCCATTGGCCGAAGGTTTGTTTGTTCGTCACCCCAGCGGTGCCACGGGCTGCGTGGGCGCACGGTGTCATTGATCTGTTTACTCGGCGTTTCCCGTGTGGCCACCGTGTTGGGGCGAGAACTTTTATTTTTCGCCGTGGCAGGTGACATCGCGGGTGTGTGTGTGTGTGCCAGCCCCAGGGACTGAGTCACAGCCCTCCCTCTGCCCGGGGCCAGTGGCGCTTCCCCTTTCCCGGTGGGGTGAGATGCCAGCCTGTCTCCACAGGACATCTTACCAGCCTGCACATTGCTTTATTTTTTTTTCCACAGAAAAGCCTGAGAGATGGTGACAGCAAGACCAACTTTCTCTGTAACCAGTGAAAAGTAAAATCCATCTCACCACATCAGTTTTGTTTTCACTGCTGGCTCAACCTCTCCTCTCCCTCTGGCAGAGCTCTGCACAGTCATTCAGTGCCCGGCTTGGGGGTGGTGTGGTTGTTAGCTCAGTGGTGTATGACCCATTTATTTTCATAATACTTAGATACCCGCGCTTCTGCGGCGTTCAGCACACAGGTCCTGCGACCTAAATCCTTGGCAGGAAAGCACACACCTGATTTCAGCAGCGTGCGTGGAGAGCAGCCGGCTCTGCCTTTGCCTTGTCAGGAGCTGCAGGAAGGTGACGCGCTTTTGGGTCTAGCGGGCAATTGATAAGCAAGGGCAGGTAAAGGTACATTTTTCTGGAGCCAGCACTTGGTCTTCGATCATTTAGTTAAATATTGATTGCTAGCTGGTAGGACGTGTTTCCTGTTATGATTTACAAAGAGTTGAGACGTAAAAGCGTTGTATTGGATCGTTTTCTTGCTATAATAACCCGCACATTCAGTGACAGCAAGATGATTAATGGCATGAGATTGTTCACTCTCATCATCTCCAGACTTGGCATCACCCTCCTGTTGGGTCTGGTCTTGAGACGGACCTTTTTTCCTTTATTTCTCTTTTACTCAGTCAGTTGAATTAGTTTTCTGCGGGTTTTCAAATGATAATTAGGTTCACGCTTGTGTTACTTTCTGTAAATTGAAAGAATCAGGCATAGGACATACAGGAGAGCAAACTGGCATCATAGTAGACCTGAGAGTTTTAGGTATAAAATTAAAGAGTAATTTGCAAAGTGACTTGAAATAAAGTGGATTTAAACACAATGAAATCATCCTTGACAGCAATTTGTTTGAATTTCTTCTACTGTTATGAGTGTAAAGGGATTTTTTTTTTAATTGCCAGTTTCTGGGTAGAGTATTCAGCATAATTTCTCACAGGTAAGTGAAGCATTAACTCCTTGTACCTCAGTAGTTTGGGCAGCAGGGGAAGAAACTGAGAGTTAGGGGGAAGCACCTTCTCTACTTCATAATTTGAAAATCAGTCAGTGGTCAGCTAACTTAGAGAAGGACTTTACCAGGCATGCTGGTACTGGGAAAAATGTGTGAAAATCCAGCAGAGTCCTGGACAGTAGATACGCACAGTATGTGAAAATTGTCTTCAAAGTTTAACAGAATATAATGGCCCACTAGATATAAACTGGAAAAAAAGTTAACAGCAACTAGCTAGTTTACATCCCTTGTTAAGATGAGCCATGAGTTTTGGGGCTTTTGCATTTATATACTTTTGCTGTAGGTGTTGGAAGTGTGGGTGGCCACGAAAAAGCAGTGGTTACAATAAGATTTTCCATTTATTGCCCTTTGTGTACAACTAAAAATAAGATTCAAATGCTTCAGCATTTGTAGAGCAAGCATAATATTTCTCTTAGCTCTGATGACTGGCTTGCCTGCAGCTTCGGCTCTGTCTGGTGGGTGAGTCCTAGGTTTTAATGCTTGTAAATGGGTCTGTGTTGAAAGGAGAGTCAGAGCTTACTTGTGGTGTGGTCTGGCTGTGTTAATTCATCAACTTCTTACTGGAAAAAAAAAAAAGAAAAAGTAGTTAGGCATAGTACATAAGTAAAAGGTGGTGATGAAAGAATTTTGGAAGCAGAATTATTCTGCTGTCTGGAAAAAGCAGCTTTGGAGGGGACAGGAAGATCTTTAAAGTTAAAACTTTCAAAACTTCACTGGTGTACCTTGCGTTGTTGATCTGGAATTTCATCTTCTGGCAGAGAAAAAGTGAAGGAGAAAAAAAAATGGAAATCTATACAAATCTGCTGAGCTTGAGAAACAAATTCTCAGGGTTAACTTTTGGCAGATAAAATCCTTTTGGTTTGCTTTTTAGGGTGACTATTGAAATACACTGTCTGATACTTTTCCAGGTAGTTGCACTGGTTAGGAATCCACTAAACCAGTTGCAGTATCTTGAACTACTAAATGTATTCTGACCACATTAATTGATATGTCAGCTCGTGGCCAAGAGAAATATTAAAGAGAGATGTCAGTATATGCAGGGAAATTTGTAGCTTCATGGTGTCAGCTTTGGTGCTGTCCCAGCTTCACTCATTAGTAGCTGTGGCATTTCCAGAGAATGAGTGTGCCTGTGCATGTCAGGCTTCTTGGTCTGATGTCATTCTTGTGATGGATGAGAGGAGAGAGCATCTATCCAAGAGCTGCAGGACCAGAGGTAGAGGCTGAAAACTTGCTTTCTGCTGTGTGGCAGCTTAAGCATCACTGCTTTCTTGTCACTTCATGACCTTCCCAGCTTTGCCAGGCTTGGCAGGGTAGCAGAGGTGTTGGTCTTGAAAATCGGGCTTTGTAAGACAATACGTTTTCACTCTGACTAACACCACGTGGTGAGGAGGATGTGCGGTACTGGGGGCACTTAGAAGCACACGCGCTTGTTCCATGGACTAGTCACGCTGTCAATGGTGAGTCTTTCATTAGGCAATATGAAATCCCTTTAAATTAGCTTGGTGTAGTCCTCCCTCTCTTCCTAGGAGGGCTCATGCCTGTCATTGCTGCCTTACTTTTGCCTTTTTGCTGAAATGTGCCTTTCTGCTCTTACGTCTGTGCCTGCTTGTTGGACCAGCTCTTGCCTTGATACAAAGTACAAATGGCAAGAGAGCTGATGCGGTAATCAAGGCTTCAAATACTTCAGATGGGAACGGGCAAAACTTCAGCAATTATTAGTTTCCCCCACAGTGGTTGCTGCAGGGAATTACATTACCTCTGTTATAATCACCTGCATGCCTCAGTCCTGTAGGTGCCCAGATGCTGACAAGGAGCGTAATCATTTGCTGTGATATTTTTCTGTGGAATTTTCCCTTTTTCAGTACAGTTGTAGAGGTGGTTTTTTTCTCCCCACCCAGCCTTCTTTTCTACTGCTGTGCCAGCTGCAGGTGAGTTCAAACCTGATGGCTTTGAAGATAATGACAGGAGAGAGTGCAACACGTGTGTCATGTGGCAGCAGCACTCCTGCGCTGATCACTGCTGCTGCTCTTTCCAGCGGGATGAGACGTGCTGGACTCTTCCAGGGGTATCGCCACACGGGCTATTTTTAGCGATGGCACATCGGGCGCATTGTGCAACTATCAGTACCCCTGCTGTGCTCTTCATTTTTTTCCCTTGTATGGTGATGAGGTTTATAAGGTGTTTGACTTTCTCTTGAAGACGTAGAAGGATCTCTTTTGATTTTTTTTAACTACTTGTAGAGCTGCTCTGGGGAATCTGTGAAGTTGTATTTCCTGTACACAGTTTGAAGGGAACAGTCCTACATGTGGCCACTAAATTAGGATTAGTGTAAGTGACACAAACAATGTGGTTGAGATTTTCAGCTGAAGACCTCTAGCAACCTTTTGGGTTGCAGAGCAGAACTGCTACCTTGGGAAACCCCAAGCTTGTTTTTGTTGGGTTTTTTTTTAACTTTACCACAGAAAACAAGCTGTACTCGGGCCTCTTTACAGTTGTCATAGACTCTTTCTGTGGCTCTCAGCTTCTGGGGTCCTTTGAACAGCCACCTCATGCTGTACAGGAGGTCCTGTGAGGCGGGGACAGCAGCAGATGCTTTGGGATGTGGTGCAGTCTCACAGTGCGAGCAGAGCTGGACACAGCAGTGGACTGGGGGCTTCGGCCCATCACTGCTGGAGGAGCAAGGCTGGCTAGTCACAGGCTCCTTATTGCATTGCTCGAATAATGTGAAAACATTAGCAATGGAGATTTGCTGTAATGGTGTATTTTAAGTGCGTCTCTGCTCTGCCAGCTTCACTTTTAATGCACTCGGTTAAGGAATGCTTTGGAGGTTGCTGCTAATGGATGAATCTCCCAGAAAATTGAAATTTTGAAATAAGATTGACACTTTGGAGTGAGAAATATAAATCTAATGAGAGTATTTCAGCAGAGGTTTGTAATTAGGAATGAATGGAGGGAATTTGTACACGCAGTCTGCAGAGGGGCACAATGGAAGGTGAAATTGCACCCTCTGTGCTGAATGAGGGATGAAAGCCAATGTATCAGTGTCATGGCATGACAGTGTAGAGTATAAATGATACTGTCACTGAGTGCTGCAGAAGGTATCAAGGGAATTCCACTCCAGTAAATTACATTACTTAGACAGACCTGAAGGCATTGTGTCTGAATGATTGGAGGGAAAAAAGGTTGTCAGCACAAAGCAGAAGATATTATAGAACAACTGGCTGCAGGCTTGGAAACCAGTGTTTTTCTGATGTTTACCATGCAAAGCTTTTCTGATGCTATTTTAATTTATTTTTGGTTGAATTAGAAATGTATTGATGAAGCGAAAGTATTTTTGAGATGGTGTTTGGAGTGGATACCAACCTGCAGCAAAAGGTGTTAGCATGCACAGCTCCCATTTTTCCATTAGGAATTGGGACTCCTTCAGGCTTGAGGAAAATCTAATCATGTTCCAAGCTCAAACAGTGTTTTTTAATGCATTGCTTCATTTCACTGAGGACTTCCTTTTTGGCCTGGATTTTCCTTACAGGGTAATTCTAGCATAAATTTGTAGGGAGACAGGGGTTGTTACTGTTCTCACTAGCAGTGAGGGGCTGGACTGTGGTGAGCAGCAGCAGATCACGGGACACAAACTTTAAGGTCTCGTTTAGAGGCGTGGTGAGGTCCATGATGCGGGCAGGTAGGAGCATGATGTCATCCTGACAAGACAGCAAAAATCCAGAGATTTACCCTTTCAACATGTATGCACTAATGCATCGCAGTGTGTTCCTCACACTGTTCTGCTTTTTGCCCACCAAACCCCACTGCTAATGCCAGTCCCAGCCACAGTGATGGTGTTGAGTGAAATAGTTATTTCCCACCATTTTATTCTCTGTAACAACCTACTACATCCACCCGCACAGGGACAGTACCTTAGAGATGGGGTTTAACTGCTTCTCTGTCTCTGACCTCACACACAGACAACACCTACAAGCTCCTGTAATTTCCTAGTTTGCTCATGGGTGAGACAGCCCAGCTCCCACAGTCCTCCCAAACTGCTGCTTGATGATAAAACATCTGTTCCCCGAAGATGCTGCATTTCATCCTGTGGTACATAATAAGCTCTGCTTGTTTTGGGGCTTTTTGTAAAACGGTAGCAGTCTTTGTCCTTCTTAAAACATATTTTCCCACTTGTCTACTGATAAAAAACATCACTGAGAGTACATGCTATAAGTAATGATAAGGGAGCAGGCTTCATTCCTCCTCTCCAAAACTTGATTTTTGGCAAAGCCCACACAAGGCAGGAGGATGGACATGGAACACAGTTTTAGCAGTCCATGAAACAGGCTTCTTCATGTGGAAATGGTGGTTCAAGTTGTGGGAGCATTAACCAGGAAATATGGCCAAACTGGAGGGTGCTGACTCTAGGAAGGTAGCAGTTCAAATGCTCCCATGAAAAGGATTCAGCCCCTAGAGCCTGTAGCTGGAAACCAAAGCATCAAACCCACAGACCATGTGGAAAAGCAGTCAGACATCTGTGGAAAAGAAGATGCCCTGTGTGGGATGGGATTCAATAGTAGAGCAATTTAGCAGTGGGTCCTGATCATAGCCAAATGTGAGTGGGAGGAAGCAAAGTGCAATTTCCTTCTATACCTCCTGCATTAGAACTGGGTCGGAGTGGTCCAGGGTGTAGGACTGTGTCTGTCTGTCTGTCTGGATAAAAAGGGGAATTCAGACATTAGAGATATAAAATTTGTCCTCAGACTGTCACTGTCATGGGAAACTACTATGCCTGCTTAAGCACCTGTTCGTAGTAGTATTAAAAATCCGCTGTCACTCACTTCTCCTGTGGTATTTTGTGTCAAAAACTGGCATTTTGCCACATCTGGTTTTTTGCGTGTTGGGAAAGCAAATGCTTTTTTCTTATATTTAGTGTTACTCCTGTGATCATGATCAAGCTGTGTTTTCAAAATGTGGTTCTTTGTAGTCATCCATCCACAATCCACAGAAAGTCCATTAGTTCTCACAGCTCTAGCTACTCATATGAGGCTTTTTTCCTCTTCCCATGCTTGGTCCTGTGGCATGAAAGCCTATAACCAGCACCTGTGAAGTCACCAGGGCCACTTGGATGAGTGATAGGTGCAAAACTGGACTTTAAATGCTGCAAAGTGTTGTGATTGCAAGAGTGGGATAGAGCAGGAGAAGGAATGACCAAACTATGCCTTAGAGAAGACTGGGAGACTGAACAGTATTGCTTTAACCGAGAGAAATATTGAGCCTGCTCAGTCAGGTCGGTACCCCCTGGCAAATGTATTTTGTTGTATAAATGTTTCCCTGAGGTCCCAGAAGACTATCCCTATCTCTTCCTATCTTGTACAGTGGATTTCTGAATAATCAATCTTGGTGCAGGAAGGCTGTGGTTTAGTAAGTGTAGCTTGCTAACAAGTCAGTGGTTTAATCTTAATTCTCACTCCTCGTGCTTTTGATAACACAGGGCTATAAAGTTTGACATCGTAGAAACTTCTCTATAAATTCTGATTTGCTTGCCAAAAAATCAGCCTATTACTTTCAATTCCCCTGTTATCATTAGTGTTATTAAACTGACGATTGATGTGTAAAAACTGCCATTTGCATGAAGTTCACAAAACTGCAATAAAAGACACTTTTGTTCTGACTTGGTAAGGAGAGAGGAAAAAAACCAGCTAAATAACACTAGTTCTAACAGCAGAGATGTTCATATAAAGACATGTTCTGAACAATAAGATCGTTTATCCATGTATGACATAAATACATCGGAATTTAAATAATGAGAGATCTTGTGAAATGCAGCAAAACGCACACCACTGGCATTGTGAAGTTTCCCTTCTCTAAAGCCCTGTTCTCAGGGAAAAGCAGCTTTACTTTTGCTTTGAAAATCCATTATCATAAGCCTTTTTTAAAAAAAAACGTTTGTCGTAGTGCAGTATTAAAGCAATTTTATACCCTAAGAGCAGCTCTTTCGTAAGGTAAAATGCAGTCCCATGTGTGTATGTAATTGCGGTTTATAATACTTCTCACAGCCCTAATTTTCCCAAAATTAAGAAAACCACTAACCTTTTTAGGCTTTCCTTTTCCTAATTGTTTTTTGTTCTCCCTGTCTTTCTTCCACAAAATATTCTTTTTTTAAAATCCCTGCTCAGGAGAAAAAAAAAAAAGGCACAGAACGCTCTCTGGATTCATTGCAAAACACTGCTTGAAGGAAGCATTTTAAGAGTTTAGGTTAAAAAGTTTCTGCTTCTTTCAAACTACATGGGTGACACTGCTATTTTGGGAGACCATACCATCTGCTTGTTAACCAAAAAGCAGGGAAGATATTCCTAGTTCTAGTATAGATTTTTGGGTTGATTCCACATAAAATTCCCAACTGATCTCCGCTTGTGTTTGCCCCCTCTATAAGCTAAGGAGAACAAGACCACTCATCTCTTGCACCTTCACAGCTCCCAAGATAAAGATGCTCAGCTTGTGGTCCTGAGTAAGGCATGGTTGTTCACAACAGACACAGTCCATCATGACGTATGGGGGCCCTAATCCTTCCCTGCAGGTGTTTATGTCACAAAAGTTATGACAAGGAGTAAAAGAGCAATATCATGCCCAGCCCCTGATGTGCCACAGGTGACTACTACCTGTGGATGAAGAAGAAGGTATTTGGGGGAGGCTTGGATGGGTTGTGTTGGAGGAGCTGACTTCTTGTTGGTGTTTGAGTAAGAAAGGGGGAGGACACATTTCCTGGGGTTTTGCCTGCTTTGGGAGGGGTAAAAAGGCAGAAGAACAAGGTTTCCTGGCCCACAGATCAGCCATCTACCAGGTAGTGCAGGTGGAAAAAGTGCAGGAGCTAGAGAGGACAGTAAGACTGTCCTTCCCTTGGTGGAGAGGAGTGGCAGGGCCTCTAGTCCAGATGGATTGAAGGAAAAGGTTGACATGAGTAGGAGCAAGGTGGAGTCTGTGTACTTTGTCTGGTGAGTCTGTGGAAATGGCACAGGGGAACATGAAAATGTGAGAAGATGTGGTCCTCCATAGGTGATGAAGACATTTGTCTGAGACAGGAGAGATTTAAGTCTATATTATATTGCTGGAGTATCTGCAAATACATATGTATCATCGTTATAATATCTTCCTGACTGGCAAAATGTTTCATCCAATCTCTGTTGACAGAAAAGATTGCCTACTGATAATTGCTTTGCTTAAGTGTCTGATAATATGCCAGAAATGAGAGCATTCTCTGTTAGGTCATCTTTAATTATGCATGTACCACCTGTCAGCTTTAAATCTGGAGAAGATTAGTTTTCTCATTGGATTTGGAGTAGGGAAGAGAGCCTTCAACAAGAGGACTAGGCTGTTGCAAACAGTGTCTATGGGGGAGTTTCACAAGCAGTCTCCTCATCATCCCTAGTCATGGATACCGCTGTTGGCACATGCGGAAATATTTGAAATATTGCCTAAGCTCAGTGCCGTAGTGATGGGTTTCGCAGAAAGAGGATTTCAGACCATCTGTTGCGTTTTCTAGTTCTCATCTTTCCCCATTTCAGAGGGAGAGGGAGCGCTGAGGTGGGAGAGGACACATGGCAAGTTGTGGCTCCCTTGGCAGTGCTGGGAGGAAATCCCCCCCAAAAGCCATGTGAGGAGGTTATTCACTTACCACTGGTGAAAGCACACAATAAAACCAGTCAGGCCAGTACAAATATGCCAAGTTAATAGGAAATTAAGGGCTCAAAAGACTGAAAAATTATGAGGATGGTGCTTTGCAGAAAACCTCAACAGGGAGAGATGGTAAAGATCTCGGCGGATATTAAATTAACGGGGTTGCGTTACCAAGCCTACTTATAGTATTAAAAATTATATTGGAGAGGAAATTTATCTTTGTACAAAATGAGGAGGCAGTAGTTGTTTGGGAGTAGTTGAAGGGATTTTCAGTTCATGGGAGAATGCTAGCTGTGTATTTGGTACAGTAATAGATTTTAGGAATCCCCTTGGTTTTCTGGTCTCATTTACTCCAAGGCCAGTGTGGTTGGTTGTTCTCTGAGATGCATCATTTGCACCAGAAAACAGAAAAGGTCTTTGTTAAGCTTCTCACCTGCCTTTGGCGGAAGAGAACATCACTTGCACTGTCAAATGTTGCTGCTGTTGCTCCTTGCCTATGTATCTGAGTGGCTTGTGCTTCCCCCTCTCTGGGATTTTGGTTTTCCAGCTTCTGTCATCACTGCCTCAGCCTCCTGGAAAGAACTCCTCAGTTACACTGGTTAGCTGACACTGATCGTTTTTCTTGGTAATACCTTCATCCTGAGCTATTTCTGAAAATCTGGGATTTGGAACAGTAGGTCAATTTGTAAAACAACAAGCAAAGAGGGACAGATGGCTGTGGATACGAGAGCATGTTTCTGTTCATCTCCATTTGGCTTTTGCTGATGCTTCGTTGTTGCGCGAGCGTTTGAGGCTGTCGCTTTGCATCCGTTAAATGGTTGCTGCTCCTTTGCTTGAAAGACTGGCCTGTGGCACTTTTCATGTCCCCCCTCTGCTCCAGTGGGGCTCCAGGGCAGGCTGTGTCTGCAGAAGCTTGCAGTGCCTTTGCACCCATGGACATGGAAATGGTTTGCAAGATGAGTGGATTTTTTGCTCGAAATCTGGCTGTGTTCTTCCTGACCTTTTCTCTCAGCAGCTGCACTGGGCGAGGCTTTCCTGATGATTCCTTTGCTCAGGGTAAGGTTGCTGGACTCACCTCTCTTTGTTATTCCTGTGTAAATGATGACAACTTCTCTGTCCTCTGTTGTGCTGGAGGATTTTGCTCAGGTCTTAGACAGATTCTGATTGATTCAGACTTGCTTCTCTCTGAGCAGTGGTGTCAGCAGCATCACCTCAATGTAGCTGAATTTTACAGACCTGAAATGGAAAAGTGTGGGGGTGTGCCACAACCCTTTTTTCCTAGCTCATGATTCATTCAGCCCTTCTTTCCGCCCTCCTATTTCATGCTACAGGGGTCTCCAGTCTTGCAGTGGTCACTGAAGACATCTCTTTTGTACAGGCTCCTTCATAGAATACAAGGGTGTATGCATCCCATTATCCTGGTGCTACTGCTGAGCTGTGCAGCACCACTGGGCACTGCGGGAGGCATCCTGTTCACTGGTTTGAGGAACAACCATACTTAACAGAATGTAGTACTTTGCTTTTGTCTCTGAAAAAAGGGACAACTAGATGAGATTTAAGAATATCTGTAAGAATTGAAATACTTACTTCAAACCATCTGAGCTCTTCTGGCTTGAGAGATGTGGCTTGCATAGTCCTCAGACCATGGCTGGTCCTGGGGGCTCTTTCTTGTCCTGTGTTTTACAAATGATTGCTTAAATTACCTAGAGCAGTTTTTCTGGAAAATCTTCCTGTTCTCGAACCCAGGATGTCCTATCTAATGACTACCTTCCTCTTTTCTCTCCTGGACTCTTCACTGGAGCTTGTCCACTGCCTTAGTCACAGGAGGGGCTTCAGCTATCCTCTCCATTTCTCACAGGGACACGCATTTAACAGTTCTCTTGTAACCTTTGGTGTGTTGATGGTTTTAGTCTTCGCATGTTTTCTCTCCCTTTTCACTCCTTTAGAAACACTACAATAAAACTCTTCACATGTCAGATTTAGTATCTGTTATAGCAGAGACTTCCTACAGGATTCATACTTTTCCTTCCATAGCAGTGCAACAGTGCTTGATAGTGAAGCTGGTGAAATTCAGAGTGATGTGTTTACATTGAGCTATCTGACTGTATACACTACTAATTTTAAGAGGAAGGGGAACCCTTCTTGGGATGATTAGTTTTGCCATGTTTATAGACACAATCTCTTGCTGAAGCATGTTTTTCCTGACTCCGAGGTGGCTGCTGACAGCTGGTATTACAAGAGTTCATTGGGAGTCTCATGGTCCATGTGTCCTTATGTATACACAGCACAGACAAGATGAAGCCAGGGAGAGATAACGAAGGCGGTGATGCTAAACCCTCTAGCAGTGCCCAGTAGTGAAGCATTTGAACAGCCAATGTGAGCCAAATTCCAGCTCCTGTCTAGGCTGTAATGATTAGGAAAATCACCTTGTCTTTTAACAGATTTTGCCAATCTGGTTGAGCAGCCAAGTCAGGGGAATCATTTCTTCTTACTGCCGCAGCAGTGGCAGCACAAGCTCCTAAATCAGGGGGTTTGCCTGTGCCCCTGTGGCCCACCAGCACATGAGGGTGCTGCCCCATCTCTCTACATGCCCTTCTGAGGCATAGGGGCAGAGCAGCGTGTGGGTCGTGTAAGTGCAACCGTCCGGTTTTGCGGCCTTTCCACCGCAAGTCAGTTGGCAACACAGTGCTGAAGATTGACGGTAAATACACACAACCTTCTCAAAAAGTTCAAGTGGGCAATCAGAGCACAGCAAGTGGCTTCTTCTACACTTGGGTTGCAGAGTGATTCTGGAGGGATTTCAAGGAAACCTCTTGGTAGCAGGAAGCTGCTGCTCTAGGCATTCGATGAAGGAGCTGCGCCTTCTGAGCCTGGTGCCTCCTTCCCTGAGCGGCTTAATAAATACGCGAGTGTGGCCATTACCAGCCAAGCTCCATTTCTTTTGCCTGTTCTAATGTGCTGGTATTTTATGTCACATCGAGTGAGGAGGGGAAGCAGTGATATGAAGCCATTCCTCCCATTCCTTAAATAGGATTGATGACCACAGCTTAACAGCATTCCAAGAAAAAGACATTTGCTTGAAGATGGCCAGAGCTTCCCCTGAGATGGTGAATAAGGATGTTCATCCTGGTAATAACTTGCCTTTGCCATTTTCAAAGCAGGCGTTCTATTGCAAATCCTGCATTAGCTTGCCACAGTTAAATGTGCACACACATATCTAAAGGTACCTCTTTGATTTTCCTCTTCTGCCTCCCCCTGCCTCCCACACAGGCCCAAGGGAGCCCCATCGGCTCATCGGCAGCTCCATCTCGAGGTGGTTCCTCCAACAGCGCTGCTTGTTGCCCTTTGGTGCCCCTTCAGCCATGTGGGGGTCCTCTCTGCTGTGCAGGAGCATCAGCGAGCTTTCTGCACACTGTGAGCTGGAATTCCCTCTGGGCCATTGCAATGAATATTGCAAAAAACTGCACTGAGCAGGGGAGGGCATCATGCTTTTATGTGCCATGGCTTGCCAGTTTGAATCACATCTGTTGTGTTGCAGAGGGGAATATTGCTTTGGTTGCAGTGGGTTAGTGGAGTACTAGCAAGTCTCATTTGTAAGGGGTCCTGGGCTTAAGTCTCATCTCATCTGTCACCGAGAGAAGGAATCTACTCTGACAACTTCTGCAAATGCTGGTTTCACTTTTGTTTATTTGTTCCCCAGTCATGTCCTTTGTTTCTGAAATGGTGTTTATATACTGCAATTTTTTTTGGTGCAAATCAATTAGCTTTAATTTCTTTCTCAACTCTCTGATTTTTATCCCATTGCTTCACCACTGTCTCATTGTTAATTCACATGATTATGTGATGTGATATCCCTCCCTGGTTAGAAAAATGTTAGAATAGCTGTTGGCAGCTTCTGGAAGAGTAATTAACAAATAGGAATTACTCAAAGATGTGCACACTAGCCTAAGTAGGCATTTTCCAGCTGTTTGCAAGTTCAAAAACTCATGGGCACTTTTTGGGTGCTAACACAAGATTAATTACTTGCTACTACAAAAGAACATTTACAAAAATGTGTAGTGTGCAATCCAGACTACAGTGTTTTGTTCCTTAAATTGGAAGCAGACATCTTTGTCAAAAAGAGAGGGATTTTTACAGTGCTTGGTAGTCCTTTTCCTGAGGAGTCGAGCCTTTTCATTACAAGGGGATGTTACATTCACAATCAAAATAGTGACAGCCGCCGTAGAAAGTGCTGGGGGCGCAATGTAGCCGAATCCTGGTGCCGTGGGGCGTAGCTGTTCCTGCGTGGGCACGGCGCAGTGCCAGTAGCTTTGTGCTGAATGCCTGAGCCAGGAGCCCCAGCTCCCAAGCCATCCCGGGCTAGCCCAGGACATCCGCATTTCCTTTCTTTCTGATCTGTGGGAGGTGCTGTCCACAAGGCTTTCTTTAGGAAGCCATTTACACTGCTGTGCCTCTGTTTTGCAAGAAGAAGCCCTCATAAATCAAATACAGCCGCACAGCTCTGATAAAGGTCTCCTTTTTATCCACGGGCAGCTACTGCCAGCCAGCTTTTATTTCTCCTCATTCCTATTCTATTGCTCCTCCAGGATCAGCCTGAGGGCAGCTGGATTTTTGTTTGTTCCCTGCAGTAATAAGGTAGTTGATCCCTGATGGTGCGATGGAGAAAGGGGGCAGGCAGAGGGGAAGTGCATGGCTAGTGTATTTGGACTGCTTGACAGTTTTATTTTAAGCTCAGGGTCTTCTTGCCACATCCGTAGCCTCTTCTGCTCTCTGCCTTTTGCTTGACATCTCTTGTGCCTAATTCTCTAATCAGATGGATTATCATCTCTTGGCACCGTGTCCTCACCCACTCTCTAGCCTCTCACCAGTGATTACCTCTCCCCTCTCATCTCTTCTCCACTCTGACATTTCTCCCTGTTTGCTTCTCTGAGTGCCTGAGACTTTTCTCTCCCCTCACCTCCCAGCATCATCCTACCTCCCAGAGGGAGAACAGACAATTTCCATGAATCTTCTTTCTCGGCATTGCCTTCATTCCCACTGTTCTTTCAAGCTCCTTGGCTGTCGCTCCCCTCTCTGTTCTGGGCAGTGAAACATTTCTCTCTCTGCCGCCTGCGCCCTCTTTTCTTCTGCTCCCTCCCAACAGCCTTACATACTCACTGTAGTATGCAATGCTTTATCTTCAGCTTCTTCAATTTCTTTTTGCTCACTGAAAACACTGGACAATAGCCACTCTTTCTCACCATTCATTTCCCTATTCTCACTCCAGCCCCTCTGCCTCCCTGGAAGCAATGGAGCCAGGACTGGGCTCCTGCCCCCTTACTACAGACCTTTCTCCCTAGAAACGTCTCCAGCCATCCCTCCTCTGCCTTTCCGTCTGAGCAGCTCTTGATCCATGAGCCCTAGCCTCTTCAGGACTCTGTTTCTCCAAAGTAACCCAGGTCCTTTCTCTTCTTTTTTCTTGAACCCTTCCATACATCCATAATAACACAATTCTTAACATCCTTGTGGATGTTGCTCCTGGCTCTTCCCTATCCTTTCAACTTTTCACCATCGCTTCTGCATTGTCCCATTTCAGAGGGTTTTTTTCATGCCTCTATCCTCCTTTATTATTACTAAAAACATTTGCACAAACATCTTTTTCAGGATTTTAATTTCTTCTCTTTCTTGTACTCTTTTTGGAAAAAATTCTTGCCACGTGTAGCAGAGAAGAATGCATGTGTGCATATGTACTTCAGGTGAGAAATGCATGGTATAAAGGCTACAAATAATACTGAGACAACCTAATTTGTAGAGTAAAAGGAGCATTTCTTTCTTGATGTAAGGATGGGTAGCTTTGTTGATAGGACTCTTAACAGAGACATGTCATTTTTTAATGTTTGAAAAGCTCATGCCAGGTGACATGAAACACACAATGATAATAATACATATTTTTTAAGAGAGAGCAATTGAATGTTGTGCATATGTTTGCACAGGTATACAGATACATGTCTATGTGTGTGCATATATATATGCACATATATATGTGTGGGTATATGCATTACACACATTTATAACTATAGGCACATGCACATATGTGTCTGCTTTAAAGACACTATATTGGAGAACAGTATGCTGTGATGGAATAGCATCGTGTCATTCATAATCCAGTGGTGGCTGTCCTGTATTTCATCAAGCAACAGGTATTTATTTAAAGCATTTTGACATTCCCTTGGACATATAACCAAACTGTGTCTTACTAGCACTTTAAATTCTTGAGGTAATGGTATGAATCTGTGGATGGACTTACCTGATCTTGACCTCTGATAAATACAAATTAACTGAGCCTATTTCTACAAGACTTGAACTGTCCTAATGGCAAAATCTTCATTTAGTCTGATAGCTGAAAATTGTCTCTTCCTTTTCTGAAGCTATGTCTCTATGTGGTCAAGTTTGTCTAAAAAGATTGGATTGGGTCCTGCATAACAATGATTGCATTCTTATGACAGTCCAAGAAACAAAGTTCATTGGTTTAGTTAGAAAGACTTGTGGAGTGATTTTTTAACTAGTTTATTTTTTTTATTGCAGTCTACAATATAGGTTAGGTACATTTAGGTTAGGCAGAAGTTGAGGGGGAAGAAGTAAGAAAAAAGCATGCTTGTTTTTACATTGCGGACTGTTCTCTTTTCCACGAGACAAACTCCCTGGCAAGCACTAGAGCTTGCCATCTAGTCTGGTCCCCTTTATAGCACAAAAATTGCTGTAGGGGTTTGCAAGCACGGAGAAGTATTGATTGTTTCCTAGCATGCTGTTTGTATTACATATTTCAGTTAATAATTAGTAATGCTTTTAGATTAGTTTCATTTGAAATACTAATCAATGAGCTTTATAGATCTCCCGCTTTATACATAAACTGGACATATGCCAATTTCCAGTGGAGTGTAAGAGTTTTATTTTATCCCAGATTGTTTATACTATATAATTATTAATCTGTAGTTTAATCTCCTTGTCCTCACGCTTTTATGGCTTGATCCCACTTGTTGCAAGCGATCCCAAATCTAATTAAAGAGCGTGGATTAATGGCACTCAACACCTTCATAAGTAAGTGCTGGAATGTGAAAGCTACGTCCCGTTGCATGCAGACCTCCTGATGCTTCTTACTCTATGTGCGCAGCAGAAACAGGACTGGCTGTCTTGTGTCTTCTAATTTCCCTCTATGAAAACTTATCTTGAACCACAGCAGGTTTGCCAGACTTCAGGTGCACAGAGTCGTAGTTTTCTTGCTGTGATGTTTTCTCAGACTGTCGTTGGAAAACCACCGCCGAAATGTTTCAGCTAAGGGGGAAATAAAAAGGAAAATAAAGCTTGAAATTATGTGTTGATTTCCCAATGTTCAGCATTTTTTTGAGCTCCTCTAAAGCTCTGGTGCCCTCATGCTGTGGAGCAAAGACATGAGATCTCAGCTGGAGAGTGGGCTGGGGACATGCTGCAGCCGTTGCTGGAAATCCATCTGACCAACCAGAAAGTTTGCTGAGGAAAGCCCAGGGCAGCTAGCAGTTTCTGCTCAATTCTTCCTCGAAAGTCAGGTTTCTGACAAAACAGGGGGACCTGCAGAGCTGTGCTCTGCTTGCTCCATCTGCATTTGGTGCGGTGCTGCAGACTGTTCAGGTGAGATTTTGCAGACCAGTGATTGTCAGCCAGTTCTGCTTGGGAAGCAGGAATCTCCTGGCTACTACCCTCATCCTCACCCTCGTGGGCTCAGGGGTCAGGTTATACAATGGCACCTTCAGTTTGTTTAAAGCAAGGAAATTATGCACAAAAGCTGTTAAAAGAATATAAGGTTGTCAAGTCAAGTGAGAAATGTTATAACATCGCCTGCTCAGCCTTCAATTGAATCCTGCGTGCATGCAAATTTGACAGTCTTTAATTGCATGTCTCCAAGATCTGTGGAGAATATAGCTTCTCAATTCACATCAGAAAAATCATACAGACTTTTCTTCTCAGGAAAAAAAAGCATTCTCTCTTAAAGATTGTCCAGACTGTAGGTATGGGCGTACATCTCATCAGCCAGGCAAAGCTTCCTCAGGTCACAGCTGCCCAAAATACAGCCCTGACCAAATGTGCCATGGTCCTGAAGGTAGCGTGGCAGTGATGATTCCCACTGTGCAGACAAGGACCTCATTAATTTCTTTTGTGTTGTCCTCAGATATGATACAGCCAAGGTGTCCTGGAGTGTCTGTCCCCTTGTGAATGGAGAAGAAAGGGAGAAAGTAGCAGCAGGTGGCACCCACCATGCTGCTGAGGGTGGACAAGGCTTGGGATTTTGTGGATCTCCAAGCTAAGATCTGCAGAGACTGTGGGAATGTCTGGTTTCAGTGGCCTCTTTCTCTACCAACAGTACATTCCTCTTGAAGACAAATGAGCAGACGAGGGCTGTAAATAACCATAGAGGGAGAGAGTGACATCAGTGAATACCCAACCACATCAACCAGCCTTGCGTAAGTCTGGTGTAACTCTAAACCGGTATATGTAAGTCTAAACCATTAGGATTGCACAAGAATCACACTGTTTGGCGTTTTATTAGCCAGGTTTCTAGCATTATAGCAGAGGCATTGGAGAGAGTGGTACATGAGCTGTGGGATTTTCAGTGGGAGTGGTTCTCTTAAAAATGGACTGGAAAATACAACTTTGCGACTTGATGCATGAGAAAATGAAGCAAGAAGGGAAGCAATTTGTCAAACAGTATTATCTGTGGACAGTCTTAAATAACATGAATCACGGGGTCTCAAATCCCATACAGTGACCTTGTGCAATCAGGGTACATCATATACTAGGAGATTATGAATTTATGCATACGCTGTACTCAGAATTGAAAAAGATGTTTTCCAAAGTTAGAATCTGTTGTGTTGGCATAACATTGCATTTAAAGTAAAAAGCGTTGAACGCACTGGGAATTGTTGAAGAATATTCTGCCAGCTCTCAAAATTATGATTTTACACTGCCATCAATAACAAAAAGTAACTCTAATGAGAAGCCATTCTGGTTAAACGAAGAAATACAAGTCATGATAAAACATTTACTAATTTAATATCCAAAAAGGGAAAATAGAAAAGGCAGAAGTGTTCCCCAGGTGTTTTTTGTATTTGAAACTGTGGAAGAAGATATGTCCATCCTGTGCAGTAAGATGGAAAGAAGAGAAAGTTTGCTGCTTATAGCAGAGGAGAATCTGAGAGGCAAGAGTGGTTGAAATTAAACATTCTCACATCCTACTAATTTTACATCCAGGAATTTTAAAGGAAGTAGCCAAAAAACTCTGTTAAGTGGCTGGTAATTTATAATAAATCTTGGGAAATGGGAAATTCCAGAAAATTGGAGGGCTGCCAACTGTATTTCCAATATTTCAAAAAGATAAAAGGGATGTCCCGGGGAGCTGATGGCTGGTTTTGCTTGACGTCAGTCCAGGGTAAAATAGTGGAACAGCTATTTCAGAATCTGTCAAAAGAGAACTTGGAGGCTAAAGGTACAGATAATTCCAGTAACAGTCGAAGAGAGAGCTTGTCAAAAAAAAAAACCCGCTGGATTTCATTGCTCTGTCAGGATTGCAAGTCTGTGTGATAAAGGCAGTGGTTGATTTGCCTTTAGGAGGCCAGAGTAGGTGGTCCTTTCTGCCTTTCGGGTTTGTGAACCATATAAGGAATGCCCTGAGATTAAAACTCCCATGACAGAGTTTCAAACAAAAATAATCAAACCACTCTGTTTCCCTGGGATAAAGCATGGCTTAGTTTTGAGTTTGGGGCGTTAATCTCCTATTTGATTTGATTTGATGGCTTTTGCAGCTTTAAGTGTGTTTGAGTACGTTGTAGTTCTGTGGGGGTAAAGAAAAAAACAAGCTTCGAAAAGCTTCATGAAAAGCTCAACAAATAATACAAGTGTTCTCAAAGAAAGATAAAATCCAAGTTCTTCTTATAGCAGTCTCTGTAGCTTTAATCCCTTGTTCTTTACCATGGCAAAGAAGATTTCATAAGCTCCTCTGGATCTTACAGGAGAAGGAAAGCTTGTGTTTGCCTTCTGCTGTCTTTGCAGACCTGTAAGACACTACAGATGCAAATGCTACATTGGTTTTACTTGTCCTCAGAACCACTACCCAAATACATCAAATCTTTTCTTTTTCTCTGGGCTCCTTCAGACTGCAATTGTACTGAGTCCAACTGCCCATTTCTGTCTCACATCCTCTCCTTACCTTGGCTGTAGTCTGGTAGGTGTTGGCAGCAGAATTGATTGCTTTCCGTGCACCTTTCTCCATGGGACGATTTATTGTCTACAACAGGAAAGGCAGTCAAGTTCCAGAATAAGGGCCAGTCCATGGATAAAGGGACTTTAAATAGGCATCTAGGCATATGTCAGACTCTGAGAGTAGTGGAAAGGCTTGCAATTCCTGCTTAAACCTTCTGATAACAAAAGGGAAATTCTCAGATCTTTGCAGGATCAAAACCACAGTCAGAATCCCTTCATGTAATCCAGGTATCCCCTTGACACTTGCTCTGAGTTTCTAAATAGTCGTTCCAGTGATCTTCTGATCATTTGATCACTAGAAAAACACATGAAAATTGCTTTTTGCATGTATTAATAGTACTTCCAAGATTCAGATGTGTAAATCTGTGGGTCATAATGCAGTTGTCACTAGAATATATTTATTTATTCGTTTGTTTAGTTACTTAGTTATAGATCAGTCAAAATCTATGATCTAGCTGTAAAGAAACATTTTTCCTTCAGTTTTCAAAGGAGAACATTATTGTTGGTATCCCTTTGGTTGTGGAAAATGCTGCACAGACAGATAGTGTCCCACTCTCCAAGGAGAAGGCAACACCTGTATTCTTTCCCGAGAGCAGAAGGTGCGAAGTTACACCCTACACAAGTCTGTCCCAAATTTAACCCAGTGACCTACTGCATGCGTCCCTGCTCTTCACACATTAATCACAACAGACATGTTCCAAAGGACATGCCAGTTTGTGTCCCAAGGAAAGATGAAGGATGTTTTGACCACCTGCTAACTTGCAGGAAAGATGAAAAGCTTGCATTTTAGGGGGTAAAACAAAGAGAGCAGATTTTTCCCATAACAGCTATGCAGTATGACAGGAGAAAATGGAATTGGGTTGCTTTCGCAGCCTCTGCAATTTGTGTAGTCAAAGATGTTTGCATGGTTTTGGCCATAGCCTCTCAAGCAGATAGAACTGCTTCCACCAGTTCTGCAGATAGGCTGGAAAAGCAGTAATCAGTACAGCTTAGTGAAAAAAAATACAATTTTGAGAGAGAACTTTCCTGTCTGCTTTTTTTGTGGGGTTGTTTCTTTGTTGGTTTTTGGGGGGGTTTTTTGTGTGTTTGGTGTTTCTTTCTTTTTTTAAAAAAGTGAAAGCAATGCTCATTTGATAGCAATCAAAATTTCAAGTACAGAGCTTCAGCACTGAATTCCACTGGAGCTTTAAAGTTGAGAAGAGAACATAAAGGAAATTAATAGCTTTTATTCAAATAACTTGTTAGCATAATCTTTGACATTCAAAGGCTGCTAAAAGGAGCTGCACAGTGCTGTTGTTCATAATTTGTAGCTTCCAAATATTGGTGGCATTAGGGCAATATCATGTACACATATGCCCGCAGAGGTACACATAAAGTATATAGTGTTTTAGGAAAAAGGGAGGAGCCATAACACTGTATCATTCCTCAAGCAAACCATCCCCCCCCCAAAACACTCAATTAAAGCAAGGAATGTAGTGGGCTTTTGCCAGAATTTCCAGCCCCTGTTTGTGTGGAGACCTTTAACTTTCTCAGAGAGTTTACCAAGCTGGAAGGCAAAATAAAGACAAATTACTACTTCATTTTTCCCTCTCAGTTTCTTTAATCCGGCAATCCAGCTCACCCAAGAACAATCCAAAAGGTCCTGAAACCATTGACTGCTTCAGAAGAACATAATATGTTGTTTGTTGTGCTTGGTGGTTTCCTGGCAGTGTTTCAGTGTTGGGCATTCCCCATTCTGCTTTGAATAAGCTATTTTGAGTAGCAGACTTAGTTCCGGTCCCCTTCACCGTAGCCAACTACTGTAAAGAGCAATGTGAAAACTGTGAGAGGAGATTTTGTCAGGAAAGAGTTCTGTGTTTCTTATTTTCCATGTTCATATATGTCAGTTAAGTAGCTCCTGAGAAATAAGGATAGAGGACAGTTTTTCTGTTGTTCCTCCTGTTTTCCTGCCTGGTCTATGTGGAAGGTGTCCCTGCCCATGGCAGGAGGGTTGGAACTAGATGACTTTTAAGGTCCCTTCCAACCCAAACCATTCTATGAATCTGTCTTCCTCCACGCATCTACCATGCCTCTTTCCTGAGGGCATCATCAGTTTATTTACAGAACATTGAAAATGCATGTTAAACTAAGCGTGATTCACTCAGTGTAGGAAAATTAGTAGTATAATTATATAATTTTTACTGAGTCATAAAAATATTCATGTGTATTCTTTGCCTAGTAGGCCTGTATAGAATGTATATGTCAATGCATGTGCCATGTGTAAACATTATTTGCATGTTAACTAAAGTCCCTAAAGAATGTGAGCTCTCATTACCTTGTTCATCTGGGTTACTCTCTCAAGAAACAATAGCAACACAACCCTCTGAAGTCAAGAAATAGGTTTTATCTCTATGTGGAGCATAAATCTGTTTGGACTCTTCAAAGCAACCTCCACTGGGAATCCCTGACTCCTTGTGGTACCGATCTCTGAACAACCTGAAGCACAATTTCTTTAGAGTAGACACCTGGGGTTTAAATAAACATTCATCATGGAGACTACGGGCATCCTGACAGTACTTTTAAAAAAAACAACCTTCATTGTAGAAATGAAGCTGTGGTACATTTTTGCTCATGTGTGCATTCTGCCAATAGCAAAATCATTGTGAGTAACCAAAATGCTACAGATTGAAGTTATATTCAGCAGTTCTCTTTAAAGGTCTGCAGGATCAGAGTCCCTCTTTTTTTATTCTTTTTTTTTTTTTTTTTTTTTTCCCAGTATCTATCCAGTTGTGCTGTAGGGTCTAGGTCCAGTATAACAAAAGCAGTAAATGACTTTGCAGTGGGACTTAATTCCAACATCAAAGCCTCTGCGCTGTGATGGCATATGAGCTGTTCAAAAACAGTCTGCAGGATACATCCCTGTTCCTGTCAGTTTAGCTAAGGAAGGAATTTCCAGTGTTCTCATCTCCATTTGGAATCCACCTGAAGCTTGCCAGAAAAGGGGCTCATGGCCCAGCCCAGCAGCCAGCCCAGGCACTGATGCTTCTGCTCAGTGCCTGTGGTGTAACTAATGGGGACTGGTTTGTGGCCCTTGAACCACGTGCAGCTGCTCAGCATTTCCAAGGGTACTCCCTGGGCTGTGGACGCTCAATGTGTTGGAGCCATGCAGCCTCCTCAGCAACAGGAATTCTTGCCTTTAGGAGATGTTAGCAAATGTCTGCAGGGCCCTGCTGTGTGCCCAGCCAGACCTGCCTGTCTAGAAGGCCTGTGGTTTAATTCTCCCTTGGCTTTCTCTTAGCTGTCCCCTTTCCCACTCACAGTCCAGTGAAGGTCGTGCTTCAAGGCACTATGGTCAGGAGCACCAGCCATCACTCTTGGCAGCAACACGTCTGCAGCTGCCAGCCAGGAATGCTCTACAGTGTCTTTTCCAGTTGTCCATGTACCTTCTGCTTTACAGCAGAAGCTACTTGATCAATGTGAAAAGCTCATTTCTTAAGACAATCTTGCTAATGGCCCTGGCACCCACAGTATGTTTGGCAGGAGGAAAGTCCATGTAGCCTGGCGGCCTGCGAGTCTATTTTCAATTATCTGGGGTGCTCAGAGGAGAAGACATTAATATTGCTGAGGATGACATAGCAAATTACTACTGCTCCCTAACCTTTTTAAATTGCTAACACTGTTGTAATCTGTAATTACAGAAATCAGTGTGAGAATTGTGGCACAGTATAATTATCTTTCCTGATACTTTATTGCTGTATGAATTATTAATCAAAATCAGTCTTGTATAGTATTTGCGGCAACTAAGAAGAATAAGCTATAATTAAATTTCGTTGTTTCTATTTTTGTGCTGGTGTTTTATGATGTTGTAATTGATAATTAATTGGTTAAAAATTCACAGAATTCTTGGGAGTTTCATATGACTATGACTGCTCAGTATTCAGCATTTATTAATTGAATAATGGGCTCACTGAAGAGACCTTTGTATATAGTCTGCTGTCATTACAATGAGCTCTCAAAAATGGTGAATTAATCATTAGGCCTTTCAATAGTTTCTTTTTAAAGGAAAGCAGTGACAATATAATCATATCCTTTGTTGTTATAGCTATAATTGAGAGAATGTAATAACCAATTACAATCATGGTCATTTTAGGAGCTCTGAAGTGTCAGTTATTGATAACTCTCTTTAAAAACAAAGTGTTGATTACACAGAACAAGTCTTTTTGTAGAAAAAATATTAGGAGATGGGGAAGGAAGCCTGGAAAATTATTTTCCTCCCACTTGCCACTTAAAAACAGTGCATGTTTATCCCTAAAAACTGTCAAGTCTGATGTGCTTCTGCTGCCATTTGTCAGAAGGACAAGTTGCTCTGAACTTTTTTTCATTATTTTATCATCATTCTCCCCATTGTTTTTCTGAGTACCTTTTGCTAAATTGTTAGGAGGAAAAAACAGTAGAAAATGTCAGAACAAAAGAGCATTTTTTCACCTTCTCTGCCTGAATCCTGTTGAACAGAAATTCTGTGAGATGTTTACGTGCAAATCTGTGATGCAGACTCCAGCTACTGCTGACCAAAGAGCCTTAGATGTGTTCAAGCTGGCCACTTCAAACCATTCCTAAGAATATTTCTTTTACTGTTAGTGGAGCTGATTGAGAGAATGTGAACTGGAACTAAAAATAGTCCCAGTTGAGTATTGATCCTCTCTTAATGCAATAAGGAGAAAGTCGGGAGTCACCTTGAGTAGTAGGATATAAAATGTGATCTCCAGCTTATGCTTCCAAGCAAAACCTGTGGTTCATTTTACAACAGGTCAGGTACTGCAATTCCTAAATGAGGAATCACAGTGTTATCTGTTGGCTTCTTTATTACAATGTAGCATTACAGGCATAATGAGGAGATACTGATAAACCTTTTTAGGCCTTCTCAGTGAAGTTGTTGGGAGTCCTCTGTGCACTGTTGTAGATGTGATTCCTGTTAACATCTCCTAGGGGACAAGGAGGGGGATGAGATGGTGCCGTTGGGTCCCTCTTTTCCCCTATCCTTGCTGGTGGTTTGCCATGGACAGACTACAAAGATGCTTCTGCTGCAGTTTATGCACCTTTTATGAATTGAATTTAGCATTGTGTGGCTTCTCATGTCCTGAACCAGCTGCTCTGCTGGAACCAGTGGGAGCAGGAGTCCCTGGTATTGGTGACAGATGTTTTCTACTGCTTGCCTGCAGCAACTTGGTCCCACACAACTTCAGTTTCCGTTCAAGAAAGGGGAGCACCAGCCAGCATGTCCATTGCTGTCTCCCACAGCTGGGGACACAGGGGTTGAGAAGGTCTAGGAAACAATCGATTTGGAGTTTTATCTGCGTTGACATCCATCAAATAATTTGTTTCTGAGGCACTGGTTAGTAGGTCAGGAAGGATAATATAAGCACATTTGTTGTTGGACAGTGGAATATTGTCTGTGGAATATTGGACAGTGGAATATACATGCTGCAGCGTGTAAATATTCATCCCATGTAAACTTGTACTCTCAGTAATGTGGCTCTGGATATTTTTATTAGAAGTAACTCATCCTTTGACATATGCAGTGAGTTCTTTGCCCAGTAACATGCAGCAGTGGTCAGTTGTACATACGGTTTATTGCAGTGACTGTGAAATCTCTCAAGGAAAATTAAACAAGCATCCTGCTATGAGGACAGGGTACAATTTTGGTTCATTTCAATGGTCAGGAATCACAGCCTGTCCAGGCATCCTGTTCCTCAGTTTTTCCTTATGTTCAGTCTAAACCTCTGTTGTTTCAAATTGTTCCCAGTGTCTGGCTCAACCTTATCAATGACGTTGCAGGAAGAGTGGGCAGGCTGCTGTGAGGACCCTGCCTGTACATACAGGCAGTCTGCCATGCAAGAACTAAGTGTGCCCAGCCTTGCTGTAGCTCCAGAGATCAGAGGAACTCGGGCATGTTGAACAGTGTGACCACAGCCAGATGTAAGCCAGTTTCTGGAGAAATTTCACTGCTAACCTGCTGAAAATTGCCCCTGCATTCCTCCTCTGTAGAATACAGTTTATCCTAAGTGATTTCCAGTCTGATGCAACTTCTCAGCTTATGACAACTGAGTTTCTCTAACAGCCATTTTTAAAGGTTTTTTTCAAAGGATTTCTGAAAGTCAACACTAATTACACTTACCAGTGTTCCTCACTGCTAATTTGACACACTTCAGGAATTCTAATAGAGCCCATCAGAGACATGACTTCCCCTTGAAGAAGCCATGCTGCTTTGTCACGATGATAATTTGCCTGGTTAAGTGCTCTGTAGCTCTGCCATGATAGAGATTTACCTTTTCACATAATTAGCCCAGTTCTGATGCAGGACTTTCTGGTCTGTCTTGATAAGATTTTCTCTCCCCTCACGTTTCCCTTTAAAAACAGACACCACATTGCGTGTGCTCCAGTCTTGTGAGGCAGGAGCTGTTTTTCTGTGATAGGTAATGTATTTTTGGTAGCAGCTCAGTCAATGTGTTCATGAGTTCCTGGAGAGTTTTGGATGAGCGCCAGCCAGTGCAGACAGCGCGCACAGAGTGATTCGGATGTTCCATGAGCAACATTTTTGGTCTCCTGAGGTTTTGCATGCTTCCTCCATGCTGCCTGTGCAGAAGGGTTTGGTGGGATCTTCCACCCATCACCATGGAAGGAACGTGTAAGCAACCTTTCAGTTCACTTCACTGCAGTTGCTGGCCTTTACCAGCAACTTTTCTGCCTAGGTTTCAATGGTGCTTTTCTTGCCCACAGTAGCTCATGCCAGTTTCTGGAAACTTTTGTTTCATAGAGGCTTTTTCTGGCAGCATGGTGACCTATATGCAAACAAATGCACAGCATGTTCTTTTGAGCCAGAGAAAGGCTTGCTAAGACATTCTCTTTTCAGTCTGAAGAAATACCAAGTGTGTAGCAATGATTTCCATGAATAAGGTTCTGCAAACTCAGCATAATACTGAATTCAGCAAAAAATGATGCAGTTTGAATTAACACTGTGTAAAAGGCTTGCAGCCCAGCTTGCCTCAGAGTTCAGAGATAATACCAGATCCCTGGGTCTTTTTCTTCCAAGGAGAGGGGAAAAAAAAGAGTTGAATTCTGCTAATTTTCGTGCTACTACATGCCAAAGTCCTACAGTGACCTTTTCTCTTTGCTCTCTAAACCCTTTCCCTGTGAAAATGAACAATATACTTCCCAGTGAAGGGTTTCACCATCTTGCGCCTTTCCTGCAGGATAAAGCCCTCTTGGAGAGGAAACACCTCATGTCTGGAGGTCATTTGGTCGATGGCAGATCGTGGAAAAGGAAAGACTGTAAATCACTTGTGTTGAAACATTAAAAGCTGATAAATAGGTGGTCCTGAGCTGTAGCCCAGACCCAGTTTCCCTGTGCGCAATGCAGGGCTTGGGGTGCTTCCTAAAGGGGTCAGGGGCATGGTCAGGGGGAAGTCTGTGGAAGGCTGAGATTGCAGCTGCCAGACAGGGCATCCACATGGATCCTCAGGGGCTGTGGGAAGGGGAACAGCATGGGTCCACCTTCAGGAAGCCCCTGGAGTCACAACAGTAGCCCTGGGAAAGTACGATGTTATAGGCAGCTGGGTGGAGGTCCTTCCCGAGAGCGCAGGTGGGGATCCGCTGGAGAGGATGGTGCAGTTTATAGCCCCAGCAGCCCAGGACTGCACCGCTCTGGTTTCCTAGCAGAGAAGGCAGGCTTGCTCACCAGCGGGGAAATACATCATGGTATTTTCAGCACTTCACAGCCCATGCAGCAAATTTTTTAAAAAAATACACTTGATGAGAGCTGTAGTTAAAAAGTGAGAAATTACTAATTAGTAACCAAGTAATTCAGGGTTTGATTCACACAAATTGCACTATTACTGTAAGAGAGGATTGCAATTTCAGGCTAGCTGGGGTTTGGTGGGATTTTTCTAAGGCACTGAAAATATAATTGAAGTTCTATTCATTATCTGCTGGGTTTCAGGTTTCTTGTCCTTTTTTTTGTCATCTGAGATATTACAGGCATAAGACATGCCTGGAAAATAAAGGGAAAAAAAAAGCTTACTGCTTTCCCCTTTGCATTGTCATTTGCAACTCTCAGGTTTTCCCACTAGATTGTTCTTGTAAACTCTTTCATTTCATAGCACGCAAGAGTGACCACTTAGAACATCATTATAGCGCTATCATTAGCATCGGGGTTTAGTTATACAGAAAGCTGTGAGTGAGATGAGCTAAGTGTCATTTTCTTTTCTACCTTGGTGGAGTGCTAATAACATGATTGCTGTCAATTCTCCTCATTAGTCTCAATTTATACAGAGAAAAAAATTTTTTTTTTCTAGTCAAGAAATCCAGCTGGTATAACCCACCCCCCGAAATGTCTCCCTCCCCTGCCTGTATGTAGATCAATTAGCAGCTATGTATCTTCTGTCTAGATGTTAAGTTGTTGAAGGGCTAATCTGTGCTGGTTGGTTGTGGGGTTTTTTCTGTTCATGTAAGCATTTCAGCTGAGTGCTCAAAAGTGTAGCGTGAGTCAGCATAAAGATTGAAAATACCAGTAAAAGGGAATCTGTAAGCATTCCATTAAGACTTCCAGTAACAGTACAGTTTTGCACTGTTGGCAAAAATACCTGTTTTGTACAGAGTCATTGTAGCCATTGGCTTAAAAATACTTGTATAAAGGTGGGAAGATGAAGTTACAATTGAGAAGTCTAGTAAATATAAGTAACAAGTGCGTCCTCTTAAGTCCATTCTTGTCTAGATGATTAGTGTCTTTCAAATGGCACTGTAGGAAAATGGTAACCTAGTTTGAACTCACGGCAAGAGAAATAGTTTGAAGTCATGTTGGGTCTAGCAATGTGCCTGTATATTGCACTAGCAAAGGAGAATGCTGCAATGATCCACATTGGAAAGTAGCAGAAGAGGAATTTTGCTTTTACGTGATACAGTAGTCAGATATTTGCAATGCAGCAATACTATACCAAAATACCATCATCTTACCCTTAGCCCTTGATGCCTCCGAATTTTACCTCTCAGAAGGCAGTTGTTGTTCTCAAGACGGAGAAATAATTCCTTAAAAATACTGCAGGTTTGTGCATTTGCAGAACTTTCCCTTCAACAACAGATAGAGTAATACATACAAATAATCCTTTTCCCCATGTAAGCCTGAAAACAAGAGGGTTTGGTTTGGGATACATGGTATGTTCAGTCACAGCACAGGCTTTTACACCTTCCTACTCAGAGAAGTTGAAATGGGAAAATAATGAAAAGAGGATTCAGTCTAACACTAGGGAAGAAGTTTTGGGTAAATTAATTACTTCAATGTGTTCAGGTGCAAAGGGGGTTCATGCAGGGTGGGGTATTGGGGGAAGGTGTTTCCTTCCACCATCACAAATCCAGTCCCAGTGTTCAGAGGCTTTCCCAGTTCTACATGTGTCAGAAATTGCAGAACATCAGGCAGAGAATTTCCCTGACTCAGACAGTAGTAATGGGTGTGTAATGGGTGTCTTACATCATTCCAGCCTCTGCTTTGCTGTCAGAAGGAGGGGGAGACCTGCAGGCAGAAGTAGCCCCAGCACCCATATGCTGCCTGGAGCCAGACATCCATACAGGTCAAGGGATTTTCTTGGGTCTGTGGGTGTGGAATTCAGTAACATCTACTCTTCTGTAAATGGCGTTAAGCTACTGATGAAGGCGTGTTGCTTTAGCCATACATGGAAACAGATTTCTTCTGGAGCCGCTAAATATCTCTCCCTCTTAAGGCCTAAAATTCTGATTGAGAAATTAAGTTGCTGTAGTTAGTCTTGGCTTGTCTTCATCAGGTGCAGTTCCACCTTGCCTTTTACTTGAGCCAAGGTCTTCAGAGAGTAGACTGGGGGGTTGAGGGCTTTTTCCCTTTGATCTGAAAATATCAGAAGCAAGCGCAAAGCCCTTTTTTTTCACCATTAGAAAACCCAACAGTAACTCTAGCATCTTTTTTTTCTAAAATCTTCTAAAATTTCCAATGTCCCCATGTTATTGCCATTACTAAATTGGAAATTGGAGACGCATAGTAGGTGGTCGAAGAAAAGCACTTTGCAGCCCGTCCAAACCCTATTTTGGTTTTGAGGGGGGAAGTTGGTGGGGCAAGTAGGTAATCTGGTGGCATCAAACCAGTATCAATCGCGATATCTTTCCCTAGGAACTTTCTTGGATTTAAGCATTAACGGGCTGCTTGGCCATGGTCCTGAGTTATCCCGATATTGGGCTGAATCTCACCATACCGCATTCACGCAGGGACCGTGCTGCTCCTCACCACCTTGTTTCTGCTTTCTTCTCCCTTGTCCCCTGCAGGGTGTGAACGGCATGTCTGTGGATGAGAAGACTGACTCCCCCATGTATGTGTATGAGTCAACGGTGCACTGTACCAATATTCTCCTCTGCTTAAATGACCAGCGGAAGCAGGACATTCTCTGTGACGTGACGCTGATTGTGGAGGGGAAGGAGTTCCGCGCCCACCGGGCTGTGCTGGCTGCCTGCAGCGAGTACTTCTTGCAGGCCTTGGTAGGGCAGACGGAAAATGACCTGGTGGTCAGCCTGCCGGAAGAGGTACAGTATGTCGCCGTGCCCCCGCCGTAACAACGCGCCCCTTCTTCCCGCATGGTGGCCAAAGGGAGCATGGCACAGGTGTCAGTGGCTGCCCCAGCACGGCTCAGAATGTGCTTTTTGTGTTTGGGTGGGTTGCGAATCGCTGAAGGATGGACGTGTTCACACCACGCCAGCCTTATTATGGAGGCAAAGCTTTAAGATGCTTCAGCTCGCCTTTGTCACTGCTGCTGAAGGAATTGTACCCAAACGTTTAATTACCATAGCCTCATTCAGGGCAGTATTAGGACCCTGATATTCCTCTGCTCTTCTAGACAGGAAATTTGAAAGGAGTGATGCGACAGCTACATGGCAGGTTATTGTTGAAAAATCATTTGAGCTGTCATGTTATTGGGAGTTTCATTGCTGTCCACCCCTCTCTGGCAGCTCATATCTTTATTCCACTTCTTTACGCTCTCCTGCACCTTATTCAGACTGGCTTCCTCACACCTCCCCTCATAAAGAGTTTGGGATTTAACTGTGTTTTCCACTGAGAAACCATGAACACAGTCTGTCAGAAAGCAGAGGTTTTGTCATGCAGTGTGACTCCCACAGCAGGAAGCCAAGGGACGTAGAAAACACATACCTCACTGGAAAGTTTATTTTATCACAGAATCTCACTGGCTGGCTTCCACCCCCACTGTAATTTCCTCACAGCCATAAAGCCATGACAGCACAGCTATCATAGGGCATGCTGGTGGCTTTGTTGCCCACAGAGGGGAGGTGCATGCCTGATGGCTAGGGCTGCCATCACCTGCTGCCTCAGCACTGCCTGCCTGGTGTCTCCGGCTGGGAAAGGTGGCATGAGAAGAGCGGCAATGTACCCAGGGCACAGCACAGCAGTTGCTCAGTGGGAAGGTACTCTGGCATTCAGAAGGTTTTTCACCATCATTTGCTAAATGCCCTTGAAGAGGCATGGTGGGTTTTTAAATGATGACAGGTCCCAAAGTGTCACACATCATTTTTCCCCCTCTGGTTTAGTTCTCCAGAGATTTTAGCAGCATCGTGATGTTGTCACAGCACAAGTTGGAGAGCATTAGAAGTAGGTCACTGGCTGTGACTTCATGAGTCCTGACACTGGATATTACTCATGAAGACACTTCAACCCAGACATAGGAGTTTAGAGATGTTGCAGAGGACACACTAGGATGCGCACTTGGATTCTGCACTGTCCGCTAATAATTTCCAGTGGAAGAATCAAGTCTCAGTCAGTGTCACATTGCTTTCTTGCCACAAAGCAGGGGTAGGAGCAGAGAGGTGACAAAACATGCCCAAGGGTACACAGGTATGAAATGGCAGGAGACTATCGAAGCCTTAGTGAAACACCTGTATATAATTCAGGTCCTGTTACATAAAGAAAAATAATAGAAATTCAAATAAGCATGTAGAAAAGTGACTGAGATGTTCAGAAGAATGAGCCTGGCCTAAAGGAGGAGAAGAAAGGACCATGGCAGGTTCATACTGCTGGTATGACAACTGAGTGTGCTGCAGCTCTAGTTAGGCAGAGGAGCTGAAACAGCTGAATGGAGGATTTTCTCTTCAATGCTAAAAGTCACTGTTGACTCAAGCACTGATTGGTTTCAACTGGCTTTCAGTAAAAGTAGATTGAAAATTAGAAGATTTCTAATTTCAGCAGCAGTGAGGTGCTGAGCTGCTGGCCAGTGGAGGGGTTATGATGTGTCTGCACTTGGTCACCCAGTCCTATATTAATATGACACTAAAGATTTAAAATACAAAGGTTTGTCTTTCTATGTGTTTTATATGAGATACTGTCTAAGAAAAAATCCTCCAGTTCAACCATAAATTATTTCTATTTAAGCAAATCCCCTTTGAATAAATGAAGTATTGGAGTTTTACATTTTAGAATGCATCTCAATGAAAGATCAAAACATTTTAGTGACTTAGGGTTACACTGGCTGCTCTTATGGCTCCAGTGAAGCTCATGGAGTTGCAGAAGTAGTGAATCTAGTTCTTATGGTTTTTCCAAGAGCTCTGAAATTGTTATGCCTCTCCTAAGACCACCACTGCTACTTTGCCATGTGCTTCTATTAGTTGCAGAGTACAAGGGCTTTAACTTTCTCATCCTGGAAAAGAGCTCTCTTGGCCTATTAAAAAAGATAATGACAGTTACCAATGCTTACTTGTACAGATATTTTCCACATGCAAATTAATTGCTGCTAAATGCATTGCATCTTAGTTTTCTTGGTGGCTACTTTACTTGAACAGCTGTGTGTGAGGTGCTCAGCTAAATAATTTCCTCACAAAGCTAGTCACTCGGGATAAGGAAAGCTGCCTGATGCACCTTGCTGTTTCTCAGTTACTTCTTGGTTAAGATGCACATCTCTGCTTCTAGTGTTACTTGGCTTCACAGCGCTGGGCACTTTGGTAGGTGCTTGTGGACAGATACGGGAAGTGCCTCCAAGAGTGTCAGAGCTCCCTGCAAGAGGAACTGAAACACTCCTGGTTTTTAAGAGCTGAAAAGCAGAGGAAATACCATCTTAGTTATACTGCATTTAAAGAAGTTAGCAGGGTCATCTTTGGTTCACAAGCTAAGGACGCTTCCCAAGGCTACTGTTTTCAGCCTGTGGTCTGCAGACCTCTGGCAGCAGTGAGTTATTTCTTAAGGTATCTGTGAAAACTGACTTACTCTGTCATGTAGGGGTTATTCTTCCAGTGGAAAAATTTCAAACAAAAGTTGAAAGTGAATATCCTGAGTGAATACTTTTTTTTGTGCTTAGAGACAATTTATGTTGGTATGTAATATTATAGAAAAACAGATACTGAAAATAATTTTTAAATATAGTCTTCACTGTTCAAAACTTTTCTGAAGGTGACAATCATTCATAAATTCACAGAGCTGTTTTTAAGTCAACCACAAAAACACTGTATTTTAAATTCTGGCGTAGTTTGAAAACTGTTGAAGTACATTGCAGAGAAAGGGCACTGTTGTTACTATTATTTCTCAAAGGTTTCATGTTGGATCTGGATAAAGCTTTATATATAAAGCTTTTACATTCATGTTATGTTGGTGTGAGGAAGCTTAACATCAAAGAAAATAACTTATTTCTGATTATTCAAAGCAGTAAATCTGCCTCTGAAGTCTAAACTGCAGACTTTTTTTTTACTTCATAGCATGTTGGGGTCATTTCGTTAATCTGGCATCCAGACATTGTTAACTGTTGTCTAGCTAAACAGGGAACAGATGTTTTTTACATTATTTCTTGTTTATATCCAGTTACAAGTGAGAGCAGTCTTTACAATACACCAGTCATTTCAGTAGGGAGACATTGTGCACACACAGAATTGGGACTAGTTGGATTTAGAGGGTTTTAAACCACTGCAAAACCTTGTGTTAGACATTTCAGGTTAGTTCAAGCATGTCTTAATGTGCCTCAGTTCAAACCTTTCCTTAATCAACTTAAACAAAGTCAGGATGGAGCTAATTCTGCACTGATTGAAGAGTTTCCATAAACCCTTCTGTGCTGGTCTTGGTAATTTGATTTCATACCACACCTTTTGTTAAAGCAACATATTTCAGTGTGTAGACAAGCTGCACAGAGCAGCTGCATAATAGCAAGGGCTCAGATGTGGCCTTGTGAACTATCTGATGTGAACTCAGAGTGGTGTGTGAACTATCAACCCTCAGATCCAGTTAGAGGAATGGAGTGTTTCAGCTGCCTACAGCTCATAAAAGAGGGCCCCATTAGCTCTTAACTTCTATGCTTTTTTCTTCATTTGCATTTTGCCAAACAACTAGAACCTTGCCTGCTTTTCACCCGGGGTATTTTTCAGCAATTATGCAGTTTTCCTCTAGCAGGTGCTGGTAAACGCAACCCAGAATTAATACTTTCAAAGAACTGAGTTTGAAGCTGTAAAGTTTGTTATTCACTCCATACCCCTAACTGTTGTTTTGTTTTATTTAATCACAAAAACTGGTCTTCCTTCCTCTAACAAGGCACTTAATTAAGTTTTTAATTTATGATAAGAAGTTAAATGGCACTTATGAGGCTTTTTTAATGGTTTCCACTTCCCATCCAGACTACAAAAAAAGGTGTGATGGAGAGAGACACGGCTGTCAGCCAGGGGTTTTGTAGGTCATGCCAATATTAGCTGGCAGCAGGCCGTTATCCAATTAACATTGCTTCATCGCTGCAAGTAATAGCTCTCGAGTAGATGATTGAGTCATTCATGCTGTAGTGGTACTCAACTTTACTTGAGAAGGAGCCAGTGCTTCATCGAATGGGCTTTTTATTTGCTATTATTTTATTTGCTATTATTACCTGCCTAACTCTGCTAATGGAAGTGCACGGTGAGTCTGCATGGGCAAGCTGAAAACTGGGCACCGAACAGGGGAACATCTTCTGTTCAAACACCTTATTCACTCACTCTTTTGAAAGCTGGGGGTGCAGTTACATGGTGAAAAGACAGAAATAGAAACAGCAACAAGTAAAACTCCTCAGTGGCATTAGATTCTTACAGGTTGGAAATAGAGATTCTCAACCTTGCTTGCATTTTTTTGATTTGGGGGCTTACAATTGAAAAGAACTTTCACCATCCATGAGAGCACCAAATGCCTTCCTCTCAGATGAAGCTAATCAAAAGTCTTCTGAAACAGCAGACCAAGCTTTCTTTAGCACTGGTCTGATACCAGCCTTTCTGTTTCAAGTTTTAGAAACTTGCTTCTCCAGTAGGTTGGTTCGTTTTACCTGTAGCGCTCAGATTTCATGAATCTGTTTCAGAGTGATGACCTTTTTTTAGTGCAATGAACTGTCTGCTGGAAATGTTTTCTTCCAAAAGGATTAAACTGAGCTATCTGTGGTGTCCAAGCCTTCCAAGGGGCAAAAGGAAGCAGCATCTCTTTTAAGATGAGGTTGTGGGATTTATCCACACAGCTCTTTCCTTTGCTGTTAAGAGAATGATGTTCAAAGTAGATGTAAGCACACACCAAAGGCTGAATTTCTCCACGTTCTCTCTCCTTTGATGCCTGGGGTGGCCACCTAAAAACAGAGGCTAGACAAGAATAAGGGAACAGAGGTAGGTATTTATTTGAAGGGCCTTCAGAGGTACACCCTGGGTAGTCAAAAAGGCTACACCCAAGATGGACCCCACGTCACGAGTGCTTCACACTTTTATTAGTTTGGTTCATTTGCATATCAGGATCAATTCTCCAATTAAAACTTCAGTTAATTATGCAATTTCCCCAAGTTTACTCCCCTTCTTAAGATGCTAGTTTACACATTTTGGGTCTAGGACAATCTGGGTGTCCTTGGAGAGCAAGCTTGGAGAGGCTTTGTTATGTCTAACCAGCATGAGAGAGGAGAAGTTAACAGGCTACAAGAAACTTCAGTTACACACTAGTACAGGATTTGAAAAATATAAAAGTTAAAACCTAAGGCATCACCTTTACTGCTGCAAAACCTCCCTTTTCCCCACAGGGTCTAGTCCTGTGAATTTTGTCATCTGCTTCTTTGGTTGGCATGGGTTAACTCCCTCACACGGTTGGTTAAGCTTTGCAGGGAGAAAGGCAGGACAGGACCTCAGATTTGGGATTCAAGGCTGGCAAAAGCTGAGTATGTTGGAAGCGAAGGCATGCAGCAGCACCCTGGGTGGGACTGAGCCAGGCATCTAACATTAGCATGGTTCGTAGCTGACAGGGAGGAGAAATACTGGCAGCTGCTAACCATCCATGCCAACCTGCCAGCCTGAGGGAAAAATGCTGGGAATTAGCCAACGAGAGATGATTGTGATGAGGAGAAAATCAAAGGCAGGATGCAGGAGGTCAACTATTATATACTCTGCTGGATAAAGGCACTTACTATTCCTTTTAATCTCCCTAAAAATAAACAGTGCTCTCTTACTTTGTCTTTTTTCCTTTCTTTGTATTCTCTGTATATATAAATATAATATCTTTGAAGAGTATAGGGACTGAGCTGGGAGTGCTCTGCACAGGAGCATAGAGTGAAAGAGATGATAAATGTGGAAAAGAGGAGCAAGAGGGCAAGAAGTTTCTTTCCCAGCTGGAGGGATGTTTAACACAGTAGGGAACAACAAAAGACCCTTTTTCATTGGCATCCTGGAGATATATTAGGAGTAGCTAAGGCTAGCTCTTAGAGAATGGAAAGCAGTAATGTGGTTTTCTCTTTATGTGACTGTATTGGCCATTGATGTTCCTCACAGATTGCAGCACTGGCCAGAATTATTTCTGCTTTGGCTCAGGAGGTGGCAAGAACCTGAAAGCCATTATTCCCTTCATCTGCAGAGGTTTTTGTAGTGGCAAAGGGTTATATCCATCAGGCTTCTAATAAAGTCGAGCTTCAAACTTACTCATGCTTCAACCTTAGCTCAGTAATGCCACTTCAGTCAGTCCATATGGATAGAAGGTTGGGTCTTTGGTTCTCTAAATTCCTCCTAGGGAATGTGTTATTTTTCATGCTGCCTCACAGTGCCAGCACTGACCACACAGAGGGATGACTGGAGGCTGCAGCTCTGTAGTGAGACTAAAACTGAGCATTTGGGTACTCTTTGAAGTCTGACATGACAGGACACTAATTCAGGGGAAACCATGAGGCAGAATTGGATGTTGTTTTATGTGTGATGCTTATGTAGCACAGTACAAGGTGCAAATGATGTACTTTGTTTCTAGCAGGTGAGCAATAAAATAGAAACAAGATCTTCAAGATGTGATATGAAATTCCATCCATGTATCACTGCAAAGGCTTCCAGCACTGCTTAATTTTTCATGCCTCAAGTGTGGTGAAGAAACTAGCCCCATACTTTTCATTCCGCATAATGTAACTTCCATTATTTTCTGATGAGGGCTGTCTTGCTATTTATAACATTCTCTGATCTTTTCAGGTGGAGAAAAGCAAAATACCTCTATGTTGTGGTGAGAGCTAGGCTTCAAAAAGTAAAACAGAAGTCATGCATACATGCATGTTAAGTAGAGAAAATCTTGCAATAGCTCCTTTCCCCCCCTTCAGCAGTAGCTGTACAATATATTTATTTATTCAAGTAGGCATATAAAAGTGTACTGTCAAAGGAGATAGGGAGATGAATGTGCAGAACAAAATTCACCACTGCAATAAGTGGACTCAATTTTGTTGCCTTTGTTAGACCCCTGCCTGCCTCTACTGTTCAATTGGCCTGATTGACTGTGATTGCACTCGCTGGTGTAAAGGCAGTTTGCAGCGTGGAAACTTTCTTGGTCAAATATAACAAACATAATTTAAGTTGTAAAAGATATCTTGAATAGTATGTCCTACCTTAAGGGCATGAGAAGAAGCAATAAGGATGTGTAACAGGAGGTGGGTTGGTTTTGTTTGTTGTGTTTGGGATTTTTTAGTTTTTTGGTTTTATTTGCTGTATTCAAATATATATTAATGAAAATGAGATGGATGAGCCATGACTGTGCCTCAGCTCTCTGAGCACTCTGGCCCTGCAGACTGAAAGATCTCTCCCTCTCCTCCCTCTACACTTAGAATTCTCTTACCTTTGCTTTCTCTCTCTCTAAAAATCCCTTTCAATTTCTTTAATGACTTCAAACCAGGTATCTGCTCTTTAAAGAGTCCAGAAATACAGGCTGAGCATTTGACTAAACAGACAGGTAAGGTCCAGTGAAGACACCTGTCAGCTTCACAGTATCAGACACCACAACCTTCAAGAGACTTTCTGATTCCAATACCAAGTTTTGTTCCCAAGACCCAAAAAAAAAAAAATTTTTACTCTTCATACAGCACTTTCTGACAAGGATTCCCTGGTGAATATTGTCAGACTGACTGTTTTTCTCAGCTACTAGTGAAATTGAGCATGTTATGGGGTGGAATATGCTATGTATTCAAATGATGCATTGCAGCAGTCAACAAACATTAAGCCTAGGAAGTATGGTTCAGTTTGGAAGTGAAGTACGGGTTTTAGGTGAGCAGAAGGCAATTGAATGGTACTAGGATGTGGGAATGAGGTGCTCTTTGTGAGTTTTACAGGGTTGTTTTTTTAGAGGAAGAAGTAAACACACACATTCTGTTAAATTTGATGCAAACTGAAGAGCAAAATGGTTGGTTTATTCCAGGATTTTTGTGTTGTAATGAATTTTCATCTATCCCATTTTGACAAGAGACAGCCAGCAAACACCTCTGAGTCCCAGTGCAGTCTAACACTACTAAAAGCTTTGTCCTTGGGCACTTTATTTACTTTAATAAAATAAATAAATAGGAGCAGCTGTAGTTGGTCAAACTACAGCTCTGTCTAGCCCAGGCTTGGTTTGTTTTAAAAAGTGAGTTTTAATTTCTCTGAAAGAATTTGAGTGGAGGCTTGTATGGTTGTTTAAAGACTTAAATGAAAAGAAAGTATCAGGCATATCTCTAGGAAGCGTGTTGTAATTTACTGGGGAAAGATATCAAGAGAGCCACTGGCAGTTGTTTTGAAGCCAGATTAAAATCAACTGAAAAATTTGGCATGGGTTTTTAGCAACAAACTGTTCAGTGATATATGTATGACTGTACATTGTTTCATAACTGTAAGGCAAATGGCCTTTGAGAGGGACAAAATTTAGGCACCCCTTTAAGAAATTTGGTGCTCAGTAGTGATGTAGTTCAGTGGAATTTAATATCCTAGAAGAAGATGGATCAGATTTGCTAATAAACCTTTCTTCTCTCGCTTTGTTTAATCTGACCTTCTAAGAGCTGATGGCATCAAAGTGTGCATTTAAGTGTAATTGTCTGTTTCCCGCACACAAAAGTAGTTGAAATATTTCCTTTTTTTTTTTTTTTTTTTTTAATTTAGAAGCCTTTAAAAGATGTTGTGGAGAAGGTTGATTTGTAATTGAAATGGCACCCTGCTCCTTGCTGCGGGTCCACAGTCAAAATAATCATAGCTGAACTCAGAATGGCAGAAAACTGCAATACAAAAGCTTTCAGTAAAACCAATATATAAACAAGGTGTCACCAAACAGCTGGAATTGAGAGGTATCAGCTCTGAAGTTAAATAATGGTAATATAAAACCTTCAGATGTAGATTTCTGGGGTCTCTTGTGACCAAATAAAATACTGTCATCACCTCTCTGCACATGCTGGAGTGGGAGTTGATGCATCAGATGGGAATTACAGCACAGGTCTGTGCATCAGGTCAGTGAAGATTAAATCACCTTGTGTGAACCCCTCAGCAATGTTTACATCTCTCTAAATGCTCTGGTTCACATTACCTCACATGGAAGTGAACAGACTGACCCACAGCTGGCACAGCTGCTGGTCCCAGACCAGCTCACACACCTGACCCAGAGCTTCAGTTTCATTTCCTTCCCTCTGTACAAGGCATTGAGGATCTTGTTGGACTAGCTGCAGCATTTCTCAGGATGATCAGGGTAGGATGGAGCTGCTCACCTTACCTGGGTGACTGGTCCTGGGTGACAGATGGGCTCTGCTCTGTGTCCTCTGCCTGTTCCTCTTGCATCACTCCTGAGGTCCTGTGCACTGCCATTGACAACAACTGCTGAAATTACCACATCCGAGAAGAAAGTAGACTTGGAGGCATGGAGCAGATCAGAAAGAGCCTGTGAATTGCTACAGGCTTCTTGCCCCTCACCAGGGACACTTTGGGGATGCTTAATTAGGAAATTTTGCTTAAGTCACAGCAGTTGCAGACCATTCCATATATCCCAAACAATACGTGAGCAGGTTCCTAGCAAGACTTAATCTCTTTCAAAAAGAGCTAATCATTCTTGGCAAATGGGAGCTGTAGGTTTTCAGGACATCAAAAACAAGGCATCTCTCTCTTAGTGTTGAAGGAACCATATTTAGTTGAGTATATATTGCACCTGGTCCACATCATTCCCTGCAGCAGCTGCTCATCATTTCAGAGCAACACTTCAGAGAAATGGAAGTGTACAGACTTACTGTAAGGATAGCAGAGAGATTTGGCAAGTGTGAGCCAGGATGGATTCATGGGCACTGTTGTGTTCTCAGTGCTTCCTTCTGTTCCTGCAGTGTTAGATGTGCTTCCCAAAGCCAGGGCTGAGGTGGGTTTATGAGGGTAGTAAAAGAGAAAGGAGACCATCTAAATAAATGAATTGGCCCAGAAAGGGACCTGAACAGGGATAATAGTTCGAAGACATGTGGGCATCCATTGTATTGTACTTCAAACACATGGTAATACTCTGCTTGAAATTTGCTTGCTTTGAATTGTGATAGGACCAAATTTCCTCATCTCTGCGTATACCTCTTACTTTATGTTTCCAGAATGGATGGGAATGCAGTTTGTGTTGATGTTTCAAGGTGTAGAAAGTAGATAAAAAGAAAAAAGGATTGTCTGTGCAAACTTTACCAGTACAGTTCTTAGTTTCTGGAAAAAATACTTTTGATGAAGTGGTCCTGGATTTTTGTGAGACTGTCATCTAGGAGGCTGAGAGTACATTTCTGACTGTGTAAAGAAAACTTTTGCATCTGAGAAGTGTCTTGGGTTTTCGCTTACCTTTGAAATTCAGACCTGTGGTTCTCTGTTTCAAGGGCCTGCAGCTAGTAAGAAACAAGTCTTAAACAACTCTGAAAGCAAAATATCTTTCCATCTCTGACCACACAGCATGCCTAGCCACCTCTCTCCCCAGATACACAGGCAGCCTTCAGAGAAAATTTGCCTGTCAGAGGATTCCTGGTCAAGTAAAAACAGAAAAGGTTTGAGTTGTTTCCTGTTTCCTTCAAAGGATGATGTTGGAGCCAGTAACCTTTCAAGACAGGAAAAAGCTGTGGAGACACAAAACCTGACAACTTCCCGTCTGATCTCCGTAGAGGACTAGTGCTCATTTCTGTTTCTGGAAGGGGAAGCTGGACTTGAGGTAGATAGGTCTGCAGCCATTCCATCTGCCTGTTGAATTCAACTATCTTTTAACCTTATTTTTGTCTGACTGCAGATTTTCTTGTTGTACCATGGATGGCTTTCTGCATATGGCACTTTTGTTTGGACATAAAGCCAAATCAAGCAGTTTCTGTCTATTCCTTGAATTTGCTAGTTTTCAGGAGACTGAACACATCAAACCACGTTTTAATGGGTATGTTTTAAATGTCAGAATTGATTTGTCAAATGCAAGGCACAAAAAATGGAGAGTTGCCTGACTTTTGTAATAGCCATCTACCCTTGTCATTTTTGCTCCATTTATATAAGCAGTAGCCATTGAGGTCACATAATATCTATACCATTGTCCAAGGAAGTGAAGAATGAAGAGATGTCCCTGGCATATATAAGCACTGGGCATTCTACAAAGAAACTTGTTCACATTTACAAAGTCATCATAGCATTCAAAAAGCAGAAAGAATTGCTTTCAGTAGTGGCAGAAGCCTTTAAATCACTAGCTCCTTTACTTCTTTCCTTGTCTTCAATGTATCTTGCAGTTGGAGGACTGAGAAGACCACCCAGTAAGGGCTACCTCAGACTTGGTTTAGTTTTGCTTCCTTTTCAAATGTGAGCCTAATCCTTCCCTTTTATTCCCTTTTATTCAGGTTTTATTTCACTATTATGCATGAACTATCCAATTGGAAAACTCAATTGAGAGGGCCTATGCAGGTAAATCGTTAAAGACAAACGTTTGATCGTGTTTCTGGCCTTTGTCTTTAGCTGGTGTTATTCAGGTATGGTGATCCTAGCAGGAGCTGCACTGGACCTCTGCAAGCATCTCTGTAGGGCAGACAGGCACTGCACACATAAACTGCTCTTCAGGGGGTTTCAAGTCAATCCCAGCCTTGGAGAACCAGACTGTTTGCATCATCTGCTCTTGCACTCATCTTAGTTCTCAGATATGGTTTTAATCTGAATTACTGGACCAAGTTACAGTTTGATTTTAGAACTGCTTTTCTGCAGAGGAATTGCTTAGCTAAAAGGCTGTGAGAATTTATGGTTGTTTCTTGTCACTGTGCTTTCAACCCCTTGGTTGAATGATAAGGTGGTAATAAAGACCTCTCTAAATATTCTCTTTCAGGAATGGATGTTTTACTCATATCTAGGCTTTTCTTTTCCCAAACTGCTCTGATTATGGGTAAAAGAAAAGAAAAGGTCAGTGTCATATATGTCCTCAGGAGACTTCAAAGGTGTCTTTGCTATTGTAAAAAGCAGAAGAAATATAAATGGTTATAACAATTTGACCAAACTGTTTTCCTTCCAATGCTACTGTTTTCTTAAAGCCAAGGTTTTCATGAGGCCTTTCTGTAATTAGTTGTCTGTGCTATCATTTTTTTTTTACATTTAAGGGAGAAAGTAATTCCATTTGCAGATTGCAGCCCTTGTCCATCTGTCAGATGGGTGTGTATTTACAAGATGAATGCCTGTTTCTGATTTCTCCTGCTAAAACAAAGGTCACTCTGTCATTGTCCTCAGGGAGCTTTTGGACTAGCTTGCTTTGGTGTGTGCGTGCCCTTTTTTTGGTACAATGCTGAGTACCCTGTTGGGGCTCTAGTAGTGACCAAAGGAACAGAAGGAGTTTTGAGGATAAACCTGTTCACATGGCTAAAACTCTGTAAATCCACCACAATGATCTGCTGGAGAGTGATGGAGAGCTGGGCTCTGTATTGTGTGCTCCCCATGCCCATCCCTGCTGAGGTGAACCAGCTGCTACCCTGCCACCTCTGAACATGGGGTTCTCCAGCACCAAATGTGGGAAGGACTTGGGAAAGCAGCAACCCCTGGACAGGCTGGCATTTCCACACCCTCTTTATGCACATAGTACTGGCACATAAATGCTCTTGCTCAATCCTGTCAGCTGCATATCATTCTATTCTGGGGAAGGTGAAAGCAGTGCTGGAAATGACTCAGCTCCAAAAGGTATCAGCTTTACTCCTTTTACCCCCCAGAGTTGTTCCTTGCTTTAGGTTTGTGCGGTAGCTACCGTACAAGGGGGAAACATCAGTTTTTTAGAGAACAGCCATGAGAAATGCCATGGTTGCCCATCAAGTGAAAGCATTTGTCCTTTGGAGTTTATATGGCTGAGGAGTTCTCTGCACTTCAGCAGTGCTCTGCTTTGCCAGGGGTTTTTAAAGGTCCCTGGGAAGCCTCTACAGCAAATGAAGGAAGCTTGGCAAGATCCTGCATTACACCATGCCCTGCCCAGCATTCCTGTAGTTCTTTCTATTTCCTGCCTCTTACAACATGGCTGTGGCTTTGGACAGCAAGCACATTCTGTATTTCCTAAACTAATGTTTTAAATGTCTTTATCTGTGAGGGTTTTACAGTGTGCAGTGCATTTGCACAGGGGCAGGGGGATTTTTGGTTTGTGTGATTATGTGCTGTTTTGTGACCCTGTTTTATTTCCTCTTACATCCTCCTTCCCTCTCTCTTGTACCTGAAACAGTAAATTAAATCTAACATAGCAGTACTTTCAGACGGAGGCGACACTTGGCTGTGCCAGTTCCCTGGTGGCTTTAAACTGCTGGCTGCAATACTGCAAACACATTCAGACCCTGGCTTGGCCAGCAGTTCCCCCCAGCTATCTGCATGTTTGCTCTCCAGGATTTATTTTACCTACACTATTGGAGACTCTGGAGTCACAGCCTATGTCTCATTGTTATGCATGGATGGGAAATATTCCTATACTTATTTGCATTCATTAGCTGTTGGGAGCTCCTCTGTTGAGGTCTCTAGCCTTGTTTTTACAGTGCTTTTGGCAGTGTTTCTGCACTTGGTGTGCGAATTTTTATGATCTGTTGCATGTTATTCATGCAATTTCCTGCCCTGTAATGGTATCAGTTTTCCAGACACAGAGGAATACAAACGAAAACCCAGGAGCCTGCATTAGCATAAAATGTCCCAGTTCTGTCAGTTTGATTAATTTGTCTCTTTGTCTCCACTCTATATGATAAGTGCTATTAATGGTTGCAACACTTCATATGTCAAAGTCTTTCTTCCTAATGACTTGAAAATGTGGTTTATTTCCCCCTTTTTTGTATTATTTTTCTCATTTAGCATTCCACTCAAGTATAGATTTATGCCATGCTCTTTCATTATCTTACTGGTTGCAGCACTGGAGTGATTACATATGGTGTAGGGTATGAGCAAGGATGCGATCCCAGGGGCAGCAGCTGCTGATGCAAGCTGAAAATAGATCCAGCGTATGCTCAGCACTTTTCCCAGAGGTCTTTTATTTATTAGGAACAGTCTTCGTACAGGACAGCTCGGACCCTCATTTAGCAAGATGACTTTTTGCCTTTCAAGAACAGTGCAGTGACTTTGCTCTATTTACTGACTGCTGTGTAATTTTTTTTTTTTCACCGTCTCCTATGGAAGCAGAGACTTTACCTAACATAAATTGTAATATAATCCTGATTTATAATGAAGTCAAGAAATGACAGGCTCCATTTGAAGTAATGGAACTTGACAGATCTAAGGTTTAAGTTAAATAATCCTATTTGTAAGACAGCATTTGTACATGGTACACTGATTTAAAATGAACTTCAGTTCTTCTTCAGCAAATCCTTTACCATTCTCTGTGTTTTACCTTCCATAGAGGCTTTTTGGGGGACAAAGTTCATTTGAAGAGAACAAATTTGTCTTTGAAAATGTGTATGGAACAATACACTGTTTTCTTTCCCAGAGTTCTTATAAATTGTTTCACAGAAGACTACTTTAATTACAGAGGAAAAATTAATGTAGGTCACTTATTCAGGGCAAGCCACAGCTAACCTGCTTTGGTGGCCAGAAGAGGCCGATTGCTGAGAAGGAAGAGAGGGAGGATGCTGGAGGGAAAATAGTGAGGAGGGCTGTGGCTCGACTCTTCCCCTCCCAGGAGCAAAGGTTCATTCTCACAGTGATTTCTATGAAGGGAGAAGGCCACCTCCTCCTTGCTGTCCTTCCCTCACAGCTGGCAGAGAGAAACTCGAAGATGATGTTTCCTCCTGCCTCTGCACACCACTTTTCTTCATCTGTCACTGTCGTGGCAATGCAGGCAGGGAAAGCGCCGGGGTGCACAAATGAAAAGGTGGTCCCGCCGTGGCTGCTGGAAGCTGGCAGTAAGCACTGGAGTGGGGGTTGGTGGAACAAAAGGCTTGCAGAGGAGAAAAAGAGAGCAGGCAAGGAGTGTGAGATGCTGCAGAAATTATTAAAAAGGGCAGTGGGATAAAAACACTAAAGGTACAGTGCATGATTTTTTTGTCTTAGATTGAGGGAAGCTGTTTTAGAAAATTCCCCCTTCCCTTTTCTCTCACCCAGCATAGCGGTTTTGCCTTCCTTTCTAGCTGTATTTAGTTGCAGCTGCCCTCTCTATCATCTTCCTAATTTTCCTTCACACCAGGCAGGGATGTGGCCCTTTTCCCAGGAGTCTGACAGAAGCTCTCACCCTGGCCTGGCCTCACATGGTCAGGCCGAAAGGTCCCAGTGTGCGTGTTCAGCTCAGTAACATGCCTGTTATTCCTGTGTCACCCTGCCACCATCACCCTTCCTTCCTGGGAAGACATGGAAGCTGTCGGAGGGCAGGGTGGTCACTGACCCACAGGATCCCACTCAGAGGAGGGCAGCCTCTCCTGCCCTGGGGCCATGAGAACCATCTGCCCAGGCTGGAGCTTCAGCACCCTGTCTGCCCCACAGTGACTGGTTTCAGGACCAAGTAGCTTCTTTCTCCTCTTTTTGGTGAGCTCCAACAAACAACAGACAGTGAAGAAGATGAGATGACTGCTAAGGAGGGTGTTGCTTGGGCGCTGGGGCTGGAGGCCAGCCTGGGGACATGGGGCAAGAGGCTCCTGCTCCCATGCCCTTCTCTCTATGTGATTAAAAACTTTTTTCCCCAGTGCTTGCAGGGAATTAATAATTTCTATTAATTAGAAACCAAGCCAAATCTCCCCAGTGCACTCAAGAAAGAACAGGACTCAAGAGTATTACTGAGGAATGGGAGGAAAAACAAGCTCACAAAGCCAAAGTGGTGCAGGCCAGTGGAAAAGATGAAGGTGAGGAGTATCTATGCACCAAACACAGCATTGACATCGTGTGGGCCCTTGCTCCTCATCTAGGGAAAAAAAGGGCGAGGCCCAAGAGTAAAAATCCATCAAGAGGTTTTAGAGTTGCTGCTGGTAGCTTGCACGCTGCCCATGTCCCTCCTCCAACAGACGTGTGCATGGCTACAGGCATGGCTTTCTGTTCACTTGGAATTAATGGGATTATATACAGCGGGAAAGGAGGCGGGGTACACCGAATCCTGCAAATACAGAGCTTCAGCCTGTGCTGCTTGATCTTTAGAAAAATACAAGTAAAATAAAATAAAATAGCAAGAACCAATTCCAGAGTGCTTCAGTATGCACATAAACTGGTTTTTGTTGCTCACAGCACACATAAATACACGCTGGTGACTGAGGCAGCAGAGTAACACTTTGCTGTTCATTATTTTATCAGACAGTGATAATTGTAGTTAATATTTTCTTAGTAGTGTCTCTGAGAGTTTATTTATGCTGTTAATAATCTGAGCAGCTGTAATGATGCTGGCTGCCAGAGCTGTAGCCTTTTAGAATCACTCCAGTGTGGCAATGATACAATGGTAATAGAAATCCAAGGAAAAAACGATCTTTTCAGAGCAGATGGGGCTAATTCAATCCCTTTCACACACATTCACGTTATCTAGTCTCTTTCTCACACTAGCATGCGTGGGTGCACGTGAGCATATGTAGTCACACACACACACACACACACACACAAATAGCTGTAAAGTCCCACCTTCCACCCTCTGAGGAAGTCATGCTGGAAATGCCATAATTAGTTTCTGTGTGAAGAGTCTTTCTGGGGCTTCTAGGGTAGATGGCATTTTCTACCCCTCGGTTTCTGGGTAGATCTTAAAAATATCATGTATGAAGCAGAAAGGGGGAAGTCCTGTCCTTAGGAACAGCCTAGAGCTGGACACAAGGTTGTGGCTGCACTGGGATGCTGTTGCCCAACCTTCCCATCTTTCCCTGCCTTTGACCTCTTTACTATGGGTCACTCCTGCTAAGCCTGCACTCTTTAGGGACTAAAAGAGCCATTTACCTTTTGCTCATAGCAGACATGAAATCTCAGCAAAAAGGCAAATGCCTATGATTTTTTCTGGTGGGATTTACAGAGCCTAGTTAACCTTTGGGGCCACCGAGAGAAGAGTTAACTGCTCCTTGTGGAGGATGGGAGGGGACCAACTTTGCCAGCTCAGCAGTGGCTGGTTCTCCTTGCAAACCTGCATTGCTGAGCTGAGCAGATGTCATTGATGAAATGTGAACACCAAGCAGTGGAACAAAAGCCACCATAATCCTCAGATCTGTTGTAGCCATGCAAGAACAAAAACAAGGTGATGGCAGAAAAATTACACATCTGAATACCGGAAATTAAATGGCAAGGCAGGGCAGGAGAAGGAAAACTGGAACGAATGCAGAATTTGGCAGGGTTTTGTTTTAAAAAATCAGGTGCTTGTAGGAAGCTGGGTCACTTTTACAGGGTTTCAGCCTACCAGTTAATAGTTGTAATTGCTTGGTTACCTCATTAATTGCAATAGTAAAGCCTTTTACATTCATTTCCATCCACAGCCCAGCAAGAGCATCTCTGGATTTGAAGCGTTATGGTATTTGCTGGGCAGCACTGTCTGCTGCCCCAGTGTAAGGATGCCAGTGATTTTATCTGCTGTGCCATGCCAGCACATGGTGACAGGCAGTGCCAGAAGCACGGGTGTTGTCAGCCCCGTGGAAACCATGGCAGAGCATCCGCGAGCTGCTTCGGATGTTACCCAGCCCGGTCTCCTGAGCCTGCTTCTCCTCTAGCTCCTTTGTCTTCTGATTTAGTGCTCTTCCTCAGAGTGCAACCTTGTGGTTTTTTAAATCATATCTGACAGAGCGTGCTTCTTCCTCTCCTACACTGCATGGAGTATAATAGTAGGGCTTGTAGTGAGGTGGCTTGCTGTGAAGTACTCCTTGTTTTTATAAAGTAATTACAGTGTATTTAATGCACTGTGTATTTAATACACTATTACATAGTTCGTGTGCATAAATAAATACATTCTGCTATGCCTGGGAAAGAGGAGTATTGGTAAGTTTACAAATCTTGGTAATTTTTCAGTGTTGTTGTGTTTACTTGTGTATTAATTACAGCTTCAGAAACTCTGAGCCACTCCTCTAAGCACCTTCTGAATTAGCAAATTTCTACATGCATCTTCATTTTCTGCCTATTTTGATATTTTCTAATGTAATTTGGAGGCTTTTAGAGATTCTTTCCTCATTCTAAAAGTTCTTAAACTGCTTTTGTTTTCTCTTTTTCTACCCCTTTGGCTCATGATATGCACCTAAACAGATCTTTCACAGACTCTTCTCTCACAATTTATATTCTGTGAAAGCTTTCCCACTCCTTCCTCACCCCTCCTTACTGCTAACACTTTCTCTTTTTTTTTTTTTTTTTCTTTTTTAATCTTGGGGTCAGTTTAATTTTCCTTTTGCAAAAATGTGGAACTAATTTTAATTTTAAATTAGAGTTGTACTTTAATTCTGATGATTCTTTTCAGTTAAAATCTGTTCATTTCTGCTTGTTTCTTCCCCACTGGTTTCAGCATGGCTTGCACAGGCACCCAGGGAGAGAAGGCAGCATTTCTGCTGAGCCACCTTCTTGTGTCATCCTTTGTTACTGTGTTCTAGGTTTCTTAAGATGCATGTAGCACTGGAAAAAACAAAAGTATTTGAAACAGCCAGATATCACAGCCATGTCTCCCTTTTCTGTATCTTCCAGTTCATGAGTGAGTGTTTAAACTGCTAATTAGTGCCACTTCTTTACATGCTCTTTGTTGATTGAGTAATGTTGTGGCCATGTTGTCCCTTTAGAGAAACGGTTGTTTGAAACATCCTCATCTCTAATTTTCTTTTTAACACCTTCACCCAGAGTCTCACCTTAGCAGCCTCCAAGTTCTTCTCCCAAAGCCTTTTCACCTAGGCTTGCCTGCAAGTACTCTCTTGGCCATAACTTGGAATTTTCTGTGTTCTTGTTATGTTCCAGACATCCTCTGACATCAACAACATACCCCAAGCCACAGAATTAGTTAGGAAAAAATAACAAAATTGTATTTGACTTCAAAACAGGTTACTAAGTGAGATTTTAAAATAAGGACTCTGACAGGTATCATGTGGCAGGTTTGCTTGCAGGAGTTTAAGAGGTTTCCCCCTCCAGTCCAAGAGCTGTTTTGCTGAAGGTGTTGTGCTGCTGTGAGGTGGCAGAGGGAGGTGAAGCACAGACCTGCCTCCCTTAGCTGCCCAGCTTCTCATGGCAGAGCTTCTCTGTGGCCCAGAGGAGCAGCCATGCGGGCAAATGTCCCCTTCTGCTCAGAAGACTGCTGTGAATGGTAAAACCTAGGGCTCCCCAGTGGGTGCATCTGGCAGTGACCAGTGTTCCGAGCAGATGTGATGCAGGCAGTGCATCCCTGCTATGGAAGAGCACTGCATCTTCCAGTCCCATAACCTTTCAGTTTTCCAAGTGTATTCCTCGATGTTTTGTGAGACGCCTGCTGTTTCCTGCACTGAGATGTGTCTGCAGCAAAGTATTGAGGCTTGTGCCTGGTGATTTCTACCTTCCTTCTCAATAAACAGTGTATTTTCTGAAAGGTGTGGCAAATTCAGAAAATTACTTTCCCCTCAGAATTTTCAGAGGTGCTGAAAATGTGCAGGGATACTGTCATAATTTCCAAAACTAAATTCTTTGCTTTGATTTGAAACCAGTCTCACTTTTGAAAGGTTGAAAGAATTTCAATTTGGCTTCAGTAACTCTGAGAGGAAATAAAACTAGAAGTTGTGGATTAAAATAAGCATTGCATTTGGATCAGAGACTATTTTTACTTCTATTACACTCTAGTTTATTTTTTTAATTTCTTAAATATGTTCTGATTCTCTCTTCCCCTTTGGTTCCTCTGACATTATTGGCCCCAGGCTTAAGGCCTTGGGGTTTTGAGAATACTTCAAAGCTGGGGCCATTGCCACGGTGAATTTGATTCAGACAAGCCCAAGTATGTGGGTGCCTCAACTCTCACACTCCACCCATGAATCACGTGCGGCCGAACGCTGACATAACCGATAACATGGTCATCGATCCAGCGGCTGTTTACACCAGCTTTGCCCTTGGCAATCAATTCCAAGCCACTTGCCCCGCCATCAGCGCTGACGCACTTCTCACGGAGCACTGGACACAGTTTGCAATTATTGCTTCCCATCCTCGAGGCGAGTCTAGCATGAATGGCTTCTCCTTCCTCCCCGGCTCACCTCCCGCAGTCACACCTGCCACATTGGAATGCTCTGTGGGCACTAAGGGATATTGGTCTCTGCAGCCCTTTTGGGTGCTGAGGGAGGAGGCTCTTTGAAGTGCTCGTGGTGCCCCTGGACGTGTTCATTATGCCAGAGAGAGGAAAATGAGAAGTCACTTGGTTTCCCTCTACACTCACACAGGCAATCAGGGCTTCTAGTGTAAATTTGTTGTCTGGCCAGCAGCTGGGATTTCAGGGGGGAAGGCTGAGGGGGGCACTCATAGGGTTTTATCTTTTGAAAGCACAAAACCGAAAGCTGGACAAGCACTTCCAGTGTGACATATTCTGTAAAAGCACCACTAAGGGCAGGTAAGCATCTTCTTGAAGCTCTCAGTCTGACAGCCTCAAGAGGCTGTTGTGGAAGATGCGCTGGAAAGATACCAGGATACCCTTAGACCACTCAGGGTGTGGCTTTGCAGATGGCAATTTTTCCAGGGGGACTTTTGAAATTAATGATTAGGTAATGGGCCTCCTAAAGAAAGAAGCTGTGTGTCCAGTTTCTCTGTTCCCCTGGTTCATGCCCAGGGAATGCGTGGTGATGGTGTGGTGGCCTCACACCCCTGCAACGTGATGCCATGTGAGAGGCCACACTGCCACTTGGACTTCAGGTTACTCTCCTGCACTAAATTTGTATGCACTACCAGAAGAGGCAGGATGTTAAACTAGGACTGGCAGGGTATCCACTTAATTTTAAAAGTGTTTTTAGGGTGAAAACAAAGTCCTCTCTTTGTTGGTCTTCTCTATCAGCAACTTGTACATTCCTTTGTTGTATAAAAGCTTACATAATACAAATACCAGCATCTGATGCTTCTCACCCAAGTGGAATTTTTAAAGAGTGATCACTCACTTTAGCCTCATGAGCAAACAAAGGAAATACATCTATAAGCTGTTGGCGAGAGAACATTTAAATGCTGTTAAATCAAAGAGGGGAAATACAGTAAAATATTGATGTAGCATTGCCTTACAAATGTACTCTGCTGTTTATCATCTCTTCTGATTTTTTCCTGCATCCTGCATGTTCCCACCTTATGTAAAAGGATCAGGGTTTCAAAACAATTCCTGCCTGTGTGCATATATAGGAACAAACTGTGATGTCTTAACACTGTTGGTTTTGCACATGTGACTGACCTGTTTGAGCCTAGTAATATACTTAAATCTTTCAGAGAGTTTTCCAAAACCAAGTAAGCCCAAGCTAGGAAAAAGCCAGGCTTCACCATCCCAGGTAAAAATAACCAAGTAAATAACCAGGAAGTCTCTTAATTCTTAATGGAATAACAGCTTTGGCAACTGATTTTGGTTATCAGATTACACTCTGAAAAAAACTCCTGTGCTATACTTGCAATTGGCTGTAGAAGAAAAAGAATACACCGTGTGCTAATTTTAGCAAATAAGATTAGAGTTAATATTTAATCCCAGAGACCTTCTTCAGGCTGTGGAAAAAAAATAGCAGCAGTTAACTGTCACTAATCTTATCTCTTATTTTTCTAGCATGTGTTTGATTATATAACTTGTAGTGCTGGGAACATGCTGGCTGAGAGAGAAGTTGGTAGTTTGTTGGCTACATGCTTGGGCATATTAGACAACGTCAGGGCTGAGATGGATTTAAAAGGCTCTACATGTGCCTTTAGACTGCAGTAGCAATGCTGAAAGGGCCAGTAAAGGGGGTGCCACAGTAGACCTGCTATGAAACAGTGTGCAAATAACTGATTCATTTGGAGTTCTGAAAGAAACAGTTACATTTCTGCGATGTTTCTACCCAGTTGTTTTAAGAGATTTGATATTCAGCATGTGAGGTTTGATTCAATTTTTCTTTCTTCCTTCCCCACAAAATGGCTTAATTGAATCCATGATTGGAAATTAGAGATGAGGGGTTTCTAACTGTTCTTAGGTGCCTGATGATGAATTTAACCTGAAAACCAAAATACTAAAAATATAAACCATTAACCTACAAGCAGCTTGAGTGCTTCACAACAAACCTATCAGTGCTCCTACTGAGTTTTAAGAAGTCTACTCAAATGTGTAAAGATAATAACATGTGCCTGCGCTGCTCTGTCAGGACTTGTGCATTCTCAGTGGGTCTGAAGGTCTCACCACCTAAATTACCCCCAATTCAGTAGGATTTAGCAACTAATGTGCTGCAGATTTTGTTATATCCCTGGAGGGGAGGAGAGGGTTCTGCCCTCTCACACCACCACCAATGAGCTTGTTCTTTGCATGTGCCCCAGGTATGCTTTATTTGGAAAGGAACAATTGCGTGTACATTTGCTGTTGAACTTTATTGCTCTTTTCTAGCAGATCATTGGCACTGTGCCCTCATTAGCACGGAAATTAGCCCTGGAAAAGTCTACTAAATTAAAGCCCAGAGCCCAGCTCTCCAGAACAAGGTTGTGCTTTGTTAGTTTTCCTTTGCACTACTCAGACATAAAGTATCCATCATCTTCCCTGGAAAGCCTTCCAAGATCGCTCTGAATTGACTGTTAGGTTAAGAGTCAGGAAAAAAATCCCTACATTTTAATTTCTTCTCACTGCAAATGCCAATAGCGTCCCATAGCAAACTAGACAGTTCTTCTCTGTTCTTGATGTTAGTTTGCATCAGATTACTGTAAACATTCCCTTGCTCCATTTTAGATATTGCCTTGCCAAGTTTTACATTCCTACATGTTTACAGTGATCTTTTTTTGCCCTTAGTCACTCTTCCCCTCTTTAAATTGAAGTCAGACTTTGCTGGCATTTTGCAGGGGTTGACTTTCCCTGCTCCAGATGCAGCTTTTCATACAGATGCCATTCCAAGCAGGGTTACCAGACATCCGTGTTTCCTTTGGAAATAACCTTCCCTCCCACCCCCCATAAGAAATACTGTCTGTGCAGAATTGGAGGATTTTGTCTATTTGTCTGGGATTTTGAGACATCTGGAAGTCTGGGCAGCTCACTAATGAGCGTGCACTGATGAACTCTGCGGCGCACAGTGAGTCCGGCCCATTGGCAGAAATGTCAGCCCTCTGCGTGTGCTCCGAGGCCACATCCCATGTGTTCAGAACAGCACAGAGGCCTCCATGGCATGCCTGATCAGCCCTCACCGAGGACACGGATACAGTGGGGAGCCAGAGGGAGTTCACCCACGGTACTGTGTCTCCCACGGTGCCTGTGTGTGTACAGCTACATTTAAAATAGAATTTCTGACCTAGAAGTCCCTTACAAAAAGATGCTGTTCCCAATGTGGAAGCGAGCTAACCCTCCTCCTAATTTTAGAATAGTACAGAACTAGAAGAATGCTTTGCTAAACATGCTCTGTTTGCATCTGTAATGCTGCCTCCTTTACTAGCATTTATTGCTGACTGTCTTCTCAGCTTCTTATTCTCCCATCCGACAGTGATCAATATTCTTTTCCTTGAATTAGCCAGTTTTTCGGTAATGACCAACCAAAAAGGGAAGGCAGAGAGTCTAAAAACAATACAACTATTTCTCCAAAAGGAAAAAACATTACCCGGAATGCATCAAGGAAATATAATGAGAGATGATGGAGGAAAATAAGGGAAATATTTCCTCACAAGGAGGTTTTAAGTAGAGTCTGGCAATGATCTCCCAAAGGAAGTAGTGGAAGTCTGGTCACTTAAATCAATTAGGACTAACCAGAGCATTGCACTCCCCGGGAGTCTGTAAGGAGAAAAGCAATGTCGAACTGAACTAAAATAGACTTTGCGTGCTTATTTTCTGCAGGGCTGCTGTCTGTATTTTGCTGGTAAATTCAATATGGCTAATGCTGATTAACATCTCTTGATGGTGATCATATCATTGCATTGTTTCCAGCCTGTTCCTCAATATCACAAACTCACAAGGGCATGGCCATACAAAACACAAATCCCCCAGCTCAGCTAGCTCAGTCTGAAAGACAAGGAGATAAAGGGCAGGAGTTGTTTTCTCTCACCTTAGCAGTGGTCAGGCTTGTTATCACCACAAAGCTGAATTGACACAGACCTCCCTACTGCACACTGAGCACGGTGTACCTATGGCAGCATAGCAGAGGCAGAAGCTGCACATGGACTTGGTCTCGGATTGCTGTAGAGCAAGGAGGTGTGCCAGGTTCCTTAGGTAGGGCTGCAGTACCCGTGCTCTCTGTGCACTAGACGGGTTTTAATGCCTACAAGACCAGCTGGGGACAGAAGCAAGACAAATAAAATGCTTTATGCTTAGTCTTGGTGGACTGTTTGGCATGCTCCAAGAACACAGAAGAAGTCCTCTCCTACCCTGCCTTGAAACATAAGGGAAAGAAATCATACCTCCAAGAAGCTGTGATCTTTGCTTTGCTTTTCTCTCTGTGTGGGCATTGTTTTATATGTATGCTTTACGTTTTCTCTGCCCAGTTTTCTAGTAGCCAGTCAATTCCATTTAGACAATAGAGATGGGTAGAAATTGGAATAAGGTAAAGGATTGAAAGACAGTGACTTGGCATATGAGCTTGGACAGGGTGCCCAGTGGAGGCTCCCCCAAACTGACCTGCCTGCTTAAACATCAGTTAGACAGAAAATAAGGTTTTAAAGCAAACAACTTTTGGACATCTTACTTTCAATAGGGGAAAAAAACCCCTGGGATTGTTGCTGGCATGGGTTTTACACATCCAACAAAAGTCTCTGTCGCATGTAAATGAAGACTGTTATATCAGAGAAATTACCTCTTTCCTTCTGCAAACGTAGATCAACTTGTTTTCACTAACTTTTTTCACTGGGATGCATCAGTCAGATTAAATAATTTTAAAAGACTGTCCTTATCTGTTCCTAGAGAAATGCCTGTGTGGTGGTAGTACATGCAGCTTCAAAGCCTTTTCTTTCCCAGTGTGCGGTGTTCATAGTCACGCTCCCGCGGCTCTATTGCAGCCTTCCTGCCAGAATACAACAGATGCAAGCAGTCCCAAAACTGGTGGGGCCGAGGCAGGGAACCTGCCACGGGAGCCGAATCAATATTTAGACAGCTTCAGGCTGCAGAGCTTGCGCTGGCTTTCACACTTGGCAACAAGCTTTGCACCCGTTTGTTTCCAAAGTTATTGTTTGTGCAGTTTCAAGAATTGGCACTTGAGAGATTTCTGCCTGAGGGCAATGACAAGCGCCGGGTGCTTGAAAAGAAACTTTCTCCCTTTGGATCTGAAGATTGTGAGAGTGAAGGTTGTGTCACTGGGTAATATTTCCTAAGGAAGTCAAGGCACACATTTGCTCGGTGTTTTCATTGTCCTTCACGTGAGGCATCTGCTGGGCATCGTGGGGAGCCCACGGCACAGTCTCAGGCTCTGCTTCCGATACATCCAGCGCAGAGCAGCTCCAACAGCTGCCTTGCTGCTGTTTGTTATCGTGGTGATTTACCTGGAGCAAAAGCCTGTGTCAGCGTGGGAGACAGCCTTGCTGTGGGGTTGTATGAGTCAGCCCGAGGCTGTGCAGAGTGCCTGCGCTGGGGTGGCAGGCAGGCAGGTGAAACCCTGGCCCAGCACAGGAAATTATTTTAATTTGCTTTCCAGCCATTCCACCTAGTGGCCAAGTGACACCACTGCCAGGAGAGCTGGGTTTGTGCTCCAGAGCCCCTGCAGACCTATGCTGCTGCCGAGCTTACAAGATATACGGCAATATGTAAGCCCCCACACTGAAGATCTTACCATCAGCCTGCGAGTAGCTCATTAAGTTCCCGAGCAATTTTGTTAATCATGCTGCATAGATAAAATGCAGATAGGCCTTTAGTGAGCTGATAATCTAACAAATAGGCAGAAAGTGTAACACAGATAAAGCAGAGATTGGTTTAATAGCCAGCTGTAAATCTTGGCAGTTCTGTACCAGAGGCGTATTGTAAAACAGGAATGTGCAAGTGTGTAAGTATGTGCATGAAAATGCACTGCTTCTTAAAATAGCAGATAGAGAGTAATGTTATGGATGGAATAGCTATTGGGAGCAATTTTAGAGGTGTTTTAAAATATTTTTCTCCCCATCAAAATCTGCACCACTTGTGGTGTCTTCATAATCCGCCATCATAAGTACAGATCTATGAATAACAAAGGCTTGTTTCTGGAAGTCAGGATTTTCTATAAAAATCTGGGAACTCCACCACTGTTCCTGAGGCAGTATAGGGATTTATAGGCTTTTCATTGAGATGAACCAAATTATTCACTCAGATACACACTAGTCACGAATTAGACCATCGCAAATTTGTGGCCTCATGGCTCACCAGCCTCTTGAGCAGCTTCTTTGCTCGGTGGCATTAATTCAATTGGAAGAATAGTAAAAAGCTACTCACCTTGAGTGTATCCCATGCCATCCCAGATACACCCTTCTGAGGAGCTGGGAAATGGGAGTTTCAGTCCCCACAGCCCGGGGAAGGGACCTGGTCTCCTACTTGCTAGTGTTTAGGCCATTTTGCAAAAAAAAGGAGACAGCAGTGCTTCCTCTTCCTGTTTGTTTTAAAAGAAGAAACTGAGCTGGGGATGCCTGCCAGAGACCTCTGCATCCAGAAGGAGGTTGCAGGCCGTGCATCCCAACCTCACACAGGCATGCATGTGTTGGCATGCTGAATCCCATCTAGAGGCCTTTCTCTGGTAAGCAAAGCACAGGGAACTCGGATAAATGAGTGCTACTTGCAAGAAAGCCAAGAAAGCATCTCAGTGAATTGACACTGAAGTGACTTAGCAGGGTCATGTAGTAGATGGTTGGTGCAATGGGAAATTGAGTTGTGGTCTTCCAAATCTCAACCTTGTGGCCAAACCACTGAATTTTCTTGTGCAGAAACCTTAATCCTTGTTGCTGAGTTCTGGTTCTGAAGCAGCCTCTTGCTGCTTTATGAAGAGTAGAGTTTTTCCAATCCCCTTGTTTCATGCCCATTGGGAGAAAAAATTTTAACGGGAGTTAGTGGCAGTGCATTTTTGTCAAAGACAGACAATATCTTTAGTTTACCATGTGGCAACTTATTTAATAGCTGTATGTAAAGATACCACTGAAAAAATGGGGAGGGGGGGAAAGTGCGTATTTTTAAATATATGGCATATTAATGTAAAACATAGATGGTATGGTAAGAAAACAAGATGAGTAGCAGTGCATAACTCAGACCTGGAACAGCTGACTGGAGATCACTCTCCTGGAAATAGTTTTTACTCTTTCTACAAAGAAAACGGTGGAAAATTAAGTACTGAGGTGGGACTCAGCATAATTTCTATCATTTGAACTATAAATATTAATTTATTTTCTGTTAGCTGTACCTCAGGCTCACTAAAATCAGGAACAGTATGAGGAGAATAATCTCCATGGGATGGAGGAAAGCTATGCAGTCAGTACTTACCTATTATGTATTCAGCAATGGCTTGCAAAAAAATTTGAGAAGAAAAAAAGGAAATGGTTTGCTTTCGAAAGAGGCAGAAAGATGCTTTCTGTTGAATTTTGCTGTAAGACTAAGTGTTTCCTTCCCAAAACACTTTTTGGATTTAAGTGATGTCTTAAGATTGAAACCACTGTTCATTGGATTTTCCATCAGGGCAGAAGAATCAAAATTTAACTGGTGCTTTCATGGTAGGGTGCTGTAGCACAGTTAAAATGAGATCCACGTAAGACTTAGCAGTGTCCACACCAGGCTGGTTTTGTCAGTCTTTTATTAGGGCAGAGACTTAGTTCATAGGTCCTCAAGATACGTGGGAAAAATAGTGCTCTGTTCAACCTGTGCCGTGATGTACAGGAGCAACATAAAGGGAGCAGTGCTAGTTGCTGGATGTAGCATCATTGCTGGTGTGACAGAAGAACAGCTGGTGTTGAGCAGCATTTATTTCTGAATGCCAGATCTGCTAGTTTATCTAACCACATGATGAAGGACTTGGGATGATAGCAAGAGCTGATGGTAATGCTGGCAATTTCCCTCTCTCTTTTTGCAGGTCACTGTCAGGGGATTTGGTCCATTGTTACAGTTCGCCTACACTGCTAAGCTGTTACTCAGCAGAGAAAACATCCAGGAGGTCATCCACTGCGCTGAATTCCTGCGCATGCACAACCTGGAGGACTCCTGCTTCAGCTTCCTTCAGACACAACTGCTGAACAACGAAGATGGCCTGTTTCTGTGCAAGAAAGATACCACCTGTCAGCGCATGCACGATGAGGAGAACTCCGATGGAGACGAGGAGGAGACGATGGAATCGGAGACGTCAAAAATATCTTGCCCAAGGGAGAGGATGCACCAAGAGCCCTTCAATTTTGAAACCACTGTTGCTGGAGCAGAAAAAGGCGAAGGGATGCTGCCTGACTCTGACATGCTGAGAGATAGCAAGGACAATTTGGATAAAGATGCAGTAACACGGTACCCCAGATACAAGAAATACCAGCTTGCTTGTACCAAGAATGTCTACAACACATCACACATCAGTACCTCAGGTTTTGCAAGCACATTCAGCGAAGAGAGCTCTGGAAATGGCCTCAAATCAGGACTTGCTATGGGGCAGATAAAAAGTGAGCCTCAGAATGAAGAGAACGATGAAGAAAGCATCACACTTTGCCTGTCTGGAGATGAACCTGACATCAGGGATAAAGAAGGGGATGTTGAAATGGACAGGAAACAGCCAAGCCCCACTTGTGTTGACAGGCCAAAAAGTGGGTCTTCTCCTTCTTGCTTGCGGTCTTTCTTCAACAGAACAAAAAGCATAGATTTGGTTGGCTTCCCCAGCACTTCCCAACAGCACTTTGGCAGGAGTCCAGCATGCCCTTTTGAAAAAGGGACAACTCAGGGTGACCACAAAACTGATTATGTCCCTTTCACAGGGAACTATGGACAGTCCCATGCCATGCAGAAGGATGCTTCCAGCTTCACAGTGGGATCACCACTCAGGGGGCCTGGCTTTGAAACTCTCTGTAAGCAAGAAGGGGAACTGGACAGGAGGAGTGTTATATTCTCTTCAAATGCTTGTGACCAAGTAAACACTTCAGTGCATTCATATTCTGGTGTGAGCAGCTTGGACAAAGACCTCACTGAGACTGTGCCAAAGGGTCTGTGGGCTGGTGGCAGCCAGTCTCTCCCCAGCTCTCAGACCTATTCGCACAGCGGACTGACAGCTGATCACTTGCCGGGAAGGATGCGGCCGAACACCAGCTGTCCAGTGCCAATTAAAGTTTGCCCTCGCTCTCCTCCTCTGGAAACCAGAACCAGGACCTCCAGCTCATGCTCTTCCTACTCATACGCAGAGGATGGCAGCGGCGGCTCTCCCTGCAGTCTGCGTCTTTGTGAGCTCTCCTCTTCCCCTTGTTCCCAAGGCCCTCGATTCCTGGCGCCCGAGCACCAGGAGCCCGGCGTGGTGGGGGATGGATTGTACAACCCAGTCCGAGCCCAGATTAAATGTGAGCCATCCTATGGAACAAACTCCAGCGATGAGTCTGGGTCATTCTCAGAAGCAGACAGTGAATCATGTCCTGTGCAAGACAGAGGGCATGAGGTAGGGATTTAAGATAAGTACATATATCACAGTTGTTATGACCCAATTAATCACTCCTTGATTCTCTCAAATGACTTTGCATTTTCCCAGCACTTTCTTTGTTTATAAAGGCAAAGAGTAACTTCTGGTTGTTCCCTCATCAGCTGAGTGCACATGGTTGACTTATAGGTGTGCTTGACCTCTGAGATGTTCTGCACTTGTAAAAATTTGGGTATGGGAAAATAGCAAACTGCTGAATGATGAGAGTGCATTGATGTGCTTAGGAGTCTCCAAGCAATGTTCTGTCTTCCTCCCTCCCTCACCTACTTTCGTGGCACAAAGCACTGCTCCTTATTCTTAATTTGCTGAGGTGGTTCCTGCTCCACTCGTTATTGCTGCGGGTGTGTTGGAGCAACCTCAAGCTGTGCCTTTCCTGACACGGAGGGTTGGGCAGCCTACTCGAAGAGCCAATGCTGCATGTTGCCAGCAGAGGTGTAAAATTACTTAAACAATTGCATAGCTGGCCACCCTGTGCTGTGGGAATGGCATTCAAGTCATCTTCCCGTGTGTGTGTGTGTGTGTGTGTGTGTGTGCGTGTTGAATGTTCAGGTACTGGGTTTTGCCTCTATTATGTGACAGCTTGAGATCATGTTCCCGGCCTGTGACATTTGGTTTGGTGGTGAGCTCTAGCAGCCGTGGCACAAATGGTTTCAGAGAGAAGTTATCCTTTAATTTCCAGGACTGTTCAGGGAATGACAACAGAATGATCTGGGGCTGAAAAGCAAGCTGTCAATTTCCATATCGTTCTGCCAGGAGAGGCAGGAGAAAGAGGGGCCCTCTTTAAAGCTAGAGATGGGCCAGCTGAAGATGCTGCAGTGATAACTGGCTAACCATAACCAAATAAACTGTCTGTGTGAAGTCACTAGTGAGAGGGCAGACTTGAATCAAGGAGACGTTTTGTGGAGCCCAGAAAGTGGCTGGGCTGTTTATTGTTGATTCACAGGGTTTCATTAGGAAACTGCATGACCTAGAGAACATCTGGGTGAAATCACGTATCAGGTTCCTCTAGTAATGCTGAAAAATTCCACTGAGAGCTTGTGCTTCAGTGTGGGGAGAAATGAGTGCAGCTTTGGGGGGTTCATATTCTCAGAGCACCCAGTTCAGAGCCATGTGGGCTTAGTTATGGAGTAGGGATGAAAAGACTGAACTTAATTCTATCCCTCAGTCTTTATTCCAGCTACATTCCAGGCTTTCTTTTTTCCGACGGATGTGGGTGCTTCCTTTAATTAGCTGCTTAGCTTTAAGGAAGGGCTGAAGAGCCTGGGGAGCCTCTGGTGTCCTAAACCCTGGTAACACTGGACCAGTGATTCTGAGAGGACAGTTCTTCTTCATCCCCATGTCGTAAGCAGGGGACAATGCAGAAGGGAGAGGATTCTCTTTGGGAGGCTGCCTGGGATACTGTGCAGGAGATCTCATTTGGGAAGCTCTGCAGCAGCTCAGTTTGGCCACAGCTGGGTTCTCAGTGAAGTCCTGCTTTTACGAGGGGCAGAGGGCAGCAGGGACCAGGGACCATCCATCTCCACCCATGTGTGCTGCTTGCTCAGCATGAGGCAGCACAGAGGGCAGAGGTGAGTCTTTTGAGGTTTGATAATTAATTAGCTGTCATAATTACCTAATTGTGCGGAGATATGCTGCAGCAGAAATGAGCCTGGAAGAGTGAAATTAGAGGGTTATAGGGGACTGGTGGTGGTTTCCCAGAAAAAAGGTATGTGAATATGTGCAGGAGACCATGGATGAGAGGGGGGACACAGAAGGAGCAAACAGGCAGCTACAGGAGGCCATCTGGGTGTGCTGCTGGCAGGCAGACATCTGGCTCTGAGACAGTGCTAGGAGAGGTTTGCGCCACACCTGGTTTTGCTGCTGGTAGGCAGACATCTGGCTCTGAGACAGTGCTAGGAGAGGTTTGCGCCACTCCTGGTTTTGCTGCTGGTTTCCTCTGGGGAAGATTTTCTGAACTGTGCTGAGCAAGTTTTCTCCCTGGGACTGCTGATAAGGCGCTTTTTTTTTTTTTTTTTTTGGCTTTTTTTTTTTTTTTTTTTATACCCAAGGCATTTTGATTAGGACTGCTAAGCATTAAAAATGTGGTGAGGAATTAATGCTCCATGAGGTTGCACTGCACTATCCTGAACAAGCCAAGGGTAAACAGATCACACCAGTACTTTGGTAGAGATTTTGTCTCAAAAATGATCTTTTGAAGGTTGTTACCAATACAAGAACAGACTGCAGCCTCATTAAACAATACTGTATTTACACAGTGACTTGGGGTGTGTATCCTGCAATCCTGCAAGATCTGCTGCTGTGGAAACCTCAGTAAAGGGTATCTTAAACCAGACACCAGAAAATATGTAACAGCAGCAGGAAGTTCTTGTATAACTTGCTCTACCTACTTTTAGCAGTTTGGCTGTGATGAAAACAGCAGGAGAGACTCACAGCTGTCTGAAATGGACAGCTTTCTGCTCTTCACCTCTCTGCAAGCTGCATGGGAATCTTTCTCCATTCTTGAAATTGTTGCTTTGCCCTTCCTGTCCCGATGACTTCACAGATGGGGTCCCTTTCCCCCTCCATATCAGAACACACAGTGTTTTCTGGGCTTCTATTCAAAAAGCACCTGATAAGATATCTGGGGGTGACATGCTTGCCCTTCTGGAGAGTGGCCATGCAGGTTCTTCTGCTGCAGGTCAGGTTCCATCGGGGTGGGATGGCCTGATGGGAATAAGCCTGGCGGACTCTGACCATCAGTTATCTCACAGGGCTGCTCAGTTGCCCTGGAATTTGGACCTAGTTGGTCTTAATTTGGCTCCCAGAGTGCTGTCGCTGCCAGAATTAATGTCACAAACCATCATTTGCTGATGTATTGATTGTGTGAGAACTAGGTAAAAGGCTTCTCTCTGCTTTTTTCAGGCATTCTGCTTTCCCACAGTCAGATGCCATTCAGGAGCACATAGACAAAGTTGTTTGGTGCCAGAAATGGGGTGCTAGGGCTCAGCATGATGTCATGTGGGTGAAGGTGACCCCACCTTGTGACGAGCCTCTGTCTTATTGGGGGTGCAGATGGCAGTCACAATTGTCAGAGGAGGTGGCAGTCCTTGTAACACCACTGGTAAATCCTCTCCAGGATGTGCTTGCCTATTGCTTCCCTTCCTGGAGCCACCAAGACTCTTCTGCAATCTCCCTTTGTTAAGGCTTCCTGATAGAGGCAGCAAGTGCAGTGTGGGGTGTACCCATGGTACAGACTTGCAGGAACAGGGCTGTTCCTTGAGCTATTGGGACTTCACAGAAATATTTAATAGTTTGTGTTGCTCTTTTCACCCAGCTCTCTCAGGCCTCCACAGGTTGTGAAAAATCAATTACTGAGATATAATACTAGAGAGAAGACTTAAAGCTCAGTGCTTACAGGCAGGTTCTGACAATCCTGCTTAAAATAGCAACAACAAAACAATAAGCCCTGAAATAATGAATTGTTGAGAAGGAAGTAGTCTGTCAATCTGTTAACCTACTTAGGAACAGAAACTTCTGCACTACCTACTTTTCTTGGTATTCTTTTTCTTCATCAAGTACTTAAGAGTACTTAATTTTCTGATAGAAAATTTGTAAAAAATATTGTACTACTAAACCAGTTAAAAAGAAATCTCAGCTCAGTCTAATCTGATAAGTGAGTTTTCTGAGGAAAAAAATAAACAAGGGCAAGAGGAGGTAAGAGGTGGAGTTTTCCAAGAACTATCTAGAGAATTGCATTCAATGTCTTTTCATCCATATTTCAAAAGAATTTCCCGCCTGGGTTAGTGAGTCACTTTTCAAAGGAAATTTTCATAAAAGCAAAGCTAATGCAATTAGACCTTTGAGGATATTGTTGGTAAATAACCTTCAGCAAGAGTCAAAACCCCTCCATGTTAAGTGACAGGCAGCCACCCTTTCTCTGTTCATCTGCTGGTGCTTAGCAAAATACTGCAAGTCAGAGCCCCAGAAAAGAGTAAACCAATGTTGCTCCACCAGGAATCTACTGGAACTGTGCTGAGTTACCTAATCTGAGTCTGCTTCACTGCTTAATATTCCTACCCAGTGAAGAATGTTACACGGAAAGAAGGGCAACCAAGAAAAATACATGTGAAGGGTTTAATTTGCTGTGGTATGTGATACCTCCCCAGAATTTGATGAGCAGTGACCCCAGCATTCCTGATTTTACTAGGTTTGCAAATTTGAAAGTGAGAAAAATTGGTCTCCAGATCATTTTCTGGTAGATGTTCTCCTGACTAGGATGGCATCAGCAGAGCACTGGGAATTGTTTCTCAATGTCTGTTTAAATGGGGTTTGTCAAACATCAGTCTTGTAAAATAAACTTCATGGGAGTTTTGTTTTCTTTCCTCTCTTCAGTAGGAATGGTTTCCATACTGGTAGCAAAGAATTTCTGGATTACAACAACACCGAGAGCCTGAAATTTCAAGAGGGTCCTTTTAAACACTGTATTATTTCGTGGAGCCCTACAACCAGTTCTTTTATACCCTGATCTGAAGACCTTGCATGAGCTCTTAAAGGACTCCAGTTCTTGAGCTGCAAAAGCAAACCTTTCAGAGAAATACTGTACTTTAACCCCTCTCATTTCACTGCCTGATCTTCCATTCTTAAGTGCACCTGTGGCTTCTGTCTGTGTTTCTGTGCTATCCCTGGTCTCAGAGAAGCCTGTTAAAGGGCAGAAGTATCGTACTGTTGTGCCCTTTGAAGAGCTGAAAGCTGGGGACACTGCAAGACGTGAATGGGAAAAGGTCAGCCCAGCATTCTGAGCACCAGCAGTGTGTGATCTGAATACAAGTCCAAGTCACGGGCTAAAGGATGAGAACCCCATCCACATCTCCTGATTGTTGCATTAAAGCACTCAGCCATGGGATTAGCCTGGTCCCCTATGTCTGTGAGGCAGGTAGCAAATCAAAAGGTTACCCAGGCTGCCTCCACTAGGTCCATTGCAGTGCCCTCTCAGGCAGCTTTTGCTGACCCAAATGCCTCTCATGGCCCTCACAAGGTGGGGCTGGAGTTGACCCCATGCCACTACAGGGCCATCAGGTGTCTTGTGTCAGATGGAACTCACTGTCTGCAGTGGGACCTGCTGATCTGAAATGGGACAATTTAGAGCCTGGTTTATTGACAGAATGGTAGATCTTCACTGCCTGGGCTCACCATTCTCCTTTTGCAGTCCTTTGCCATCTTGGTGTAGTTGACACCTGGAAAAAGGAGGTGTTTTGAAGCTTTACCTGTGCCAGTAGACAGTGGGATAAGAAAATGAGTGGGAGGGCATCTTGGCTATCTCTTACACAAATGATGGCCCATTGTCTTTGTGCTTCTTAGATAGTCTCTGTCCAAGTGAAACCAGGACAGGAATAGGTCCCTATTCTGTAGGACCACAAGTGGTGCCTGAAATACCATGTAGGCAACTGAGCCCCTAATGCAGGTGGACGTACCTCAGCTCCTGTCCTGGAATTAATTTCTTCTTGAGTGTTTGTGGAAGACAGACTTGCATGCTAAGGAAAGTACTTGGAAAAACAACATTGATATCTTGGGCTCTTTTGTGCGAAGCAAAGTACCCATTTCTGCATATAAAAAAGGCATTAGTATGATTGAGCCCCTGTGCTGGGTTGCTTGGGTGGGTCCTGAGAGCCTTCCAAGGACAGCAATTTTAAGTGTCAGAGGCTTTCAGGATTTGAGGGCACTAAGGCAGCAGGTTTTTTTCTTATAGCTCTGGAGCAACTGACCAACTGGTATGATGAGTTCCACCTTCCCATACCCCCTACATAATGGTTGTTTTTTCTTATGGATAATATATTAGTCCTTTTCGTTTCTGTGATGTTAAAGTCAGGCTTGGAAAGTTCATTGCCTTTATTAGCACTTAGCAGCTCAGGGAAGATGATGTCTTAATATAGATACAAGGGAAGAATGAAAAAGCTAAGGTTAGGCATAGGATAAAGAAATTCCCAACAGTTGACATTTATATTTTAATGTGAGTGAATACAGGTCCTAGACTCCTTCCTTTATTCCAGACAAAAAGGAGAGGCAGGAGAGCAGCAGCAGCAGCAGTAACTAGTACAGTAGATGAGCAGGACAGCAGTAACTAGCATATGATCCAAGCTGGCACTAACTAGTGAAGCTTGAAGGAATTGGTAATATATGGGCCTTGCAAGTGCTGAGTCAGTCACTGTCCCTGTCTGTCTACATCGCTGCTCTGACTTAGCCACTCAAAGCATTGACATTTACACTGGTATCCTAATATTAATATGGGGGGGAAAATGCCACAAAATCCTAACCAGATTTCCTTTTTCACCAGGGTGGATTGGGTGTCATCAGCCAGAGTCGGGGCAATAGAGTCTGCAGTGGTGGTAGAAGGTGCCAGGTTGTTTGTTGTGTGGTGGATAATGAGCTTGTGCTGCTGTTGTAAAAATGCATGGAAAGAGTAATTGTGCTGATAAGGGAAGATTCTGGAGCTCTGTGAGGTTAGCTCTGGCTGGAGTAACTCCTGGAAGGAGCAGGGATCCCACTTACATTTTTAACTTGAAATAGTTTGAACCAAAAAGTCATAGTTATTAGAAAGAAAACTTTTCGAGAAAGTATACTCGCTGGGATTTTCTTTTGCATCTTAGAAAAGATTGACTGTCTTTTTCAGACACCTCAGGTAAGGTTTCTCTCGCCTCCTTATAGATAATGTAAGATGCAGAATCTTTTCTGAGTCTTAAGTCCACTCCTTCTGCAGCCAGAAGCGGGGAGAAGCCGCGCAGGATGCATTGCCATCTGAAGGGACCCAGATACTAGGTAGTCCCAACCCATCATTTCAGGCAGCTCTGGGTGAGTCACATGAATCCCACCCACTGCACAGTTGCAGGCTCTTGCAAAATGACTCACCACTCTGTTATGATAAATACCAGCTGAGAGTCTTGCCCTATGCAGATGTAAAACACTTTAGCCTCTCACTGCAGCAACACCCTGGTGCAGTTATTCACTGTGTCCGTGCCAAAAGCTTGGTGGGTTGGTATTTTTTTTTCAGTTGACAGCTGATTTCGAAGAGGGAGACAGGCAATAAAAATGCTGTGAATGGTGAAGGAAATGAGTCTGACTCACTTCCACTTTCCCTTTCACATTTTTAATCGTGTGCAGTGCTGCCTGTGACATGAGTGGGATTATGCTGGGATTACTGATAGCAGTCTCTGGTCTGCTGTGTAGATGGTTTTATTTTCAATCCCTTTTTTTTTTAATGAATCTGTTTTTATTTATTTTCCCATTTCCCTTCAGCAACTTCTACCTGACATATTTAAGTTGCTTCTCTTTCATTCCCATTCCAGCTGCAAGCACATCTCCTCCTTGCAAGTAAATATGTTTTGAAAGGGAGAGGTAGGGAGAAATAAAGGTAATGCTGCTTTCTGTTTTGGTCTTAAAAAAATAAGGAAAAACTGGAAACATGAAAGGGCTGGTTTTGCAGTGAAACTGTGGTGTCTTTCAGAGGAAAGCATGGGCTGTTTTCATTTTCAGACCCTGGTTGAAGCTTGAGAGAAAAGCAGGTGACAGAGTTTATGTTGACCATCCAAAGGCTCAGGAGGGGAAATCAAACAGGTTTCTTGTCATTAGCTGGCAGTCTGTAAACAAGGTAGTCCACATCACTGTGCCGAAGGTCAGCCTTTGTGTGTACAAGCAAGAATTTGGGAGGGTTTGGGCAGTGTTTGGCATTCCTTGCTGGTATAAATTGACCTGTCAAGTAGTGTGTTATGAAGCAGTGCCTGGACACATGGGGCAGAGGGGCATGAATGAATATTCAGGGCATGAAGCCATCTGAAAGAACGTGGTAGGTGTTTGCACGTGTTTGCACGGAACTTTACATACCTCAGGCTTGGCAATGCTCAGGGCAATGATAGAAGGGTACAAGAAAACACCCAAGAACACTCATAGACAAGGTGAGGAGCTGCTTACTGGCAGGTTCAGGTGCCTGGTGAGGGTCCATGACTGTCGATGCCAGAGGCCACCGCTGTGTGTTGGTGTACGTGTGTCCTCAGCAAACTGTTCTGCTTGAACAACTCAGCTCTTTGATAAAGATAACTTACTTATAATCCATATTGTACTTTCTTTATCTCCAAGTAATTTTGAAGTGCACCATTTGAAGACAATGCACATTTTAAATATCAAAGGAACATTTTCAACCCATATCTTTCATTTGGCTGGAGCAACTTTACTTTCTTTGATAGCCCGTGTGCAGAATAGTCTCCTTGTTCCAGAGGTTCGATTGTACCAAACAGGGACAGAAACATAAATATTTACTGCCATCTTTTGGGCAGTGAGGGTATGACTCATAAAAAGAAGGGGTCAATTGAATTACTCTGCATCTCCTTCAGCTTTGTCAGCTGATTCTTATTTGACCACCAAATATAGCAGTTGGCCGAGGAACATCAGTTTTTTGATAGTTATCAGTCCGAGGCTCTACATCATCTACATCGAGCAAGGTTTCTAAGGAGAGGTGCTTACCTTGATTTGAGCAAGCTGATAGATTTTGGGAAAAAAAAGCTAAAGTCTTTGAGCACATCCACCCTTCTCCAGCTTTTGACACAGTGTGTGTTCATTGCTTCAGACTGCTGGGAGCTTTGTATTTTGCTCTGCTTTAATGCATAATTGGAAGAATTCCTGAAGCCAGACCCTGACTTTTTCAAGAAATACAATTTCAGCGCTCTTAAAATCTGCAAGATTACAGTGTCAACATATATTGGTTTATTTTAAAATGTATATATTTTAGCAGGGTAGGATACGCTGCATCACACTCCTCTGACCCTTTCTTCTTACGTGGTGTACTGTTCAGTTGAAATGTTGCTTAGGTGACCTTTCCTAATTGCAATACAGTATTTTTCATCCCCTTGAGGTGTCAGTTGCATTTTTAACCTCACACTTAATCAAACTTCCAGTCCTGCAGTCCAACCAGAGACACATTTCCTGCTGTGGTAATAGCCCCTTCCTTGAAACTAGTTTGAATTTAATAGCAGCAAGGTACTTCACTCTTTCCAAAAGGCCATGTCTCCTAGTGGACAGAACCTTCTTTTAATGCAATGACATCAGTTATTAGGTCTTTGTTGAAAGATGAAATTTTTGTCCGAGATTCGTATATGTTGCTGCTTTAAGTACAATTATCATCTTATCCTTACCATCTGGACCTCCACAGTGTGCCACAAGGGAGTGTTAAGAACTTGCTCAATGTAAAACTTGGTTTGTTGTTTATTGAGGGGGTGGCAGCAAAGATGATCGTCCTTCCGCTCACTGTTGTTCAGCTTGCATTGAGCAAGCAAAATATGACTCTTTGTTCTTGTCTTGTGTTTGTTTGTTTTAGGTGAAACTTCCTTTTCCTGTTGATCAAATCACAGATCTTCCAAGGAATGATTTCCAGATGATGATAAAGATGCACAAGCTAACCTCAGAGCAGCTCGAGTTCATCCACGATGTCCGTCGGCGCAGCAAGAACCGGATTGCAGCTCAGCGCTGCCGCAAGAGGAAACTGGACTGTATTCAGAACCTCGAATGTGAAATCCGCAAGTTGGTGAGTTCCGTGCTCTCGTCGCAGCCCAGCTCCACCCACTGCAGCCTGCAGGTCATTGACAGCAATTCCACTCCAGACTTCAGTGGGTTCAGTCAGTTTGTACATTCATAAGCAGAATGTACAGTAAGACAGTGCTACCACATTTTAAGGGAGTGAGGTGACTGGAGTGAGGCCAAGTGGCTGCTCAGAAAATTCCTCTCTCAATCATGGTATGGACAACTCAGGTGTGGTTTTTTGTGCTTCATGGTGCTTTGTTCTCTGCACAAGCTGTAGCAAACATAGTGTGAAAGAAGCAGGGATCTGTTGGAAGAAGCTGAGTTGCCATCACCTCACAAATGGCAGAAAGCCGCGTGACTTTGGGTTACTCACTGCTCCTTGTGCCTGTCTGCTTCCTGTCTGTAACAGGGAGATGACACTGACCTCGCAAGATGGTTGCAAGGCTTAAATCATCAAGGCTTGTGAAGCCTTCAGATGCTGTGCTGCTGAAGCCCTGGGGGGAAAAAAGAAAAATCAAAACATTGTTCAGAGTAGTGCTCCACTGATGCAAAACAAACAACATAACAAAGATAAACAAAATAGTGAGCAACTGCTTCCTGCGCTGAGTATAATGCACAGTGTGTACAGGATGAGTCAGAGGTTCTGCACAGTGAAAGAGTAGATGGATTCTCATCAGGTTGTCAAAAGAAGCAGGTCCAGTCTTAGCTGCACATGCCTGTCCCTCTGCACTGAGCTGGTGATGGGGAGGAGTTCCCATCTCTCACTCTCCAGAGCCCCAGGAGCAGCTCTCCCAGGGCTGGACTACCAGCAAGGGGTGATTCAGCCTTTAACCTGTAGCCTTCACTTGAAAATTAATTTGGGTTCATTGATTTCATGCAATCCTGTGACATTGCCTTTATTGTCTGACGTAATCAACTGTGGATAGAGAAAATAAAAATTTTAAGTCCTCTCCCCAGCACAAACACGCATCTCAGGGAAATGAATGAATGAATGGCATATGAGTGGCCTTGTGGGCTTGATCCCTGCTTTTGAGGAATCAAAAACCATTTGAGGTGCAGGATTTTTCCCAAAAAAACACCGACTTTCTATTTAGCGAAAGGGACTTGGATATGTGTCAATATGCAGTGAGTGAGCCAAGTAGGGAAGGCACTCCAATGGACATGTTTGCAAACAGTGAAGGGCTGGTGGGTGAAGTGATGGCTGGAAGCGTTTTTGGGCACAGTGATCACAAAATGATGGAGTTTTTGCTTGTTGGAGAGCTAAGGAGGAGGGTCAGCAGAACTGCCACCTTGGACTTCCAGAATGCAGACTTTGGCCTGTTTAGGAGACTAAATCCCTAAGGAGGCAGTACTGAAGGGCAGAGGAGTCAAGGAAGGCTGGACATTCTTCAAGAAGGAAATCTTACAGGCATGGGAGCGGGCTGACCCCATGCGCCAAAAGACGATCCACTGGGAAGACCAGCCTGGATGAACGGAGAGTTTTGGCTGAAACTCAAGGAAAAAAAAGAGTTTATTATCTTTGGAAGAAGGTGCAGCGACTCAGGAGGACTACAAGGATGTCATGAAGTTATGCAGGGAGAAAATTAGAAGGGTAGAAGTCCAACTAGAACTTAATCTGACTACTGCTGTAGAAGACAATAAAAATGTTTTTAAAAACAGACCAGTAACAAAAGGAAGGCCAAGGAGAATCTCCATCCTTTATTGAATGCAGGAGAAACATAGTGACAAAGAAGGAGGAAAAGGCTGAGGTGCTTAATGCCTTCCTTGCCTCCGTCTTACTCAATAGTGAGACCTGTTGTTCTCTGGGTACCCAGCCCCCTGAGCTGGAAGACAGGGACAGGGAGAAGAATAAACACACAATACGTGATCACTGGAATTTCCTTTGTTATCTTCTGTTCACTTTGTGATCAGCAGTTTCCAGTCTCGTGAATTATATAAAGGTGCTGTGGTTTAAGGGTTTTTCACTTGCCTGGGCCTTTTTTATGAAAGACCCCTTTTCCCCCTGTAGTTACTTACTGTAAGTCACCCATCTTCTTGACACAGATGGTTTCACAGCAGACAGTGAGTGAAATGGTTGTATCCTCAGAGTTTGATAGGTAATATTTTTTGCCTGCTTTCTCTCACTCATTCATCTACCCACTCACATTCCCTTTTTTCCCTGCAAACTCACAGCATATTCTCCTCCATAATTCATCATCTCAAGATGTACTTGAGCATCTGTTTATTTTTTTATTATTTTTATGCTTTCTTGATAGATTTATCAATATTTTAGCAGTTCGTTCTTTTCATGTGCACTGCTCTCTTTCGCATTCACACAGCTGTATGCTTCCAGTGTGGGCTCTGGACCCAGGACAATACTATCAGCTGTCAACAACTACCCAGAGCTGGATTATCTGAGTTGTGGAGCTTTCACACCTCAGATGCCGAGACATCTTGGGTTTAGCAGTGTTACTAGGTGAGATACGTGGCTGTGCTGCTTTTGGGGCCAGCTCAGCTCTGGAAATAGTTCTGGTACTCTACAAAATCTCATCGACTCTCTTGAGCAGTATGCCCACCTGCCTGAGACAGAAGGAGACACAGCAGGACCATCCCAGTCAGTCTACACTGAGTCAACACCGTTTTTTAGAGGTGAAACCTTAGGCTGGGTTCATAAAAATATCTGTATTAGATCATAAAAATATCTGTATTAGATCATAAAAATATCTGTATTAGATCAAGCCCAAACCATTGAGCACCAGGACGTAAGAAAACAAGCCATGGTGCAGTCCACAGAGCACACTTAGGTCCTCTCTTCTGAATAAACTCACCTCTCTCAGTGGTAACAGGGCTCCAGGGGGTGGACCCCAGCCTAAGCAGCCAAGCCAGCAGTTCAAGGGTGAACCAAACATTGGCAGCTTATCCTCACTTCAGGAATTAACCCCTGTGTTCTTGCTGATTAGATGGGAAATGGCACTTCTCCATCGAAATGGTTTTTTCAGAGTTCTTTTGTATCATCTGTCAGGCAGCCTTAGTTTATATAGGGAACAGTTCTGTGGGAATAACTTGTGATTCTATCCTCTTCCAGTTCAAATGTTTTTCTCCAGATGCTTCCCAAACTACAGTCCACGCAGACCTCGTGGTGGTCAAATACTTGATGTATTTGTGACTTTTCTTCTGGCCATATGAAAACAACTGTGACATGTTGGTGTTCTTGGGTTCTGTTCATACATGCCCAGAATGAGCATGCAGTGGATGTACCTTCCCCAGCCTAAGATGCCTTCTTTCTTTTTCAGGTGTGTGAGAAAGAGAAATTGCTCTCCGAAAGGAACCAGCTGAAAGCAAGCATGGGAGAATTGTTAGACAACTTCTCGTGTCTTTCCCAAGAAGTGTGTAGAGACATGCAGAGCCCGGAACAGATCCAAGCTCTCCACCGATACTGCCCCGTTCTCAGACCCATGGATCTACAGCCAGTCACCACCATCAGCCCCACCCCAGCTGGTGTGGAGCAGAGCCTGGTGACCTCCCAGTGCGTCGGGGAGAGCATGCAGTGCTGCTCGGAGCAAGGCTCAGTGCAACTGGGAGCACCCTGGCTGCCCAACAACATCTCGGAAAATTGTTCAGCTGGCGGGGGGTTGGATGGAGCTGACGCAGGTACTTACCCCGAGAGAGAGCTTCCACCAGAGCAGAGCAGCCAAACGGTCACGGTAGACTTCTGTCAGGAAATGACTGATAAATGTACAACAGATGAGCAGCCTAGGAAAGATTACACCTAGTGACTCGTAACCTTAACATTACACCTGGTCAGGTGTTCTTCAGTCAGCCAGTGGCAGTGTTCATTTGTTGTCTAGAAGAACGTATTTGGTGCACACTACAGTGGTCTTAGCAGCAATACTGTTTTTAAGTATTCCCTCCTCTCTACAAGCAGGAGTTCTCTTCACAATGGTGCTATCCCTTGCTCAGGCAGGGAACGAAGCAGTGGCAACACTGTCTGTTTTTGTATGTTGATTTCAATCTTAACAGGGATGGACATAACACCTCTGAGGACCCAACCACAGCTTTTTTCTCAGTGGCCCATGTCACAAAACCCTAACTCAGGAATTTCCTCTGAATGTTCAATTTTTCATTGAAGACAGCTTCTTTACACATCAAAGTTTTATAGCTAAACTGTACATATTATATATAATATATATAAAATATATATATCCATATGCAAGAGTCCCTGCATGCCTCAGTTTTTCTCATCCTACAAACTGGAAGCTTTCATTTCTATTGTATAAACAAGTTCCAACATTCCTTTTTGTCTTCGATGCTAGAACTAGTTTGGTAACTTGTTACATGATAATTTTTTCCTCAGTTCGCAGTTCAGCAATAGCATTCAATTTGTACTTATTTATAAAATTTTAATGTTGGAAACTTATTTGAGATTTTATTATAGACAATTTTTTTGGCACAGCCATTTTGTGCCACTTGAGCAATGTGGAGTTATTTTATTTTCTTGCAGATACTGTACAGTAATGGTCAACTTTGCCACTTGCACTGAGTTTCTGGTCAAACCTCTTTTCATAAATGAAGTCACGACTTCAGAATAACTTGAGTATATGGTTTTCTTTGCTTTATGGCTTAAAGGAAATAGAAAATTTTTAGCTAATAGACAAACACTCAGGAGCTCATTATGTAGTAAAAACGGTCTTGCCAAATACTGAATTCACTATACAATTTGTAAAGAGAATCTGCTTGAATTATTTTTATATTTAGACTTCTTTCTGTTTCACAAGCCAAGTTTAAGTGCTGTTAATGATGCTTTTGGAGTCTTATAGGGGAAAGTATATTTCACTCTTTAGAGAAAAGTGTATTTGACAACTGGATCAATTCATCATATGTTCCACGAAGTAAGGCAAACAGAGATCTCATCAATATACTTGGGGGCTTTTTCTCCAGCCCCACTCTGCATCCTTTACTCATGGAAGCAACTGCTGCTTCGGCTAGTCCCCAGAGCCTGACCTCAGCTGTCCTCAGACATTACCTGTTCTCCCCACCAGACCCAAGTTGCAGAGGTGGGTCTGGTGAAGTTAGTGACCCTGCCTAGGTAGGCGGAGTTGCAGGATCACACCCCTAGTTGTTAACTTTGGCTTCCTTATGGAAGTCCAGCTAGCACTGTATCCTCTAAGAGCAAAACATACGTTTGCCAACACCCGATTTGGTCACTTACCCATCAAATTCTTGTGTTCCAGGATCCTCTCATCCTGCAGCATTGCCCTCAGCACAAGCTGCAGCTAAAAGAATGCTGTCTCAAAGGAGACTACTCAGTGAATTGGCTTAGTTGTAACTGTATTGGACTTGTATCTTAATGTTGACTCATGTTATGACTGTGTGAGACAGCAGCTTTCCAAGCATAACATCTGTATGTACAGTGTAGACAGAAGAACAACCTCCTAATGCTTTTTTAATAATTATTACTATTCTAAGTGTACTGAGTTTTTATTTTGTGGTTCTTTGCCCTATGTGTGCCAGGTTGTGTGGCTTTATCGACGACAACTGTCATGTGCTTTATTGGCTGATATTGTTTGTTCTCGCTGAAAAAAAAACGACCAGCTGTTCACACCTGTTAAAAAAAAAGGAAGTGTGGGGAAGCAGCTTCTCAGAAGCACTAAGTGATAATGTGGTCTTCTGTGCTAACGTTTACACTAGAGGTGTGCGCTGGTGGTTTTTTGAGGCACTCAAGTAGATCAGCATCTTGAACCCTGGAGGAGGAATCAGCTCCCTCTCTCCACTTTCTTCCATCTTCAGACTGTGCTCATGGACTGTCGCCCACTCGCCACAAAGTCTTGCTTTTATCCTCTTCATCCAAACTATTGTAGCCAAGCTACTGAGGAGGAAATGCATATAGCATGTGCCATGTTTGTTGAAAATACTTTTTTCCCCGCATGTACAAAGAAAAACTAGTATATAATGTAGGAAAATATTTATGTTTAAGTATTAATCATTACTGTACAAAATCCTTACCTTTAAATGTTCAAAAATATACAAATGCCATAAACTCCTAGTTCACATGGTTGAAAAAGGGGGAGGAGTTGTCCTATCTTTTTAGAAGAGCTTAACCTAAAAATATCTGAACCCCCTCCCAGCCATCCTTTGCAGGTAACTTCACTGAGAAGCTCTTTGGCGGGGGGGTGGGATTTGATTTTCCTTTGAATTCGCTGACGTTGCAAAGCAGTTCTGTGCTTCGCAGAGAAGTTTTGTTTCTATGAGACCATGTTGAAAGCTAGAATTTAAAACTAAATGTGAATCACATTATAGAGTCATAGCTACTTGGGGGGGCTGGGGGCGGGCGGGAGGGAAGGGTCAACTGACACAGTATTTTAAAGATGTTTTTCTGTTGCCTTTTTTATTTTTAAGTGACCTCCTATATATATGAATAGATAGAATGTTTTATGAGTATAAAACCAAGTTTTAACTTGCTTCCTGACATGAAGATTTACTCTACTAACAACTCATGTGCAACTGGTACTCTTGACCTCATTCCAACGGTTTAAAAAACCCACCCACACAACCCATTGCGCTGCAGCTCTTAGGTTTGACCTGGCCTCATACTGGTGCTGGGTCTCTTGATTTCCTCTACCTTGGGAACTGATATTTAAAACCACTGCTCAAATAAGTGTCTCTTCCTCAACCTTTCGCTCGTGTCTCTCTTTCCCTCCCCTGCAAGCTTTTCTGGATGTTTGATTTCATTCTTTCCCATTAGAAGTGGCTGATTTTGTGTCATTGCTTCCTATATTTACATGTATCATGGTTTTTCAGTGGGGTTTTTTTGGTGGTGGTGGTGGTTGCTGTTTGTTTCTATTTTGTTTTGAGGGGTTTTTTTGCTATTTTGAACCATGTGGCTTTCAAAGCAGTTTCTGGGCTAACATTAAAGGAAGATACTGGGAGAATTAGTTTCAGACCTGGACGCCAGTTTACATACCCAACCATTCTTTTCTCACAAAGACAAACCAAGTGACCACAAAATATCATTGGGAAGAGCGAAAAAAATCTGACAGCAGAATTTTAAGAGTTTGGCCAGTGGTCACTGTGATCTTAAGAATCTCTTTGCATTTGTCCAAGAGGATACATGCAGCATCTGTCCTGCCGGGCGTTGCTTGGGAATGGCGTGGTGAGACCCCATCTCCCCGCTGAGCACTGTACTGCTCCCATGGGCATGTGAGTCCTTGGAGCTCTGTCCAGTCTGTATCTAGTCCTCCTTTTCCTCTGCTATTGCTATACTTGTATTGCCAGGAAACCTCATTTCATTTAGGCTTGTTATGCTTTGTCAGGTGAGTACTACACTATATAATGAGTTTGTTTCTCTGCGTTCTCTGGGGGTGCCTTGAACACAATTAAAGCTCATTGCAAGCTGATTCTGGAACAAAAAGGTAGTGAAAAAATATATTTAAAAAAAAAAAAAGAGAGAGAGAGGAAAATCAAAACGGAAAACAAAACGGAAAACAAGCAAAACAAAAGCAAAAATGTTGGCTGTGTTATCAGGAGATCCCAGTATTTATATCACTGACTTCCTAACGTGATGACTCAGGCGTCAAGAGTTTGATGCTGCAGTATAAAACTATTATTTTATATATTGTACAAGTAATTTATTAAATGTCTTTCTAAGGGTATATGCTGCTTTTAAGATGCACTATATTTTTGGATCTAATCCCTGTATTATTTTTTTCCCAAGGAAGTAAAATGTGCTGCAAAAGCAAGCCACAGTGATTAGTATGCTAACTGCTACTTCTCTTTAAAAAGGAGAGCGGGAACGAGATACATAACTTTGCTAAGTGGATTAAGTCCTGCCAGAGAAATGATTAATGCTGATAGTGTGGTTGTTAATCTGGAATGCGACACTTCGTCAAGTCTGTATCCTAAAGAGTGCTTACATAGAAGTTAAAATGCCTAGATATATGTTTAATTTTTTTAATATGTGACTTCATGATTGCCTAGTAAATAAAACAAATCTGCATGCTGGACTCACTATAATCCTGTAATAAAATGAAAACTGATCCACGAGGAGAAAGCATGGTGAAGTGTTGCGATTCCAGAATCAACACCACATCCTCACCTGTGTCTTGTAATCCACTGCTGTGATGGTGAAGAGAGAGCAAGGGGTGCACTTGCAGAATAGGAGACCCACAGTGAATTTTGCAGTGAGATAAAGTGAACTTTTGCCAGGTTTCCACAGGCTTACATTTTGCTCCACTTCACATCCTCTACCATTGCAACATGGAGTGCTGCTTCCACCTTTTTTTTTCCTGATCTGAGATGATTTTGAAGGTGTCTCTGGGTGAACGTTGTAGCCTATGGCTACATCATTTTAAAAGTCTCTATTTTAGGGCTGCCTTGAGAAGTTTTAGCTCAGTATGAGCAGCGTCTTTGCATAAGGAGGGGATCTGCTAAGTATGGAGCAGTTTTATTTTTATCAGAAGTGAGGTGAAACTAAAACTATTAACATAAAGAATTTCTGCTCTCTTTCCTGTTAGAAATTTTCTCAACAGATTTTTACTTCATTTCAGTTTTGTCTCTGCCAACACAGTCCAAGTTAATTTTGCATCCATATATAAGATATGTGTATGTATGTATACATACATCTATAATTCTAGTCAGAGTGTGTGTTTGTGTATTTTCCTGTTTATAATACATATATGTATATTTATAATACTCCCTGGAGTATTTTATGACTCAGGCATCAGGTCTGATGCTGTAGAATACAATATATGTGTATATGCATATGTTCAAATACTGTGTGTATATTTAAAAGATCTATTGTTGGTGGTCTGTAGAATAATTATTCCCTTTACTCTCAAAATTTTAATGGCATTACTTGCAAAGACTAAGTGTACAGTATTTTCCTACACTCCACCAAGATAGGTATTATTTATATCGAAGTCAATTATTGATATGCATTTTAAGGTATTACACGGATAATATTGCCATTTTTGCAAACAAAATCACTTTTGGGCAGGAAAGAATAATAAAAATATCTTTTTATGAGCTCATTACCCCAACCAAACAACTGCTAAAAAGCCAGTTAGATGACTCCTGTTCTTGTACAAACTTAAGAGACTGTGGGCAGAGCCCTTGCCGTAAGTGAAAGTCACTGTGTGGTTCATGCAGTGCCACTGTTGTCCCTTTTGGCTAATTAAGGGCATGCAGAAAAAAACTCGCATCCCAAAATAGAAATGGCAACTGGCAGTGTTTGATTTCATTGATTGCTTAGAAGCAGAGATCGTCCCAGGCTACAAACCCAAATGACTCCCCCCCGTTTTGGAGGGAGCCAAGCAGGGGCTGCAGTCGACGGTGGGCTCATCCCTGCAGCCAGAGGAGCCCACACTCTGGGATGTGGGCAGAGGAGGGAGCAGCTGCCCCGTGCTGGGAGCTGTGGCTGGCACCCCGTGCCCAGGCCAGTGGTACCCTGCATCTGTGATGTACCCGAGAGAAATGTGCATGTCCTGTTCCCACTACTGCGTTCGCTCTGCCTGAAGCTCTCTGGATCCCTCAGACCAGCAGGAATGATACTAAACACTTTGGTGATATTCGGTGCGTGGTTGTTTACTCAAAGTTCCAAGCATCACCTTTGATTTCAAGGGTGGGGATGCCCTAAGAGTTTGTTCCAGAACCAGTTGGTTACAAGTGCACCTCTTATATATGCCTTACAAACTTCAGAGGCCATATTCAAAACAGGGTTTTATCAGTGTATGCAAGGGGGTGCAACCCCTCTTCTCTTCCTCCCCAGGTCAAACAGTATGGACAGTTTTCACACATATCTACCTGTATAACCCTCTGTACCTCTCATAACTGGTCAATGACTGTAACAGGTTACATCAGGTGTTTTTTCTACATACTTTTTACACAAATTCTATGCGATTAATGTAACTTAATTCAATGCATCATTTTATTGTACTAGTTCTTAAGCTTGTCTTTATTTTTTTTTCTAGGTGACTGTGGTTTCTTGTGATTTTTATTGTATAAATAAATGAGGTGGCTGTTGATGCTTACTCTCTGTTACTAAGAATTTTTACCTTTTTGGAAGAAAGCATTGCTATGAACTAATGAATTTAAAATGTCATTTACTCATTGTAAATACAGTATTGTGCAAAAAAAACAAAAATGAAAAAAAAACCACCCAACCCTTTTCATTCATTTGAATTGCTAGTGTTAACTGAATTTTGTCTAGACACCATTTCTGTTGATGAAATAAAGACATATCATTATGTATTGTAAATCGCCTCATCTTGACTCTGAAATCGATGTTGCAGGGCTCGGTTAACACGTAGATTGTAGGTGAGATTCAGGAGGGTAGGTTGGGTGTGCTTGTTACTGCCAGGTGAATCTCTAGACTGATGAAAAGACTTCTACTCACGTGGTCCCACTGCTAATTCACTAGTAGTCTTTGATCCAGGGATCCAGTTACCTTTGATCTGCAGGAACAGCCCAGGGTGTTCCTTTGCAAACGTGAAATAAGTTTTTTTGGAAAATCAAATAAGCTGTATCTATATGCATTCCCCTAGTGCATGACTTCAGGCAATTCTGCTCAGTCTTTGTTTTGGTCTTCTGAAGACCCAGTGTTCTTATTGGAAGGTAAGGGAAGAGGCTGAGGTTTGTTTCCCCTTTAAGGAAAACGTGAGAGAAACTTAGAGAGGTTTCTGTAGAAACAAAACATAGCTGAAAAATCTCTGTAGTGTTCCTCTCTGAAAGAGGAAACCTGTGCCATGGACCATTAGCAGAAAAGCCAGAAAGGAAAGAAGAAATTACAACAGCTTCGGATGCTATTACCACAAGCAGGACATGGGGTCTAGCGGGGACTGTGCTGTGGGGCTCCCACATCAACCACCTCTCTCCTTGTGTCAGACACAAGCTGGGAGCCTGCTCAATAGCTTGGCAGGAGACCCTGGGAGGGGGAATGGCGTGACCAGTTGTCCTACCCTGGCCCACATGCTTGCTGGCTGTGGAGTGGGGAGGAGGGCAAGCTGCTAGAGGGAGGTCTCCAGGCTTTTTTTATCACCAAACAGGAGACTGTAGATCGTGTTCCCTGGGCCACCAACCTTAGAGATGCAAGCTGCATTCTCCTCCATCTGCAGCAGTGAAAGTTGCCTGCAGTGTTTCAGTCTTAAGGTTCTCATGGAAGAAAATCAGACACTACTTTCCATTGCATTACTCAGTTTTCTGAATCTTCCTGTTGAGCATGTATGAATATGAGGAAGGCTTCCCACCCTATCAAATCTGTCAGAAGATGTTGCATCCACTGCATCTACACAGCCTGGCAGTAGACAAAGTACTTTAGCAAAGCTGTTTCTCCATCCCTCAGTTGTTACTGGCATTTAATGGCCACCATTTCAAGTATTTCCTTTTTTTTTTTTTTTGCCTTAAAATACTGAACAAATGCACAGGCAATTTGTCAATGAGTTTCTAGTGAGGCAGAATATGAATGTAAATCACACGCACTTGAAAAAAACAAAACACTGCAATCTTTATGCTTGAGTTATTTTCCAGCAGTCCTGCTTTCTGCTAGCCTTGCCTTACAGTTGTCAAGTCATGGAGGATTTTTATGTTTAGGGAAAGCTGCATAGCAAACGAACTTGTTCCAAGCATCGCTCCCTGCTGAGCTGATAGCAAATGTGAACTGTGATAAGCTTGACAAATAAAAGCAGCTTAAAGTATGTGGCCAGAAACAGGGTCAGGGACAGTCAGAAGAAAGTGCTTTATTTTCCAGGTACACAAGTGGAAGTGATGCTTTCTTGGGCTGCATAAAACCCAGAAAGCCAACCCTCCAGAGCTAGGCTGTCCTAGCAAACTGAAACGAGCTCTTTTTGGCTTTGCTTGTCTTTTGGTTCTTCTGTATGAATTAATGAGACTGTGAAACAAATAAGATTTTTGTGACCATGATGTGACCTTCTCAAACAGCAAACTAAAAAGTATAGACGTTTTGCACTTAAATTGTCTGATATCAGTTTCAATTTTGAATCCAAAAGCATTAGCTATGAGGAGGCTACATTAGCATGGAAAAGCTCTATCAGAGTTTGAGGATTGCATTAGCAAAGGCAGACGAGCAGCAGGTATTCTTCAACTGTTTTTTTCCCTTGCTTTAATTTTCTGTCCTTTCAGATTCTGTGAGTGTTTCCTCTGTCTTTTTATTCATTGGCTGTTGAAGTCTGGAGAGATAGAGACCATGTAGCCTTCCAGGTTACTTTCAAATCAAACTATTCCTTTCTTGTCAGTGGCTTGGGTCTTACGCTACCTTGAAGGTCTGTGGATCAGGCTGGTTTCTGATATGAACACCACTAGCATGCACAACAAGTTGTACATCCCAAAACGCTCCCTCAAAGACACAAGGGTGTTTCTGCAGTGGCAGCACACACTGACAAGATCCAGCTCAGTCTACGTGAGAGAAATCTTGAGTCGTGGAGAGAGCTACCCATTAACACCAGCAGTCAGAGTACAGTACAGCTGGGATTGGCATGAAATGGAGGAATAAGTGTTTGCTTCTTTAAACTGTATTATCAATTACACATTATAGCAGCGGGAGAGGGGAACATAGCAACAGAAAATCTGCTTTTTGTCTCTCTGCTGAAGGCAGTTTGTGCTCAATCCCTTCGTTTATTTCTTCTCCTTAGAATGTCCTTACTTTTTCATGATGGATGATAGTTCTAGGAGCATACTCTGAAAGATAACAAGAGAAAGAAAGCATGAATTGGCTTAAAGGAGAAAAACAAATGCTATCATAGTAATTAACCCCAACACATAGTGAAGGGTATCTGGTGTTTAGCTGACAACAAACTTGCCTTGTAGGGCTTTGGTCAATGCTAAGGGGAGGGTGGGAAGAGGGGCAACACCTTGCTTTTAAACCAGAATAAACACATGAATGCATTAGAGTGACCAGCAGGTTGAGGGAGGCGATTCTCCCTCTCTGCTCGGCTCCTGTGAGACCTCACCTGGAGTGTTGCATCTAGCTCTGGGACCCTGATATAAGAATGTCATTGGAGCTGCTGGAGTAAGTCCAGCGGAGGGCTGTGAAGATGGGCAGAGAGGCTGGGACACCTGTCCTATGAAGACAGGCTGAGTTGGGGCTGTTCAGCCTGGAGAAGAGAAGGCTTCAGGGAGACCTTATAGCACCTCCCAGTACCTAAAGAGGGCCTACAACAGAGCTGTAGAGGGACTGGTAGCAAGGGCATGTAGTGATAGGACAAAGGGTAATGGCTTCAAACTGAGAGTAGGTTTATATTAGGTTTTAGGAAGAAATTCTTTACTATGAGGGTGGTGAGGCACGGAAACAGGTTCCCCTGAGCAGTGGTGAATGTGCCATCCCTGGAAGTGTTCAAGGCCAGGTTGGGTGGGGCTTTGAGCAACGTTGTCTAGCAGGAGGTGTCCCTGCCCATGGGAGTGGGGGTTGGAACTAGATTATTTTTAAGGTCCTTTTAAACCCAAACCATTCTGATTCTATAATTCTGTGGTTTAATAATTTGTTTGAAATCAGTGAACCCATCCTAGAGCTCTTCCTATACCTAGTAAGGGGGCTTGTATATTTTTGAATTCTTTAAAACCTAACAGACTCAATTAAACAAGTTCCACTTTCTAAAATCCAGCTTGTTTGTTGCTGCACAAATCCTCAGAGGGGTTAATTAGTGTTCAACTGCTGCTAACACCCAAAGTTTATCTGTGTTTGTGCAAGTGGTGAATGGTTACATTTGGGTGGCCAAGTGGCTTTTGCAGAATAATTGGTACACTTGCTGTCATCACCACAAGCTTCTTCTGAGTGCTCCAGGGCAGAATAAGATACAAACACTGTGGGATTTATTTATTTTTTTAAAGAGGTGTTTTCACGGCAAAGCTGTACAAAACCAGCAGTAGCTACCAGAGGTGTAAATGTGAATACCTATAAGGATTCTCAAAAATCCTAGAGGAACACAGGGTTTTTCCACTCCCTCACCCTACCTCTAGATTTTCCTGGTGGAGCTCAGCTGTATAAATAACTCCTCCGTGGTTATCAGGTTTGTTATTTCAATGTACATTCACTCTTATCAAGCTGTTGCAGCCCCAGAAGCAAGAGCAGGTGAGCAGCTAGTTAAATGAGTGGATATTTATTCCTTACATGTTGTTGAAAGGTTGAATAAACATGCCATGTTCTGAAGAAGATGGCAAGCACTCATGCTGAACAGCAGCTTTCTCCTCCCTATCCTGCTCACTATGGAGTGTTTTCCCAGTGGGTAAGAGGCTCAAAGCTGAATGGAGAATTGAGAAGCAGGAAAAAATTGAACAGCATAGAGGAATAAAAGAGCAGTGCAATGAGGAAAACCAAACCTAGTGAATTGTAAAATTTCCCCAACTTTGACAGAACCAGGATTTCAGCCCCAGAGACTTCCTTTTCTGAAAATGAATAAAATCAGCAGCCCTATCTCAGACCAATTCTGCAATCTGAGGGTATCAGCGTCACCACCTGCTTCATTGTCAATTTTATCCCTTCATTCACCATGAGAAGGGAGCCTGGCTTTTAAAGATACATTGGTTACTTTGTAGCCAAAAATACAGACTTAGAAAAATTACACTGTGAAAGCACAGGGCGCTCTGGAGGAGAGGATGGGGAAGATGCCGCACTTCTTGAAAAGCAAAAATCTGGAGTGTCTAAAAGGCCTAATTCTTTATGAAAATATTGATCTAGTAATTTTGGTTGCTAAGAACATTACACATCTTCTAGTGATTTCCAGTTTTGTTTTGTGATCTAGGAACTTATCATGGCTTCATGAAGAAACACAACCATTAGATAATGTCAAGCCCCCCATCTTCTTGGAATACCCTTGGGTACTCTAGCAAGAGCACTAGCACAGTAGTTCTCTTAATACAGATTTAGGCATGGGTTGCAAATGTGATAATTAGTTCCAAGTCATCTGAAAGTTGGTGCCTTTGTGAAGAGAATTGCCAATCTAGTGTACATGTTCCAAATCCCAGTTAGCCAAATTAAAACTTCTAGGTTTTAGAGTACACCATAGAATTCTTTAGAAAATTATCACATGGATAAAGACCAGAAAGAACTGATACTGGACATGCTCAGGTAGCATGCAACTAGAATCCTCTGCTTTAGAAGGGCAGGAAACACAACTAGCAAAGACTTCAAATGCAGCTAGCAAGCAAATACCAGCCAGCCTCCAGCTTTTGTAGAAATGCTTGCATTCAGCTATTGAATTGGGATGACACTGCGACACTCTGAAGATGGAACCTCAGGCTGTGGTCATCTCAGATGAGCTTTCTGTTCGTTCTGTAATCGTTCCCTGGTTTGCAGAAAATGGGTGAGGAGGAAGACTGCTTGATTCTGGCAAACGGTGCCTTTGGAAGTAAAGCTGCCGTCTTCTCTAACTGGTCATTTGGAGTGCTCAGATCTGTTTTTCATGGCCCCCAGAGATAAGAAGAGAGTTATTGGATGGTTGTAATGGCTTCACACAGCCCTGCATGCACAGGCTGTGAGACAACCGCCCTCAGTGCAATCCCCCGAGAGTGCCTATTCTGGGCTGTAATTCCTGGCCCTGCCTATTTTCAAGAGAGCACAGGTTGTATCGGTACTCGTTATATACTGACCTTTGACTGCATCAGTCAATTAATCTTATCAGGCTTAAGCATGGATTATCCATTAGTCAAGACCCTGACTGGTGCAAATTATTAGGGTTTTTTCTCATAATATCATTCATGTGCAGAGTCCTATTGACAGCAGCATAATTCCTACACACCTTTGTGGATCCAGCTCCTGGCTGTCAGTTATGATTGTGGATATACTAAATTCAGTGAAGCTCTTTTCACTCAGCTGTGTGTGAAAAGCTGCCATTTAAGACCTGCTTTGCCTAATGGTGTCTGGCAGCCTGGGATCATGCAGAAGATGCCCTCTTGCTCCACAGCTATATCTCCCCTAAAATAAAAGTTAAAATGTGGTGAGAGATGCAAACCTTAGGGCAGAACTATGTGTGTACCCACCATATTTCGTAGAAGATAAGATACTGTATATTCTCTAAAATGTATCCTCAAAGTGAGCCTTGGAAATTATTAATGTGGAGATAGTTATCAGTGAAAAAATTGTTTTCTGTCACTTCAAAGCATGCTGAATGTGGTCCTCAGGACCAAGGTTTTGGAGACTTGCAGATAGTCTGACTTCAGCTGTACACAGTTGCTGGATTCCCCTGTCAGCGTAGAGTTTTGTAACATTATATTGAGATTAGCTCATCCATACAGTCAGCAATGCTCTTGTCACTGTGTTTAGGTGAAATGAAATCAGTTAGAAATAACCCTCATGTCATGTATTGACTCCATCTTTGCTTTGCTATGTGCTCGAAGGTCCAGTTTTGGTATTCTGTCCTCAGAATCTAATAAACCTAAAGCTTGACCAGCAGTGCCTCAAAAAAAGGTATTTTTTTTCCCAATGGATCTTTAGCCAAGTAAGTTTTTTAGGTTTTCTGTCTCTCTCACTTTGGCTTCCTCGTCTGAATAATGATTAACTTTGGACAATGCAGTGTGAAAGAAACAGAACTGAACATGAAGAGTGAGTAGTTTGAAGGTAAAACTAAACACTTGCAATGTAAATATTTTGTCAGGGGTTTATGCTGCAGTTGGACGCAAAATGATGAAATGGCTCTTCATCTCCACCAATTCCAGATGAGGAAGTTTTAAACAGCCTTCTAGTTTGCACTGTGGCCAAACATGGTTGCCCTGTATAAATTCTACCAATGGGAAAGGCATTTCTTCTTTCTTATATACAGAGATGGTCTGGTTTGAACTGAAGTCTGAAAAAGTTGAGGAATCCTGATAGCCAAACATGCATTTTGTATTCAGTATCCTACTGCGCTGTTTCATAAGGGCTTTCAGTGAAGAACTAAATGAATTCTCTCTTAAGGGTCCAAAGCAACCTTTCCTCCAAAGAGGAAGTCCTAAGAACTTCCTGTTCTCTTTGAGAGAGGCAGTTTTGTACTTATGAAAAAAATCCCATGATATGACCTGACCAATTACTATCCACCACCTGGTCTTCATAGTTTGATCCAGAGGGTGCAATACATTACAAGAGGTAATCTTAAAACATTTATTTGTGCCTAATGATTATTGTTTACTTGTAAGAGATTCAGTTTTGCCGTGGAAGTGGCGGTGATAATACTGGTCAGGAAGAAGCTCATCACTGGCTGAAGATCAAGCATCCATAAACTGTACCATTAGACTTGCTCCGTACTTTCAATGTCCTGACTCACAGAGCGCAGTTGACTTGTCTGAACACTCTTGCAGTATCGGATGGATAGATTTTGTGTAGCTTTGAGGTTTTCTTTCAGCTAAGAAGAAAACTATAGTGTTTGTGGGCAGCTGCAGTTGTCCTGCTGTCTTACCACAGAACATGGGTAGGTGTTTGGTTGGAGGTTGCCAGAATGGTTATTGAGCTACAGAAAGTGATATTTTCAATGTTGAGTTGATACTCATCTCTCATTGAACCTAATACGAAGAATGCTACAGACAGATTCTGGCCAAATGGTGTGGATGAAGGGAAAAAGAAAAAACTGGAACCAGCATGGAACTAAAGATGACAGTTTGGGAAAGTTATCAAAGAAAATTGAAGAACAGTGTCAATTCTGCTATTAGGCTACCCAGCTTAGATTAGTAAAATTTAGGTTAGAACAGACTCCATTTTGGCTGTTTAGAGTATGTTCGTTCATGTGGATTCACTGTTATATTAAAAAGTGTCTGTGCTTTCTCTGCATTACTGTTGCAAGTCACCGTTAATCAGGGATGACAGTAGGATGGCATAGTTTTGTAAGCTTCATTTGGAATTTTTTAATACAATTACTTTTAAGTACTTATTTTTTTAAAAAACATGATCAATAGATTTTGAATGCTCTTATCACACAGATAAATCTAGTAATACACATTTTTCTGTTCTCTAAACATTGCCTCTCCTATGAGGAAAGGCTGAGAGAATTGGGGTTGTTCAGACTGGAGAAGAGAAGGCTCCAGGGTGACCTAGTAGTGGCCTTCCAGTAAGTAGAAGGGAGCCTACAAGAGAGCTGTAGAGGGACTTTTTGCAAGGGCTTGTAGCGATAGGACAAATGGGAATGGCTTTAAAATGAAAGAGAGTAGGTTTAGTAGGAAGAAATTCTTTATTGTGAGGGGGGTGAGGCACTGGAACAGGTTGCCAAGAGAAGTTGTGAACGCCCCATCCCTGGAAGTGTTCAAATCCAGGCTTGAAGGGGCTTCAGGCAACCTGGTCTAGTGGAAGGAGTCCCTTGACAGGGTGGGGGTTGGAACTAGATGATCTTTAAGATCCCTTCCAACCCAAATCGTTATATGATTCTATTATTCATACATTATGATTGTCTTCTGGAAATCAAGTTAAAACATATCAAACCAATGCTGAGTGCCTTTGACCAAATTAAATGGTTAATATAGGAATTGGGGAATACAGACTGTAAGAGTCTTCAAGTTCTAATGCCCAGGTTCCACATATTTGTGATGCACCAGCATATTTGTGTATTGAAATCAGTATTCATAAAATGCTGCAGCAGTGCCAGAGTGAAGTGCATTTGCCAAAATCTTGACTCAGTTGTATTAAGAAGTACACGTACTTTTAAATATTGTGTGCTGTAAGCAGGAAGCACCAGGTAGCACACCTACATCAGTCACATTTTAAAATGCTAGCACAAATCCTACACGTAATGATCTCCAAAGACAGCATGCTGGAGCACTGTTACTTTCAAGAGTAATGACATTGTTTTGCAAACTGACTGTATTTCTCCGAAGAGCTCCCCTGGAAGATAGAGTCATTGTCATTACACAGGAAAAGCTGCCAAGCAACTTCTGTGAGTTCGCAACAGGGTGCTACTGAAATTCTGTCTTGCTTTAAATAACTTTCTGCACTTCACCTTTTTAAAGAGCCTTCTATCTGAATATCAAAACCCAGCAGATCAACAGATTAGGCTCTAGGCCCTCTCTCTGTATTAGAAAGATTGAAGTGGAAAGTGGTTCAATTGCACCTGACAATTTAACATGGTTTATGCTGACTGGCTTATTGTAGGAACTGTCATCCCATGAAAACTGGAACCCACAAACAGTTTTTGGATGAGCAATGTAACGGTGCCTTGTGTTTCTTACCACAAAAGATTTGAAGTTGGTTGGTTGGTTTTGTTTGTTGTCTATATAAGAAAAAAAGGGGAGTGGGGGTGTTTAGGAAGAGCAAGGAAAAAAAATTGAACAGAATCTATGACTTTGAGCTTTGTGTGAAGTGATCTTGTTTATTACATGCCCCAGAAAAAGGTATTTATGGGCTTGCTACTGCAAGCGATTGTAAAGGAGCCTCTGTGCTCTCAAAGAACAAAACCTGTTATCTGAGGCAACCACAATTCAAATCACTTTTAAGAAAGCCTTGTTGATTCTTAAGTGCAAGCACTATATCTTATCAACATTATGACTGTAAGCAAGCCTAGAGCATGTGGCCAAAGAAAAGGAAGAGCTGCTGAAAAAGCAATTCTGTAGTCGTTGGCTCTGGCATTGCAATTATTTGGTGGGGGTTTTTTTAATGTAGATCTTTTGATTTATTCATTGAACAATTATTCAACTTGGAGGTCACCTCTGGGACAAACCCGAAACTGAGAGAAGTTGTGTCATTGAACTCAATGCATTCAAGGCTTCTTTTTCTTACACTGGCAGGAGCTGAAGAAATTTTCCCTGGGACAATCCTCGTCCAGTTGATTGGGATGATGGAATGAATATAAAGAAGCTGGGATTCGGTGACTTAGAGCTCCTCGGGACTCAGTAATTCCCTGGTGTTCCTGCTTTCACTGCAGAAGGAGGCCGAGCGTTTGGGAGCTTGGCTTTGTCCGGGAGGCCGCGAGGCGCTGGGGCTGTGTTGGAAGTCCTGCCCGAGTCGTCCTGCCCCCTGGCTCGTCCCCTCCTCCCCAGGGCAGGCACAGGGTGCCGGGCCCCCCCGCCGCCCCCCTCCCGCGGGCTGCCCCGGGCGCTACTTGCCATGGACACGCGGCGTCCCGAGGCGGCGGCGGGCGGCGGGCTGGGCGCGCCCTCCTCGCGGCGCTTCCCCCCCGAGCCGGAGCCGGAGCCGGAGCCGCCGCGGGAGGCGGTGCTCTCGCTGTCGCTGCCCGCCCGGCTCCCGGTGAAGACGCGGGAGAGGAAGCTGGACTTGCGGGTGCCCGGGCAGTGCCCGCTGTCCGGGGAGTCGCCGCGCTCCTCATCCAGATCCCGGCAGGCGCTCACCCGGCTGTGCCTGCGGGGCGCCCGGTGGGCGGTGGCCGCGGCCGCCCCCGCCGCCCCCGCCCCGCCGCCCGCAGGGGCGGCCCGCGGCGCCTCCTCGCTGCTGGAGGAGGGCGGCTGCTGCTGTCCGTGGTGCCGGCGGCGCGGCGGCGGCGGCGTCCCCTGGAGCTGCCCGCGGTGCTGCCGGGCCGGCGGCGGCGCGGGGGCGGCGGGAGCGGGCGGCGGGAGCGGCGCGGGCGCGGGGCGCGGCGGGGACGCGTTGCTGGCCAGGCAGGGCGGCGGAGGCACCACCGAGCTCTTCTTGGAGATGTACAGGCCGGGGTCCTCCTCGGAGGGGCCCGCCGGCCACTGCGGCTGCCCGCAGAGGCTCTTCTGGATCTTCTTGATGCCCAGGTGGGCGATTTCGAGGATGTTGAGGAAGAGGGAGACGGCGGCTATGCTGTTCATGAAAACCATAAAGATGGTCTTCTCTGTGGGTCGGGACACAAAACAATCCACCGTGTTAGGGCAAGGGGGCCGAGTGCATTTGTAAAGGGGAGACATGTGAAGCCCGTACAAAAGATACTGACCTATCATAAAGCCCACTTCGACCACCGACCGGGTCAGGATATGTAGGACGTAGGTGCGCAGCAGAGACCCTCTCAGGGGTGCCTTATTCACTTTCTTCTGTTCCTCCAGCTTACGCAGTTCTCTCTCAACTCTCCTGTGTTCCTCGAGCACGGGCTCCAGGTCCTCGAGCTGAGCCCGCAGGTCCGCTTTTCTGTTCTGTCGCTCTTTCTCGAGCGCCCTTAACCTGTAGAGCGCGTGGCCCATGTACACTAGGGATGGGGAGGAGACAAATATGATCTGCAGTACCCAGTATCTGATCAAAGAGATGGGGAAGGCTTTGTCATAACAGATATTGTTGCAGCCAGGTTGCTCTGTGTTGCAGATGAACTCGGACTGCTCATCATCCCAGACATCTTCAGCAGCCACTCCCAGCACCAGCATCCGGAATATGAACAGGATCGTGAGCCAGATTTTGCCAACTATGGTGGAGTGGATGTGCACTTCTTCAAGGATGCTGCCCAACAAGTTCCAGTCCCCCATGGTCAGAAGTTCATTTCTGGAAACAAACAAAAAAATTATTTTCATGCAATGATTTTTTTTTTTTTTTTAATGGACATTTTAAGTTTCGTTTGTTTGCGTTTGTTTTTTTTTTAATTTTAATAAATGTCTTTCAGATACATTCTGGTAGCTGGAGAGCTCTTAGAAGTTCATCATTATTTTCTACTTACTGGGTCTTTAAATGAATGCAAACTTCATGATTACTGGTCAAAGATGCAAATGTGAGATTATTTTAAGATTAAGAGAGATTAATTTCAGCTGTAATACACAGTACTTCATAACTGCCCATAATTTTATATTATTTTCTTCCCACTAGAAATGAAGGCTTTTTTCCCACTTTGCAAATCCTTTGCCAACTACAGGTTAATTCTACACCCACTCCATTCCACATTGACTATGAATTTGCCATAGTTTTGCCATAATAGATAATGTTCTTGGCTTTAATTTGTTGGATAAAGCTTTGAGAAGTGTCCTATAACTGACTAAAAAAAAGTTTCATTTTTACCCCAAGGTAGTAGCAATATTAGTGTCATCCATCCAATATTTTCCCACCTACCCGGGTAACAATTCACAAGTTTCTCTCTTGGCTTCCTAAAACTACAAATATGTAGCTGATTTACACATAACTTTACATTTGCAGTCTCAGTTCTAGGACAATATCAATAAACTGAGTGCTCCTAGGGTTATTACCTTTATTTTTATGCATCAAGTTTTACTGGACCACCAAGACTTCATCTTAATTATAAATTTTAACATATGAGATAATGAAATCAGGGATTACATCATGGAGCAATGTGGAGGTTTTTAACAGTGAGTGTATGAAAATCCTTTTAACAAAAATGATTAACAAAATGCTTGATTCACAAGCAGATTGGTCTATGTTCTGCTACCAGATGCTTGATTTACAAGCTGCTTCTTTTGAAACTATTTTGGAGCTTCGGGTAATGTGGGGAATTGAAATGTAAGATATTTGACTGCTTATTTATGCATGAACTGCATGTTTGGTGCTGAGTCCCTGGAATGTGTTCTACTAATACAGTAATGAATTATTGAAAGCAACTGGGATCATATCTACTTTAGGGTTCACACTTGAATTTTTTTTGTGCTACAATACTTTAAGTCCCAAATTCCACTAAACTACAACCTTTAGTAAAGTGCAATTTCTAAGCTTTTTTTGTTTGAAAGTGGCTGGTTGATGTGCCCAAAATCTTGTATGTATTTAAATGATAGCGTAGCTGGGTGATATCACCATTATTAATATGGCTTGGTTCATGACATGATCCCATGTAGTTCAATTCTGCTTCAAGGCTGCATTTTTCCACACTGCAAGTAAAGATTTTCAGTTGTAACCAGCAGTGAAGTCATTCTCAGCACAGGCATCCTACAGATTTCATTATTTTGTTTCTGGGACTGTTTTCAGTCTGCAAATTTGAATTTTCACACATGGAACTGGCTAAGGAAACATATCGAGTGAAGCAATTTCTTAGGTGCTGTGATGCACCCAGAATATCTTGTTTCCCCACTCCTTCCCTCCCACACATATCAATGCAATGAGACATGAGGAAAACAAAAAGTCAGCAATAATTATTGTAGTCCAATGCAACAGTTAAACAAAGGAGCTTTAGATATACTCATTGCCTTGCAAATGGCTGATCCCTCACTGAAATTGATAGACTCAGCAAAAAAACCCAACCAAACAATAAAACCCCAAGTGTGATGCTACAATGTAAATTCAGGAATAAAAGGGAAAAGGAGATATGCTTTAATCCCAAAGATAAAATGCATTCATCTAGCAGTAGGAACTGCCATTGTTCTGGAACAGAAAGTGTATGTAACTATTTGGGGCAAGAGAGGTATATAAACAGATCATTCCAGCTCTATAGAGTTTTGTTTCTTAAGTTGTTTCTATCATTGTTTAAATAACTCTATCCTCACCTTTGCATTATAAAAGCCAACAGAGGAGAGTAATGTAATTGTAGGAATGGTATAACTCACCCTCTAAGTGACCCTGTGATACCAGGACACTTGCCCTCAGCTCTGCACTGGTAGAACTGCAGCATAAATATTGACACAGTGAATGTTGTATAAAATAAAGAAGTTAGAGCCATAAAAGCCAGAGTCTCTAAGAAATCAGCCCAAACTATTTCACAACCTTGTCATAGCAATGTGCTTCTAATTCTTCCATTTTTTTCCCTTCCCTGGCCTTAATTGAGTTCTGTGTAACAGAGTAATTTCAGTTTACTGTAAGAGAGTAATCTCAAAAATCAATGATATCATTATTTCCAGTTTACTAGTAGACTAGAAATTCTAGTAGTGCAGCCTATTCTATATTACTAGTGTTGTAGACTAGAAATATACCATTTTTAGTAAAGTACATGCCTGAGATGTTTCTCATTATACCATCTGACTACCTTTGTGTCGGCTCAAGTATTTTTATATGGTTATTTCAAACAATAAAAATTCATGCATGTAATCACTTAGAAACAGATGGGAATCCACCATTTCTCCTGGAGGAAGTTCCTTTAATTTTTGATTTCATTATTTCTTTAAAATTAATCTGGTCATTTGCCACTATTCAAATGACTTCTGTATTACATTCATGCCAGATTTGCATCAGTTGAGGTATGAAAAAGCAGCATTAAACTTTAAATTTCTTGTCAGAAGAAGTTAAATGTTAAGATGCAAATACTCATGGATTTATTTTGCATTGCTTCAAGTCTGACAGGCACCTGCCTGCTCCATACTGCCCCTAGGAAGAATTACTTTTCTGCTACTTACCTTAGGAGAAAGCCTTTGGTTAGTCTCTTAGAGCATTGCAGAAGGAGCATGCAGAACTGCTTGTTGTTATTTCTCAGAGACCTCTCTTTGAGAATCCTAGGACATCTCTTTTTTTTTTCTTTTTTTTCTTTTCCCCAAGAGCCAAAGCATAGACGTGGTCCACTGAACGGGCTTCTCAGTTCTATGTAGCTGGATGCCCAGATCGCTCTGTCTAAACTATTCATACACGGTTTAAAAATCATCAGATGATAGGATGGTGCCTCTAGCCAAAATTATCGTGCAATTATTTTAGTCAGCGGTGTCTACCAAAGCCATTCCCCCAAGGCTCAATCTGTATGGCAGCAGTTTGTAATGTCCCTATGCCTTGTTTTAGTCAGTTCTTCAAACTTGACACCTCCACCCACCTCCCAAATGAAATTTTATTTTATAAAATGGCTAAATAGGTAGCCGTTTTTGTACTTTACAGTACAATAGAGTCTTACATTTTCTTTACATTCCATTAGTTTCGCTTTGAATCAATGCTCGAGGATCGATCGGTCATGTCCGATTTCATACTCTGTTGCCTGGTGAGTTAATTTAGGATGCGTTAGACTGAGCCTTTGAAAATGGAGGCCACAGGAACTGAGACTCGAGTCTTGAGTTAGAAACACAGGCTTTCAGCACAGTAGCCCTTGAAGAGCCACCCCCAAGACCATTCAGGACTGGTATCTGTGAGAGACAAGGTTTAAAAAAGGAAAGTGAGCTGTCAAAATGGGATTTTGTGAGAAATCGGAGCTACCAGAGCTGAGTTGCTGATACTAAGACCTTCCACTGCCTAGTCCTGCCCAGGCCCAGGCCTAAATTTTATGGAAATTCCAAATACTCTTTTTTTTTCCTCTCTTGTTGTGGAACTTCTGGACCTTTTCTTCCATTTTATAAGGCACAGAAATTATTTCTGTTTTGGACTCTTCTCCCTAAAGATACTCCCACTAATAAGAAGAGGAGTGGCCAGTTCTCAAAGGACAGTAGCCCTACCCCTTCTTTGGAATTATCTCTGATTTATGTACCATTGCATCCTTCTCTCTTGCACAAGCTGTACATGTCTCCCTGAAAGTCCTGTTTGAATATACCTTCAGAGCCCTGCCCTGCAGCATGTGAGGTGGCTACAGCACCTTTCCTCTAGCCTCAGCCAAACACAGCAGATGTATGGTTTATGCAAACATTACAAACACTTCAGGGGAAGTAGGGTTACAGTTTTCACTCCTAAGAGATGCATTAATATTCATCTGAACCACCCAGACTGCCACAGGCCTTTCTCATCCTTATACTCTCGTGCCTGTCATTGCCATCTTATTTTCATGTCTCTTCTTTCCAAATTTTGTCACCAAGTCCCTAAGGCTTTTCCTTGCTGCTTCAGCTGTCTCAGACCTTGGACGCAGGCCTGGGTCCTCTGTGCTGCCTCATCAGATGTTGTTGACCTGACATCTCCAGCAGCTTCTGCAGTGCCCAGGTGTTTCCCAGGAGCACCCTCTTCACATCTGCTGGCTGTGAAAACTTGAGAAAAGAGCAAGAGCTGCAGTACCTATGCCGTGTCCATCCTGTCAGAGAATGAGCTCTGTTGTTCACTGCAGAAGCAGCTCATTCTGGGCCCAGCACATTTCTGTCCAATTCCATCTGCCCCTTGGTCCAGAACCTCAGAGCAACCTGGTTTACGGTTTTGGTTTTCTCAGGGGACAGGGAGGGTGACAGTAGGCTGTTCAGGGACAATTTGTTGCATTTCTGCTTTAGCAGCAGAATAATTAATGTTGCTAAAAGACTGCTCATACAAGCTTATTATTAATGGACCACATAATTAATTGTGCATGAAAGGGAAGCAGGGGTGGGGGCACAGGGATGGTGGTGTTTGCATTTGGAGAGAAGCAAGAATCTGTGGTGCCTCAGGACACTCCCTTCCTATAAGCATCTGCTGTAGACAGAATCAGCTTACATGTGAATGGCAGCAGGCTGTGCGTGGATGTGTTGGGAGGGAAGATATCCTGCAAATCAGAGACTGAAATTCCAGTGGTGACTGGAATAGGCAACTGTGAGAAGCAGCACAGTGGGAACCAGCACATCTTCATGCCTGACCTACCTGGACCTGGAGTGACCTCCCTGCTAGGAAGAAGAGTTTTAACGTGAAGCCTCAGGTTTTAACGTTCATGTTTTTCAAATCCTGTACTGCCTGGTGTGTAACTCTGAAGTTTCTTGTAACCTGTTAACTTCTGCTCTCCCCTGCTAGGTAGACATAACAAAGCCTCTCTGGGCCTGCTCTCCAAGGACACTCAGACCATCCTAGGCCGAAAAAGTATAAACCAGAAGCCTCTCTAAAGTGGGGGCAAGCTTGGGAAAATTACATCATTAACTGAAGCTTTAATTGGAGAATTAACCCTGATATGCAAATGAACCAAACCTATAAAAGTGTGAAGAACTCGTGACCTGTTGTCCATCTTGGGGTCCATCTTGGCAGCAGCCTCTGGCTCCCCAGGGGGTTCCTTTGAAGGCCTTTCAAATAAATACCTACCTTTATTCCCTTACTCCTGTCTAGCGTCTGTTTTTAGGTGGCCTCTCAAGGCATCACAAGGAACATAGTGCTGGGGCAGGAGCTGATCACAACCAAGGAGGGTGAAAGGTCTAGTCCTGGTGCTTATTCAATAAATCCCAGTATCCAAACCCAGTATGGGGCATTTACTCTGTCTTGTGTGTGACAGCAGGATTCTTTCTGCCCCTGGGATGGGGGCAACCCTGGATGTACAGACAGAGCAGGGAATGAGATGCTGGAAAGCAGTGCCATGGAAAGTGACTTGGCACTCCTGGTCAAGAGAAAGTTGCCCATGAGTCAGCAGTGCCCTGGCAGCCAGGAGGGCCAGCCCTGTCCTGGGGGGGCATCAAGCACAGCATCACCAGCAAGGCAAGGGAGGCCATTGTCCCACCTTGAGTCCTGTTTGCAGTTTTGGGCACCACAGTCTAAGAAATACATAAAGCTATTAAAGTGTCCAAAGGAGGGCAACGAAGATGGTGAACGGCCTTGAGGGGAAGCTGAGGTCACCTGGTCTGTTCAGCCTGGAGGAGACTGAGGGGAGGCCTCACTGCAGTCTACAACTTCATGAAGAGAAGAGGAGGGGCACACACTGATCTCTGCAGTGCCCAGTGACAGGACCCAAGGTAATGGCCTGAAGTTGTGTCAGGGAAGGTTTAGGTTGGATATTAGAAAAAGGTTCTTCATTCAGAAGGTGGTTGAGCACTGGAACAGACTCCCCAGGGAAGTGGTCACAGCCCCAAGCCTGACAGAATTCAAGAAGCATTTGGACAACACTCTCAGGCAGATGGCGGGATTCTTGGGGCTATCCTGTGCAGGGCCAGGAGTTGGTCCCTTCCAGCTCAGGGTATTCTATGATTCTAAATTAGAAGCGACAGCTAGTACAAAATAAGTTCTTCAAGTATTAGGTCCAAATACACTTTTTATAGCACTGCAGCTTTTGATATTCTTGTCAGGGACTCACACATTTGAAAAACAAAAAAGGATATACGTGGGAACTAATAGTAATCTTCTTGTAACACAGACAGCAGCATTTCCTTGTACTAATACTTTACAATTGTTACATCACAACAAGCTAAGAGTACAGGGTCAAAGCCACTTCAAAGTGCACATGCTTTCTGCCATCTCACCAAATTCATCACAAAACTCTGAAGCCAATGGATGTGAACAGTGAGCCAGACAACAGGCTGCAGCCAAAGCAATTCAGGTATGAGCACAATGAAATGCGAAGATGAGACTACAGAATTTTAGTTTTAGCCTAAACCACTAACCTGGTTCAGTGCACCCTCACTGTCTAGAAACCCCTTGGCTTATTAAAAAAGTCACTTCACTTGAACTTGTTTTTCCATTTTACTACAGGCAAATATTACTGTTAATACTGGTGCTAACTCGCTCCTTCTGGAGCAAGTTGTCTTTCATAGGAACCAGACAGCCACCCCTGAAACTTTATCCATCTTTCCTAGCAAAGCCAATTCCACTCCTGAAAAGCCTCTTTACTGATTTCATAGTCTTCTAAGAAATCCTTAAGCCTGTTCCTCAGCATGCCTTATTACTGCTGCCTCCCTTCATGAAGACAAATTACTGAAGATTATTCTGCATTTGGTTTTAGAGTGAATACAATTAGACAAAAGCCTCAATGGAAATAGCTATCTGCTGCTGGATTGACATCTAAGAGAAGTGCCCTGAGTTAAGACAACTGTTGTATGTACACCTTTAGCTGCAAACAGACTTTGCCTTAGAGAGAATCCCTCAAAATTCAATGCCCAGTGCTCGATGATTTCACTGTCACGCACATCTCCACAAACCCCGCTCTCTGAATTTCAACTCCAAAAAATTTTTGAATACTCACATCCATTAAACAGAATCCTGTAAAAATACGTGTGTTGGACAGAAGTAGACCTATTCTTCAGTAGCAAGTTGGAGTAAGACTCTCGAAGGACCACCAGCTACACTCTTCCAGTGAAAGGTCCTGGACCTAAAAAGGTCTTTCTCCTCTGTAATATTCCACTCAACAATAACCCTGTTTCCAGAAAAAAGATTAAAGTTGTAGGTCCTGATTCATAAGTGGCTTAAGGGTTTTACGTAGTTTGTGAAATTCTCCAATTTCTAGTCACAACTCAGAGCAGTAATTACAGTAGAGCACCAGCTGGCAACTTCCATGTTTATTGGCCAGAACGTCAACATAGCTACCCACTTACACCAACTAACAGAACTAAATTTTAATGCTGCTTCACAGCATGTGTACTTGTCAAGCCATTAACCAACAGTTCTAGAAAATATTTTGATTTACCTGAGGTTTCACAAAGAAGACTGTACAATTACATACAGTACATTTGGCATATATGTATCAAAATTCTTGTTGGAGAAATAAATTACAAACAATGGTACAAAACCACTCCAAGACAACCTTTGTTCAACAAGAACATGTGTGTGAGTTTTACAGTTTTATTTTTTGTATTGCTCTTACAGTAAGCAAACTATTTAGTTTATACAAAATAAACCTGTAGTTTTATATAGTTTAAAAAAATCATCTTTGGCTAAACAAAGCTCCTCCTATTTTTATACATATATTTATATATATACAAACATCAGATATTTTACAAGACCATGTAGGAAGCTGTACACATAGATACAATAAAGAGAACATTAACCAAGTTTCACACTTTACAAAAAAGGAATCCCAAGTCAGATTCAAAACAGTCAAACCCTGCCTCCCATCACCTATACAGATATGAAAGCAAGTAACACAGATAAGGAATAAACAACTTTGTAATAAAATACTGCCTGCCTTTTTTGATGCAGAGAGGAAGCATTTAAATGGAGAGAAGTGACTTCCCTCAGTGCCTTCAGTACTGTGCACATGTTGATCCATAAGGATATAGTTAAAAGAATACTCTTAGTAGAGTCCAACTTTTGCACAAATACGAACACTTCTCTGCAAACTTACTGTTCTTAAAACAGTTTCAGTTAGATTTAAATCTTCACCAAATTAACAATTGTCACAAATGTTTGTTAAGAACAAACACAGGCTGGTGCACCAATCCCCCACTGAAATCACCAGGCACTGCCAGCATTAGCACAGAAGGTGAGATTTGATCATTAAAAGCAAACATTTCAGAAGCAAGCATTTAAGACGGAAGACTGCCAGAACTGACATCATCACCTACTCAAGTCATTCCTTGTAACAGTTTCCAGAGCACTACCTAAAATAAGGGCAATGCACTGTTTGGCAGCATGACAATCCATTCTGTAGGTCACATGTACAATACTCCAAAGTGGTCAGTGACAACATCACGGACAAATTATCTGATGGTTTATTAGAAAGAGAGGTCTGTCCCATCAGTTGGAGAGGGAACAAAAAAACATGCTGACATTGAAGAAATGGTCACTGGACTCTGAAAAAGAGCCAATTCAATCCAAGTTGAAAGGCAATGCACTTTGGTGGGGCTATTAACTGAAGTCTAACTGAACTCAGCAGATGCTCTGACTGAATAAAGACTACAGCAATTCTGGTCCTCCATACAGAATAAAACCTCAAAAATCAATGAACTCATTAAAAAAAACCCTTGCAACTTCCAGGGATGTTTCTCAGAGAGAAGAAAAAAAAAAATCCTTTTTAGAAATTTGGGATAAAACAGCAGTGTGTATGAGATGTGTGTGTAAATATATATATATATATACACACACACACACACTTTAGGTATGTTCTAGTAAAACTGGAAACAGTTATAACAGATTTTTTAAAATAGAACATAATGAATTTCTAATGTACTAAACAATTTGTAAAGATAGATGCAATTGCTGTCAAAACATGCCAAGTTGACAAGCTTTTGAAAACTGCTTGTTTTTACAGAGAAGTTTTGTTTCTGGTTAGTAGCTACAAAGTCACACTTTATGAAACTGTAAAGGTCTGTCTGTTTCTAAATTAATTTTTAACAGAAAATCACTTCTCAATATTTACTCTTTTTTTAACAAAACAGAATGTTTATTATGTTGAAGACCTTAACAAAGTACCTTTTCCAGATGTAATTTGGAACAGAAAAACATAATGGCCTTTGCAGAGTAGTGCTCATATGAAGTTAACACTTAAGCTACCCTGCACACCGACTATTCTGAAAACAGATTCTGTTAGATTTAACTCTCCAGTAAGTAAACAATTGTCACAAATATTTGTTAAAAACAAGCTGCAGGATCCACCTATTCCTGAGCAACAGAATTCAATTACTAGATAAGCAACTTCTGGAATCATTGCCCTGCCTTATTTTAAAAGAACAAGTCCTCACTTCTTAAAATATGTTCCACAGTCACAAAGATGACCTACCTGTCATTTTCCAGGATTATCTGCCAACTGGATTCCAAAGCACTCTCACTTTTTAAGATCAGAGTTCGACATCAGCACACACAGAACTTCTGTCAAGCGAAACAAGAGCCACCATTCCCACTCAACTGCTTGCCCTTGTCTCCACTCACAGAACACCTTTAACTAACAGGAGATGTCACCCACTTGAAATGATACTGCCCCATGCGCAGTGTCAAAGCCCTTTCTTCCCTAGCCACTTGGTTTGTGAAGTTCCCTCTGTGTTACCCTGTTAAAGAACGTCAGAGGAAACGCAGACAATAACTAACAGTGCACTGGATTTACCAAACTCAGTATTCTGACTTGGATACCACCCCATAATCCCATCATACGAATGCAGTGGCTCCAGTCCATCCCTGCAGGTAACAGCTACGCCCTGTAACCATGAAGCAACTTGGTTTGAGTCTACTTGCACTTGGATTTCTTGAACAGCTTCATTAACTGCTTGAATCTTTCTGAAACCTAATGGAGGACAAAAAAAAAAAAAAAAAAAAAAGATACATCATTAAGGCCCCAGACCCAGACTTCCACATCTACCAAGACAGATTGATCTGACATCAATTTTTTTAAGACCACCACTATTTGCTTACAGGAAATTTTAGTAGGAGAATTTTAGGAGCACCAATAACAGATTAACTGGATCTAGGAAGTCTTCCTACACCTTTCACACTTGAAATAGCTTCCAGGTTAATCAAGGAGAGCTAGAGCCAACACAGGTTTAACACAGGTTTCCCTACAAGAAGAGGGAAAAAAATGAAGGCTTCAAAGACAATTAGCCTTGAATTTGCCATGTGTAACCATGAGTAAGATGCAAATGTAAAGACAAAAGCTTATTTTGTACACCACAAAAAGCGCCGTTTATTGGTTATTTTCAACCCTCTTATACAATTATTGCTTCAGGTATTTTTGGCTCATCATGGAGTAATCTGCCCACCAGGGATTTTACATAACTGGTCTGTAGATCAGAGTAAAAAGTTTTTTTCTGAACATAGCTACAGCTGACATAGTGACCTCATTCAGCTCTAAGCTAGTGTTTCTTATTGCTATATACATATTGCTATAGCATATTGATGATCCACCAAACTAACTGGGAAGAGAGGCATAAATGCACAGATAACATTGTTTTATCCAACCAGCCACCCCAACAGCTTCCAAACCCCACAAAAACCCTGCAGCCACACAAAACAACACTCTAAAAGCCAAATCCCAATCATGCAGGATTTCCTAATGGAGTCAAATGTGTTTCTCCCTTTCTAGATTTTCAGGATATAGATTAAGAGAAAAATTCAACTTAAGTGTAAAGTTATATGCAAACCTCTGGAAATATTCTACATTAATTTGCTATCTGTGTCTTTTGAAACTTTTTAATTAAAAAATGAAAGAAAAATGAAACACCTTCATTAAAAATGTCCTTTCTGCACAACCCTGGTACTTTTTTTGAGCTCTAACTTCAATTTTTTTCCTAATTTATTAAAGGTGTGCAAAGGCTTCAGGCCTCTCAAAATTGCCTTTCTTTATCTAAGTGCCGATCCAACAACAATCCCTTATGAGTGTAGCACTTTCAACACACCAATCAAACAAGTATTGAGGAATCCCCATAATACTCCTATAATGTGTATTTTTAAGAAGTAACAACTGGCAGAATCAGATTATTTTTTACAAGAATCCCCCAAAATGACATGAGGAAAAGAAAACTACAGATTTGCAGACAATCTCCAAAGATTTTTGTTCAACTACAATTGTCAGTGTAGGAATTTAGCAAACATAAGAATATCATCACCTACCTGATTTGGGCTTTTGTTTAGCCTAGTGGCCAAGGAAACAAAAGTTTTGCTTGATGGTCCTTTTTTCTGACATTCCAGTAAAATTTCTCGGTCATCATTTCTAGACAAAAGTGAATTTTTAAAATATTCATACATATAGTTGTGTATGTGCACACAAGCAAAATAATACATACAGGCCTATATAAAATTTGGAGTATTTCCAAACTACAGAATATGAATTCAAACAGCAGCAATGAATTTGTGGAGGATCCTTTCTTCTACCAGCACAGAGTAATAGAGTCAGTACAAACAAGTGGTAGTGGAGATTATGTTCCCATACTAGGAAGAGCAGGATTGTTATAACAGTTAGCCCCAAACCAAAGTCAAAGAATTTTAAGCTTCTAAACCAGACATTTAAACTTGAATTGAGAGGAACTCAGATTCAACAGGGTCAGTAGTTCCAGGTGCACATGCCTCAGTTTGCATGGCTGAATAGCTGCTTTCACCTAAGGCCCACTGATGTTCAAAGATCAACCAGAGAGGCACTTGACTTCTCTAAGTGGCTTAATGTAATAAAGATACTCGGAGCACATCTACTGTTCAGATGAGAATAAAAAATCAGAAGTCTATTCTGTAGTGTGTCACCGGTTTCCTGTTTGTCTCATCAACGATTTAGGCAAAATGTGTATAGACAGTAATTTTATTTGACTGAAACCTGTCATACTTCAATAAATTATATTTCTTTTCTTCAATTTCAAAGAAAAACGTAATGACCAATTATTTAAATAAATGCCTTTTTTTTCTAAAAGACAAACAAAATTTCAAAGATAAATAAAAAGTGTGAAACCGAAAACCTGGTCATATTCATAAGGAAAACTGTAAGTCTCTTCCTACCTTTTTGGTGTGCACATTAAAAAAAAATCACATTAGCTTTTGCTGTCTTTTTTCCATGAAGGAGCTGATTTTCTTTTAAAATGTTACCTAGAAACTAACTTTATCTCCAAACTATAGTTTAGAAAGGTCTGTCCTGAAAAATTTTAGAACCCCCTTTATAAAGTGTTGATTGTATCAAGTTGTACCAAGAACAGCAAAACCTCCCAACTATAGTTTCTTAAAAATAAGAATACACGACGATAATTTTGCATGAATTATTGACATGTACAGCCACCTCACTTGTCACACACATCCTGCAAATTGGAGTACCTGAGTTGAATGGTTGACTAGTACATTTCCACATATTGAGCAGCTCAGACCCGAAAACAAAAAACTGTTTGCTCTCGTGCCTTCCCTCAGAAGGGGAAATCTTTAGCTATTCTCCTTCACCAGTCACTGATGCCTCATAGGAACATCAAGGACCTCCATTCCCTACCAAGCCTGGCTGGAATTTTTGGACAGAAGAAATAAACTGGGCAGGGGAAATAACAAGAACAGACAGTGCATTACAGTAGGTTTGTCACCTATGGCCCATAACTTTCAAAACAAAAGCCAGGAGGACTCTTACTTCGGGATATGTGGATAAGTGATGGACACCAATCTCCCAGAGCAATCCTGCATTGATAAAAGGAGGGTCCCATTCCACTTTTTAGAGAAGGGTGTAGCGCTACCAAATAACTTCAGTCATCAGCTAAATACCCTTTTCTTCCCTCTTTTCAGTGTATAAGGTAGTTTAAAAAAGCCCTAAAGCAATCAAGCAGATCAAATCAGAAATTACCTTGTCCAGGATACTACTACTTCTCCCTTCTTTTTAATGATGTTTTTGGCATAGAGGCTAGGTGATGATGGAGATGAACCCAAGGCAGAAGAGTCTTTGTTCTGCTGTAGCTCATTCTTCTTATTGGAACATTGTTTGGGTGATGAATTTCTATCTTCAGACCTGATATTACTTCCATCACTCCCCTCACCTGCTGATTCAGTTCCTTTTCGTTGCCTTTTGGAATCGGAATTCTCTTCTACGGTCTCTTTTTTCCTCTTTTTACTAGTTTTATCATCTATACTTATCTGGCACCCTCCATTAGTCTTTGAACTGGGTTTTGTTTCAAGATCACATTCACCTGCTACAGTCTCATCAGAAAGCTCTTCTGTTAAGTCTATAGATGCATTGAAGCACTCTTCAAGTTCTTCCTTTTTATCACTGACTTCTGAGTTTCCTGTTGAAGTTTCCCGAGTCCCGTTATCTGCTCTGGATTCCACTGCATGACATGAAGTTCCATTAACAACACCATCTGTTATGTATGACTTCATATTGCATCCAGCAGGAAAAGAAGCTTGAGATCTAACATGCATTTCATTTATGTTTTTGGATACTTGCAATTTGTGTGCCTCAGATTGCTCAGAGCCTTTATCTGGGCTTTCAGTGTCGTGGCTCTCTTTGTCTGAAGATTTTCTACGGGTCCCAAGCAACTCAGTACTTTCTTCCTTTCCAATACTATTGTGTGACTCCTTCAGAGGCTGAGCTAAGGTAGGATTTTGTTCTTGTTCAGCACTGACGTGAGGCAAGTGATCCATCTTAACCAGATCTGGTTTGACGGCTTCTTTCACGGTGGCACTCTGGCTGTCCCTTTCTTTTCCCCCAGTTCTCGTTTCTCCTTTTCCAGTCTTGGTTGAGGATGCCTGTGCCTCCTTCACTGGAGCCATCTGATCAGAAGCTGGTGAGACAGATGGCACTGCACGCCTAATCTTTACAATAAAATGATCATTGGATTTCTCCATGATTACTGCTTGCATTGGTAGGCTGGGGCGACACTGAAAACCAGGAGCAACAGGCCGACTTGTCCACGATGATGAACAACTTGATTTACTGCTTGAGTTATCAGATTCTAAAGCCAAATGAATGTCTTGTTCAGTGGCATCCTCCTCTCCAAGAAGTGCATCTTCGCTGTAATGTGCACTAACAACACCCTCTGGAGCTGAGCTAGAATTATTCTCAGGTTTTAGAAAGCTGAGGTGAGCATCTGATTTCAAAGGTGATGGAATCGTTAAGGAAACAGCCAAATCTTCAAGAAGGATAGAAGAAACACATGATTTATTCTTCTGCAAATTGCATTCATCTTCTTTGCACGAAGCCGAGTTTGTGGAAACCTCAAACATACAGCTCTCATCCAGCACATCTGGATCAACAGGCATCTGAGGCCTAGATGCTAGTGAGGGAGCTCTTACAGGTGAAACAATAGTCCAGCTAATACCCTCTTCCTGTTTACAATCCATGCATGCGTCCTTTGGAGCAATTTCTTGCTCTAGTTCAGCAGCATTATCCCTGCATTTATGACTGTCTAAAAACTGTTTTTCTGGTGTCCTGAATTCACACTCATTTCTGTTGATATTGCCACCATTTTTTTCCAAGAGATCAGAGCCTTGCAATAAGCTTTTAAAAATTTCACCCATTTGAGCATCACTTACAAGATTAAATGTGAGACTGGACGCTTGTTGTTCTGTGAGAAGCTCATAACTAAGATCAGACTTGTTAGCATCTCTGGACAGTTGGAGTCCTTCCTTTTCATGTTTAACACCCTTCACTGGAGTAAGAGTGCTTTGTAAATTACTCTCTTTAGAGAGGTGAACTTTTGTTTGGGAACTTCTTGTGTTATCAATGGAGTTAAGACATTTTGTAAAGGCAGTTTTTGGTGTACCTGTCTTATTTTTCTCATGGTGACACTTAGGTTGTTGATAATCCACAGTTGCCTTTGAAATATATTCTTCGGGCTTTTGAGAACCATCTTTCAGGGACTTTTTTCTAGATCTCTGCACATCATTTTTATGACTGATCTTGTGGTTTTGCTTTCCAGCTCTTTCGAACTTCCCATCCTCACCCTCATTTCCCACATCACATAGCTTTATTATAATTCTCCTTATCTTTTCAAATAAGTAATCAAGCTGTTCATCTACAAATTTCCACAACTGTTTTTTCATATCTGACACTTGCTGTTCAAAAAGACGGTCCACTATTGCATTCTTTTTAACTTGTTTAAGTTTTGACTCTATAATATCACAGATATTCAATTTTAATGTATCACCTAATGCACATATCTTGGAAAAGTTCAAGTATCTTATTAATGCTGTAAAATTTATGATCCCAGATTCTATAATTCTGTGAAAATGCTGAACTGGGAAGTGGACTTTGAACTTCATATAACTTTTCCTCATCTGTTTTCGTATAGCTCTGAGCATCTGCATGATTTCTTGTATATTTGAAGGTTCAACAATAACATGAACTATTTTTTCAAGACAAGCAATGCTCACAGTTTTGTTTTTCCTCATATTCTTTGAAGATCTGAAGGTCTGATTTTTATGCCTCTCTCTGTTCTTTCGTGTGCTTACTTGCACAGAAACAAATTTTCCATTATCTTCATTGCAGTGCACAGTTTTGCTGTTTTGATTCTGAGGACTGCTGGTCAAATTTCGTGTCTCAGAAGAAGCTTTTGGTCTCGACTTTTTTGTATTTTCAGAGCCTCTCTCTGGTTTAGATTTTTCTTTCTCTTCATCGCTACTCACAATTTCGCCTTCTTCTATTTCATCTGAAGAGATACTCAGCTGAGACTCCATCTCTAAGTGTTCATCAGACATACTAACTGGCTTTTGATTTTCTTTGTTTACCTCCTTTGACAAGTTCTTTGAGGGACAGATGACAACAGCACCTTCAGGAATTAAATCTATAAAAAGAAAACAGTTTGCTAATCACCATAAAGAATGCAATTTTAAACAGCATTTTCAGAAAGACCTGCAAGATTCTCTTCTGTAAACTGACTATTCAGAACTGTTTGTTTGAACTCGGGAAGCCTGAGCTATAACAAGTTTGGGTGGTTTGCTTCAGCAGTTTAAGGGATTTGAGCTTTAAGGGGCAAATTGAGCTTTATTTTGAGCAAATTTTGAGCTTTAAGGGGCCTCAACATTTCACCAAACACATGCGAACTATCTCACAAATACATCAATTGGAAAGAGAAAAATACAGCAGTTTTCATCAACTTTGAATTTCTTTCCATTTACTTTAACAAGTTTTCTGATTACTGTACCAGCTAAATAACAACTATCACATCATTTACATACAATAGGTGGCTTTTCTTTTAAATTTCAAAACTAAAACAAATTGAGAACAAATGACCCATTAATGTTCTAATACTCCCATAAAGTGTTATGCTCTGAAACATAAACAGATTTCAATGCCACTCCACCATTTCTTTTCTAGTAAGAAATCTAAACTTCCAAGAATTTTTGTTTTAATTGCAGCAGGACATTACAAGGAAGACTTAAGTTCACAAATACTTGAAAGAATATGATCCTATGTAACTTTTGCTTCCACAATTTCAGAGGAAAACCTAAAGGGATCTATGCAAAACTAGCCGCAACTAAGACATGCGTATGTGTTTTTTTAGTAAGTTAATACAAAACTCATATTTCAACCAATCTTCTGCCAGTAGTGACCAACTCCAATTTTTAGAGCACTAATATTCAAATAGCTACAATCTTGGCTGCAACATTAAATGCTTCCACTACTAACAAAAAGGACCACTGAGACATACACAGCTTAAGAAGACACAATTTGTATCTTTCAGAAGGCAGTTAAAAGAAGTAATTTCTGCTTTCCTTAAGCAGATCTTCTAAGCTTTATGTAGAAAAGAAATTAGAACATACATATATACAAATACCTTTGTTGTAAGTCTTCACAAGGCCTTTACAGGGACCTTCCATCTTCAGTGCTTTAGCCAAAGGACGCACTGGACTATTCAGTGGGCTGATTGCCTTTGGAATATACCTCAAGTGATTGAGATCAATGCTCAGTATTGAGCTGTCATCATCAACAGAAACTGGGTTAGTTTCTATCTCTTTAGTTATAGGACACATCTCACCACTGAGAGAAGATGCTGTTGCAGTACTGTTATCAGTTAGGTCTGGCTCCAGATTACAAGTATTCTGGTCAACTAGTGGTTCATCCTTAGCAGTTATTATAGTTCTGTCCAGTAAATGAGATGTACTAATACTAATTTCACAGATACTCTTTTCCTCCATGGGACAGTCAACATTTTCTGCAGCCACGTGATCATCATCCCTCACTACTTCCATTAAACAGTCTGGTTTTGTTTCACTGATGCCATCTGCAGTACCAGAGGACTCCAGATCACCAGAACTTCTGGCTTCTGAGTCATCTAAGACAACATTTTGAGAGCCACATTGATCTGCAGAGCTTTCTTTGTCAGTAGCCACCCATATTTTATCTTCCTCTTTCTTCTCTGCTGCTGACTCTAGAAGGTCTCCCATACTTGCACTTGCAGGTTCAGGTTCAGCCACTTCTGCTGCTGGTACATTATCATCCTGCATCTCACCCTCTGTCACACGCAACTCTTCACACTCTGCCATACTCCCTGTCACCTCCAGGGGCAAAGATTCAGGGTGGTTCAGACCCGTCACTGCTGCTGTTTTTCCTGAGGCTTCCAGTTCAACTGGATCACAAGCCTCTGCCACTTCTGATGGCGTTTCTGCCTCCATCTCATCAGGAACCAGCACCTTTGCTGCTTCTGGCAATGTCTGGGGCTGTACCTGACCCACGTCTGCTTCTGGAAAGGTTTCTGAGCTTGGTTCATCAGCTGCAACTGCTGGCAACGCTTCACACTGTGCTGGATCTGCTGCTGCTACTTTCAAGGCTCCGTTTTCAGAACTGACGGAAACAGGCCGCGATGGTTCCACGTTGCTTTGAGCTGGAGCGTCCAGAACTTGTAGTGCTGAATGACTGTGCTCTGTGGGACCACAGTCTAGAGGGTGGGCAGAATCTAAGAGTTCTGCTTGCAGTGTGAGCTCTGTACCTCCCTCATCAGTGGCCTTTTGGGAAGGTTTTCTAAGCCTATCCACTGCAGACAGACATTGTTTCTTATTAGGAGAAAGAGTTAAATTTAGCTTTTCCATAAAGCTAAGTTTTAAGTCTTTGCTTTTTGGCCCACTGCGATTACCTTTAGTTTTGGGAACTTTATCATTTTTTAAGCTATCTGCTACTCTGGATGTTTCTTCCAGCTTACAGGGTTTCTTTCTCATGCTTTTTGTAACATCTGTACCTTTCTTGGAGTCTTTTACAGATTGGTGAGAAAATTCTTTTGCAACTTTTTTTTCATTTCTAAAATGTCTATTTTCATCCTGATCCTCTCTTTCCCTTTTCCTTTTTTCTTCAGTTCTGTGTCTTTCTGATTTGGAATGTGCTGTTTCCCATTCATGTCTACTACTACTTTCCTTCAAGCGTGCATATTTATGCTCTCTGCTGCTGGAATTAGAAGGTGAAGTCCTTCCTTCTCGAGAGATATGATCATCTGTTCCCCTGTCTCTCTTGCAGTCAATGTGTTTTACTTTTCTAGACTCTTCCGCACGACATTTGCGTGATTCATGAACAGTCTTTGAATGTTCATTCTTGGAGTGTGGACTGCTCCCCCTACCAGGCCTCCTTGGTTGCTCTTGCAGCTTTTCAGTTGGTTTATTTTTTTGGCCAGCATGTTTTTCACCTTTATCATGTGTTTTAATGTCTTTTTTTAATCCATTTTGTAATCTCTCATCAGCATACAATTCACCTCTTGTTTGAAACCTGTCTTTACCAGCTGTCTGTTTCTCCCAGGAAGAAACACCCCTTTCTACTCTTCTTTCTACACTTGGACTGCATTTGAGTTTCATGCTCTGACTTTTTTGTTGCAATTCATTTTTACTAGCCTTCTCTGAAAGGGTTTTCAGCTTCTGTTGAGGATCTGAATTCCCCTCTTCACTGTCACCATCATTTCCAGTGCTCTGATGTACTTCTCTCTTGTATTTGTTGACATTTCCCCTGCTGTACTGTTCATTACTTTTAGTTTCTTTTCTTTCCTTTCTGCTCTCCTTGCTGGAAGTATGGTCATAGCTCAGTGCACACGTGTGAGTACCATCACTGCAGAGCTCTTCAGGAGGGTGCCTCAGCAAAAATGGAGTGTTCCTTTTTTCAGAGCCAGACTTCCCACTGTCCGTGTTATGAGATGAGTAACTGTGGTATCCATCTTTTGAACAGTCATTTTTCATTCTATGTTCCATCTTCATATTGTCACCTAAATCAGAAGGTCTGAATTTGGAATCTTTTGTTTTAGTTGATCCTGGAAGGTATGTTCTTCGATGGTTGGGAAATTCTGATAGCCTGTTTATAAAAAGGAAAAATGTTATGCTCTTTTAAAATTTATTTAAACGTAACTAAAGCTGAACTGCAATGAATCCATGTATCTGTAAAAATTGTTAACACTTTCTTTCATTTTCAATCTGAATAAAAGTGGGCGATATAAAAAACATTTAATAACATCCATCAGCACAGAACAAAAGAATATAATTTATATACATATTTTCCAAAGGAAATTCATCTGAAGAAAAATCAAGATTTATGAAAAAGTACTATATTGAGCCTAGTTAACAATTTCAGTAATTCAAATTAGTATCATTGTCCAGCAATAAAGCGAGCTTTCCCCCAGGTAAAAAAAGTTGTTCTTTACAGCATGAGTGATTTAAAATAATTATAATTGAAAAACCATCAATAAGCAAATAAACTACATTTGGGAGTTGTTGCAAGCTCCAGAAGACAAGTAGTACATTATGATAACCAAGCCTCATCAAGGCCACATGCTACTGCTGAGAAGTCATCATATTAAAAATAATTAAAAAACTCAAATTTAAAAGGGTACATGTAGCCTGTATGGCATAAACTCCTATTCATTACTGATAGAATGCACCGGTTACCTCACTACTAAAACAAACAAACAACCAACCTCCCAAACCCACCACAATAAAACAAACACCAAAAACAACCAGACACTTTTCTACCATAGTCAACACAACATTTCATTCAAATATCATCACTAAAGACAAGGTCAACCTTTTTATACACTCACCACTACATAAAAAGAATGATGGTGTCTAATCCATGTAGAAAGAAAGAAAACTAAAAAGTTACAGCAACAAATGATGGCAGCAAACTGTTGGGGTCTCCCCCAAATCACTAAATGTCTGGCTCTGTTTCAGAGAGTCAAGGATGAAGTGGCTGCAACACAGACATCTGGATTTGGCCTGCAATTCTATGATGAAGCAGCATCCAGTTGTAAGGAAGCAGTGCAAGTGTAAAATAATTATCTCCAATACAAAATAGGATTGATTTTGCTTTATAAAATGGAATACTTCCTATGGGTCAATACAGTAAATTTAAATATGATATGAACACCTTATACAACTGGGCCTACTCCAAAAACATGACATTGTGATGTGAACTGAATGTTGAACCCTAATAATGCTGCAGCTGTTGTAACACAAAATCCTTTCTTATATTTGTTTCATTTTGAATGAAACTGATAATTTTTTTCTATGCTTTAGGCTTGCTATTAAATCTGTATATGTGTGATTAATGTTACTGTATCCAAGCTGTGTTTGTTTGATTTTGTGGTTTTAAAGTTGAGGGGTTTTTTTGAGATAAACACTAACAACTCCCTGAGAGATACTAACTTTGAAATAATCTTTACACACAGATGCATTGTCTAAGCTAAGCTAATTTACTATAAACCATGCAACAGACTTCTAAGATATCAAAGTGCCACCTTTCCCACAATTTTCCATGATGGATGCTTCCAAAATACCTAGATCAAATCCTGAACCCCTGCTCTGATTTCACGTGGTTCAGAAACCTTACTGTCAGCTACTCTCCCACCCATACTTCACTGTTTGCAACTCCTTCCAATAACATTAGTGGCATACAGAAATAACCAATAAATCTCCAGTTGTTATCCCCCACCACTGGAGACAGGGATTTCACATCTTGCCATGAAAACATTATATAATCAATTTTTTTTCATTTGTTGTCTGGCAAGTTCCATGGAATTCAAATCTGAGGCCATAAAACAAGACTGGTTTTGAAGCTGAACTGTGTAGAGTATCTGCTTTGAAACATGCAAGATAGTTAGATAACCCACAAGGAACAGTGGGTTACAAACAAAAATTCATGCAAAAGGTCACCATTTGGACTCCTTCTTGGTTTCTTAAGTAGAAACCAAAGACCCCATCAGGCAAAGGAGATATCTATGTATTTCCTCTGATTGTACTGGTTCTAAACTACACAGTTATTTACTAAGTAATTTTTTTTCATTACTTTTTCTTCAAATACATATAAAAATTTCTAACAAGTATATAAACATGATCAGAAAAAAAGCATGTTTTCAGTTCTACTGTCTATTTGTACCTTTGATGGAGATGACTGATTTCTTCATCCTTACGGTTAATTTCCACTCTTGCTGTTTTGATAAGGGCTGAAATATTCTTTTTGAGAGCCTGGTTTTCATTCTGTAGAATGATATTCTATTTTAAATATATATAAAACAGACAGCAAGAGAGAGGGAGAGAAAAAACAAGAATTAGCTTGGGTATCCAAACATGTAATGAAAAATAGTGCAAGACAACCACTAGAAAAATGTCTCATCATTGGCAAAGTGACAGTAAAACATATATAAAACTTTTCGAAGAAATCAAAATTATTGACATCCAAAAAGTTTGGGGTTTTTCTGGGGGTTTTCTGTCAGGATTTTTTTTTTGGGGGGGGGGTGTTGCATTGGTTTTGTTGTTGTTGTTGTTGTTTTGTTTTTTTTGTTTTGGTTTTGTTGTTGTTTGGTTTTTTGCTTTAGTTTTTTTGGGTTTTTTGCTTTTTTTGTAACATCACTCACATTTATGGTCCTGTTTGTGGCCCTGGTAACTATTTCAAACATTTCAAGCATACAATTTAATAAAACTGAAATATGCCATAAAACAAGTGAGCTAAAAAATGATAATCCACCTCTTCATTTCATTCTTTTACTCAATTTATTACTTTCTTGGTCACTGCAGTAAATGAGAGATGTAGCTCTAAAGCACATTCATAGAAAGAGCGTATTTTTTTCAAGGTATCAAAACCAACTTTGGGTACTCTATCATTCTAACCTTTCTAGGCATGATATTCTAGAACCCTGTCAATCCTAGAAATAGTCCCTTCTCTTGATAATTGTCCTCAGCAAAGCCTGCTCAGAAAGGCAGACAAGATTTGCAGAAAACAATACAGAAGTGTCACAGGGCAGCAGCTGCTTACCACTGCAAACCTTAGAACCTTTGGGAGTTATGTGTAATATGCACTAGAGCACACTGCAGAATTGCCCCAAATAATCCAGCTCTATAGAATGGCACAGCAAGGGAACACCAGCTCAAGTTGAAGAGCAGCTCAGACTTTTCAAATTGGCACTGCGCTCAAAGCAACACAGACATCTGCTTCCAGTTCTAATGACAGTGCAGGTACCTTTACAGCCCTGTCCCTAGTGCATTAAAAAAACAAGAGTACTGGATACCTTTCTGATAACTACTCATTTCACACATTCACTTTCTAATTAAGAAGACACAAGACAGCTTTTAACCAAATAAAGTCTTACTGCACACAACATTGTGAAACAATTTACCTACTGATTTTGTCAGTAGGCTATCCCAGCAACCATCCTAGGCAGAACAAGCTCCTAGCATCTATCTACAGGAGCGCTTTACAAACTATCCATGCAATGGATCAAGTCTGGAAAGCATGTAAAATTTCTTTCTCAAAGCAATATTCAATTTACTTTGCATGATCTTGACAATATTTCCCTTTGAACTACAATACCTGTGCCTGTATTTCTTTAAATTTCTTCATCAACTCTTTAATTTGCTGTTGGCATTTTCCATATTCTGCCTGCAACTGTCAAAGAGAGAAGAATTCACAGCATAGGAGCGGACTTAATTACACAGAAGAGTTACTTCTCTAGATTTATACCTAGTTAACACACTAATGTATATTACAAACCTGTTTTTTCCCCCAAAGAAACATATTAAAGCTGTATTGAAACAAAAGGCTCCAATATGCTCCAACTAGTATACAGGTCTCTAAAATGACACAAACACTCAGGTAAGAGGAAATCTATGTGTGCTTGCCTAACAGTAATAGGCTAAAGAATAACAGAAAGCCATATTGTTGTGAAATTAAAGACACAATTACCAAGGAGCAGGAGTTCTAAGAGCCAAGTAGATGGGGACTCTCTTGTCAGATTTTGTGTAACACAAAACAGGTAAGGAAAAACACAACAAAAAGTTACTACAAACGTGGACTGCAAAAAATAGACTGCAAAAGGACATGATGCTGCTAAGATCACAAAGTTAAGCAAAATAAATTTGGCAGAAGCTCTTCTTTAGAGGTAGATAGTGACAAAGCTTTCACAGAAGAATGGACAACTTCCATTCAAACAAACAGTCAACAACTTTCAAACTTGCAAAGTGACATTTTCATCACTCAGTGGAGTCCTGGAGGTTCCGCTCCTGCTCCTTCCAACATCTGTGGATGTCTGTCCCTTTTATGCCATTTAAATGCGTCTTGTAGGCCAGGACTGGTGATGCTACTTAAGTGAGTGTTGCCTTGATTTGCTGGAAGCAGCTACCTACTGCATGGCCACCTTCAGTCTCAAGGACAGAATTTAACAAGACATAAGATAGGTCATGGATTTATCTGCTTTACTCTGTAAAAAATTTGTTGGGAGAAATGTCAAGACCAGCTTTGTATCATATGTCTGATGAGATCCTTGACTAGAGGGAAACCACAAAACATTCTCCCACTATGTAGCTGATACATGAACTGCATGCAAAGGATAAGAAATGGGAACACATCATGTCACAGAGTGACAGATTTCCCTCTTCAGATGAACTCATTGTCCTAAGAGTTTATTAGCACACTCTTGTTCTTACTTATTTAAAAACAGCCTATTTTTCCAACAATGTGAGCATGCCGACAACATTTTCTGTACTTTACTTTTTACACAAGAAAATTTGGAACAAAACCCCCCAAAAACACTAGATTTTTTTTCCATATTAATACATACCTCATCATAGGATGCTTTCTTTGCAGTCCCTTCTTCAATTAATATTTCATCAAATAAATTTAAGCTGCTTCTAGATGGTGTAGTATTTGGTGCAAAATTGTCTATATAAAGAAAAGCAATGACATAAGGAAAAGGTAGTCTTCTAGCCAAGTTGCATTGTTTACACTGTTCTATATTGCCTGTGCATTTTGGTTCTACTTCTTGTACTTACAAGGTAACAACACACAAAATAAAGAATTATTACATGCTCATGGCATATCATGTTGCAGTAAGGTACAAAGGTTTCTTGAAATAGCCATCTCTAAGTGAAATGAAAGTGAAATGAAAAAAAGACCCAAACAAAACCAACTGACAAGCCAACACCCAAACACCCAATTTATTTAATGACAGTGCTTTTTCCTCAAATCCTCATGGGTGCTCTGTTCACCAAGTACACTTAACTGACAGGACCTGGCTTATGACACCCCTGAAATACAGATGCATTTGCCGACAAAAAAATGAAGTCAGCTATCAAAGCTGTGCTTCCATCCTTTGGACAATACCAATGTAAGAGGATGTACAAATAACATCTTATTTGTAAGATGTAACATCTCACCAGTCCTCTCTTCAACTTTAAAATACCAAGATCCCTCAAAACTGGACTTGTGGGAGACAGAGGAGTGCAGGAAATTCGACATGGACTATATAAAATGCTTTCATTACATTGCTATTCCTCCTTGTATCTTTGATGTTTACTAAACAATGCATCTCCGTATGTGAAATATGAACTTCAGAAATACAAAATGCAAAATAAAAAAATTTATAGATGCTTTATGTCTGTAGGATATAGCACAGTCCTTCCATAAAAATTCAGTGGTCTTACAGCTGTAAGATCAGGAGAGAAATAATTGCTTAAATACTAGAAACAGCATCTCATTAAATGGTACACTAAGGCTCATGAAAAAGATCATGTGCTGGATCCATTTATTACTCACCTTCAAAGAAGTTAAAAGAAGAAATTAATTTACATTAGCATGTCAAATTATTTGGAAAGTAACAAAAGGTTAAAATGATCTCCTGAATATACTGTATCACATAGAAAGTATGCACTGGATCTCTCACTGGGGATTTTGTGATCAGTGACTGTTGGATCTGGTCCTGAAGCTTACATAAACACAAAATAAAGGTGTTTTTCCCAGGATAAAATGTCCCGTATCACAGCACAGATAGAATAGCTAGGGTTTCTCTGCACCCCTTACACGCCCAAGTCTCTTCAAATAGCCAGTATCAGAGGAAAACTCTCATTCATTCAACTAATAGATTTAAGAATTCTCTGCTGCATTTATACAGCCTAACATATGTCTTGAATTTAAACAAGCTGCTCACTGAAGCATAGGTTACACCAGCTAAATGTAAACCTAAAATTAAATATTGTTTTACTTGAAATCAGCCTAAGAAGCAGAGAGTCTATCATGTTCCAAGCCAAGCAGTGGGACACAATTAACCTACCAGAAACCGACACACTGCTGTCCAAGCCATCATAAATATCCACTGAGCTCTCATCTCCTTCCCTGAAGGGGGAAGCTTCAGCTAAAGCAATGGAAAAAAAAAAAAAAAAAGGCCAAAGTAATCATTTAGTAAACTGCAAACTCTACCTTCCCCATAAAGTAAGTGCAGCTAGAAAATAGTAGAGGTAACAGTACAGACCAGTGAAAGACAGGGAAATTTTTCCAGCAAACTACTGCTACTGTGGAGAAAAGATCTTTATTCACCAGGGAGCAAAGACAGTCCTGTAAGATCAGTTTGTAAATACTACAAGAACTGTGCACAAAGCATATTATACGGCAAACAGATTTTAAAATGATAAATTAAGTAAACTTGATCTAACTCTGAAACTGTTTTCTAGAATGCACTGAATACAAAACTTACACAACTCAAAAACAAAAAGAAAAGATTTGGTACAATAAAACCACTACTGTTAGAAGAAACATTTCTTGCTAAAAAAAAAAGTATTGTAGCAGTCTGTATCATAACGCAAACGATTTGCTTTAGTATTGCCATCTACTCACACACTAACTGGTTCTGCAAACGTATTTTAATCTAAATCTCCTCATTCTCTCTTCATGTCTTTTTCCAATGCCTCTTATCACTCTCGTCTCCTCCATGTGAACCTCTCTAGTTCTGCAACAAACATTATTTCTATAAAGAAAAACATCAATGTCCACAGTCCTTCTGAGGCTGGGAATCTCCCAAATATGTCTCAAGGCAACCAACTGTGGAGCTGGAAATAGAGTACCTTATTATGGGTACACATTGGCTCTTACAAACAGCAAACAAAAGAGCAGTGCCCCTAACTGTTCAAATGCAAGCTTCATTAAGATACAGCTAAAGGTTAAATTATACAGCAGGAAAGACAGGGGAGAGACCAGCTCCAGGCATCCCTCAAAACATTCAGAAATCCAAAGTACAGGTATGGTTTTAAATACAAACTGATTAATGGGATATGGCTTGCATGATATTGTGCCACAGCCATTTAATTACAGTTGAAGCTCATCAGTATTTGTCACAACTTCGAACTTGTTTTTTAAGTTATTTTCGGACCTATTTATTAGCATAAGACTGCTTGCATTACTTCCCTGCGAATCAGAAAGTAATCTAACACTTCTTACCACTGTAGCGGATATCAAACAGTCCCAGTCCATCCTCACCTGCTGCCATGATACAAACTCCCTATGGCTTCCCCATCTACGAGGAAAATATCAAAGCAAAGAGAACCAATTAACTGACAATTTCAGAACAGCAACATAAAGCAGCATCATCTTGAAGTATGTCAATTACACGTGAGCTACCTGTGGCCCTTGTTCTTCAATAAAATCTAGCACTAGAATGAGAAAACTCTTGTATCAAGGTAACAAAATGAGCTTTCAAGAAATTTAAGAAATTATCTGTTACTTAAATAAGCATCCTGAAGATCTTTAGCTGTTACTTACAGATCCTACAAAGAAATTCTGATTTGAAAACCAGCACTGCATTCTGCGAACAGGTATCTTACCCAGTTAAAATAATCTGATTTAATAATTCTGATTTCTTCCCTACTGACCATTTAAGAGGAAATTCCCCTTGTCTGATACCACCAGTCAAACCAGTACCGAGCAGGGGGGCTGGCAGAGGCTCAGGCTGGGGGGCGGGCAGGGGGGGAAGGTACAGGCGCGGAGCAGCCGCCAGCCCGTTCAGAGAGAGCGGCCCTTCCCCACTCCCCAGGCCTCGCCCTCCCTGCACAGGCGGGGAAGGGGCTCCCCCCCGCCCCAATTCCTGCCACGGCGGAAGAGCTCGGGACCTCTCGGGGGCCAGGGCAGGAGCACCCCGGGTCGCGGCTCCCCCAGCCGCCGGCGGCGGGCAGGCTGTGCCCGCAGGGGCGCGTGCCCGGGGGTGCCGTGCCCGGGGGTGCCGAGCCGGCGGTGCCGAGCCGGCGGTGCCGAGCCGGGGGAGCGGCGCAGGGCCGGGGCACTCACCGGCCGCCGCCGCGGTGCCGCAGGCCGGGCGCGGGGGGCGGGGCCAGCGCCGCGCCAGCCAACGGCCGCAGCCGCACGGCGCATCCGCCGCCGTGACGTCACAGCCCCGCCCCCGGCCCCGAGCAGTTGGCGCCAAAGTGAGACGCGCGCGGCGGCCGCGCCCCGCCCCCTCCGCCGTGGCCCCGCCCCCTCGCCCCTTCCTGACCGCGGGCCCCATCCCGGCCCGGCCACGAGCGCGGGAAATCGCGCGCTGCTCCCGGCGGGACGAGCCGGGCGCCTCCCGCCTGCTCCGGCCCGGAACTCACGGCACTCGCTGGTCACGCAGGCCGGTGTCGCGGCAGCTGGTAGCTGCCTGGGGCAGCGCCGCACGACACACGCGCGCTCACCTGGTGCCGTTCCCCGCTGCTACGGCGGTGCTCTCGGGAAGCCCGAGGTTTAATGCCGGCGGCTCCTGCTATCGGCGATCCCGCTGCCAAACCCCTGCACGGACATCGTTACCGCCCGACAGCCGCGCTCGGCCTCCGCGAGCGGCTGCCACCGGGGGCGTAACGTTCCTGCCGCCCGAGCCGGGGCCACCCGCTGCCGCGCCCGTCACCGCCCGCCCTCGGCCGCCTCCCTGACCCAGATTTAAAGGGCTCACGGGCGGGCGAGTCCTGCGGCAGCAGTGGCAGATGGCTCTGCGGGAAGCAGGGAGCAGCGTAGGCCGAGGACGCGGCAAACGCAGCCCCACACGCGCGGACTTCCAGTGCCCTGAGCCAGCGGGAGAGCCCCGCTCCGCTCCCGGACGGCGCCCGCGGCGAGAGAGGAGGCGGCGCGGTGCACGCCGGGAGCTGTAGTCCGGGGCGGAGGGCACCGCATGGGGGGCGGGGCGGCGGCCGCGCTTCCCGTGACGGCGGCGGAGCGGAAGTTGCTGGTGCCGCGTCCGCTGCGCGCTGCACGTGCTGCGCGCCCCGCGCCGCTCCCGCCGCTCTGCCCCGCCGCGGGACGAGCAGGAGCAGGACGAGGATGGCGGCGGATCTGCGGTTCCGCCTGGCGGAGCCGCTGCAGCTGGTGGCGCGCAGGAACGAGAAGAGCGGCGTGGAGCTGAGCAGATTCCTGGCGAAGCAGGTGAGAAGCGGGCGGCGCGGGGCTCGGCGGTAGCCCCCCGCGCGTCCGTCCTCCCTCCGTGCGGGCGCGTCTCGCAGGGGCCACTGTGGAGCGGAGGGAGCGTGCCGCCGTCTCCTCCCGGCAGCTTTGTGTGTGCCCGACCCCCCCGGCCGTCCCTGGCTCTCGGGCGGCCAGCGGGAGCTAATCCCCGCTCTCTGCCTCCCCCTCTCTCTGTCTCTCCCTCTCTCTCTCCCCCTGATGCTGTTTCTTGCCTCCCCCGCTCCTTTCAGGGATGCGCGGGTGCAGCCTATGAGGAAGATCCTCATCTGTATCCTGGGACCCTTCCTATTGCGCTTCGGCCCGCAGTTAAAATCTCCAATATCTTCGTGTCCCCTGAGGTGACTCTGGAAGCGTGTTAGCGAGAGTTGGCATTTTGTTACCAAGCACTGAGACAGTAACTAGTCCCTACCCTGATGCTATTTTTCGTGTCTTCTTTAATTACCTTGAAGCAGCATGTGGGATAAAAACAAGCATTGATTTTCTAGGCTTTGCTTTGAGGTTTTTTTTTTAATCACAGTCTCACAGGTTGTAGTGATGCTGGAAACATGATCCTGTAGTCACTTTCATGCTTAGGCTGCCTTAGCTCTGAAAAGCACACCTGCTTTCTAGGAGAGTTAAGGCCGATCTCCTTTCTCCCTCTGAAATGCTTGAAGACATGTAGTACCAGGATGTCAGCACATCAGATGTTGTTTTATTAATATTTTTCATGGTAGAGCTTTTGAAGCCCCTAAGACGTGTACACATTTTGGGGCTCAAAGTCTCTGTTTCTCTTTGAGTGTCTTGGAAATGTCCCAGTTGTTTGAAGATGAAAAGTCTAAAGTATCATATTTTTTCAGAATATTGGCTTTCAGTCTGAGTTGCTGTCTCAGTTATGGTTGGGGAAGACTTTCATACTGGTACTCAAGTTTCCTTGTTGGTAGACAGATGGCTCTTTCTTCTGTTGCCGCAAATCACAGGATCAAAGTAAAATTGACGTGAATATATATTCCTGAGTTGAAGCTAATTGGTGGGAAGCAGTGATGAAGAGTTGCTTTTCGAGAGAGAAACTGCTGAGAAATAGAGGCGGGGATGGTGTGGATGCATGTTGTAGCAGACAGATGGAGCAGTGAACCAGAAGTGAGTCACTGAGATCTGAGATTGGGAAAGAAACTGTTCCCTTTCCCTTTTGGTGACTGGTTGGAGATATGCTTCAGGTTTAAAAGTCTTGCTAGGTGGAAATTGTTAAAGAGTGATTGTATAGAGGGAGTCTGGAACAGCACAATACTTAACAATGACACATCCTTTTGAAAACTGAATTGCTGTTTCCAGGCTTGAAAGCTACAGCTCTAGGATTATTTTAAGCTTGTCTTGCCAGTAAACAAACTCCGTCTCTAAACGTCATACCTGATTTCCTACAAGCTGCTTTGTATCTAACCTAGGAAGCATGCATTCTGGAAATCTAGAGCTCTCTTTGCTGTACAGCTTTGTTATGTCTTTCTGGCAACTTATTCTTCAGTGTTCCATAAAGGAATGAAACTTGCCCACAACTGCTAAGTAAGGAGCAGTCTTTTAAGGTTCATAGTGTGGCACAGTTCATGTGGTCATTGAAGGTTTTGTTCTCTGTGCTTGGGTATGTAATAGAATTAGAGCCCTTTCTGTAAAGTATTTTTATATACCATGAACTCTGCAAAGATACAGCAAATTTCGGTGCTCTTAATGAGGAAGGTGGGATGAAAAGCTCTCTGGACCTGTTTCCCACCTTCACATTTTTGAATAATTTAAGCAAACTGTAGAAACAATGGGTCTCCACAAAGTGGAATGTGCTTTTGGCTCTGAGTTACCAAAGGTGTGCCAGAAAGTCTTCCTGCATAGAATTCCAAATGTGAATTTTGTGCAAATGTATGTATTTTGGTTCCCTGTGATCATGTAATTTCAGTAGAGAAGTTAATTACTGTGAAGGTTAAAACACTATTAGGAATGGAACTTTAATGCAAAAATACCCTTTCTTGTTTCTGTCCTTTGCATCTACCACTGTGCTTATATGGAAAGATATATATCAAAAAATCTAACCCCTTTGGATATTTCTTCTCTTTAGTCTATGCAACCATCCTAAGTGGACAGGAGATCTTGAGCACACCATTCTTGATTTTCTTTTTTAATGTCTTGGTGGTTTAGCTTGGCATCCTTCATTTTGCATTTCATTTTTCTATGTAGCAGTGAAAGTTGTCTTAATAATAATTCCAAGCTTTTCTTTAGAGTCCTTCAGGCTTAGCATTTGATGTTGAAAAGTGCCTTTATTCCTTTATATTAATAAGTGTAGGAAAAATGAGGTAACCTAGTGGTCTTAAATTCACACAGCTACCCATTGTCTGCCAGAAAAATGTCTTGGTGCTCTGGCAACTAAGGCAGAGGTTTTTTCATACTGAAATATGGCTTCAACATTTTATTTGAAAGATTAGTTAGACTTTGCATCATGTAGCATTAGAAATAAGGGAAGGTATGTTGCACTTTGGCTTCCATCTTGGGCTGTATTGTCATCTCCTTCTGCTAGTTTTTGAAGTGCTGTGATTTTTGGGACACTGTGTGTTAATGATACAAAGTCAACCAGAAACTTCTTGCTTTCATCCTCTCTTGTGCGGGAGAGATCTGTCTGACTCTGTCAGAGATGTGTTGAAGGAGGTTTAGGAAGTTCCAGCTTGTGCTCCCTGTGAGACTGCTTATCACCCCTGCTTTTTTTTTTTTTTTTTTCCCCTTGAACTGCATAGGTTATAGGAAGAGTGCAGGCTCGTGTTTTGGTTTATTTTGCTGAACTGAACAGCTGCCAAAAAGAGTGGTGCTGCTCTGTTTTCTTTTAGCCTCTTCCCAAGGCCAAGCCACACATTTGTGTTGCTTCTCTTGTCTTGAGCCCAGTAAGCCTGCTGATTTGGAAAATACATTCAACTTTCCCACCCAGTGTAGGACTTCATAAGAAAGATTAGTTTGGATCATCTTGCTGAATTGATTGCTGCACAGTCATACAGTGGTAGAGCTGTTGTGTGGTGGAACAGAGACAACAACATGAGTTCCTGTGTTGGAGGAGAAGAAAGATTTCCCATGTGTGGCCCTTATGCCCTCCTACTCTTTAGAAGTATCCCACTGTTAAATCTGTGTCTGGTGTAACCTGTGAGTCATGAGCAGAAGTGTGGATTTCATGTGGGACCACATTGCTCATTGCTGTGATCCATTAGTTTATGAATTTAGGGTTTGGATTAAGCTGGGTATTATTAAAGATTTCTGTACCTTGTGTGCACTGAGCAAATGTACTGTGCGGGTTGGGAAGGAGATGCTCATCCTGCTGCTAGAGCAGCACCTGGGATCATGTCTGACTCCAGATCTCAATCCTAGCTGTATCTGCTTCGTGTGTCTCATTAATAATAGAGACAGTGTGTGTATGTGCTCTGTGTTTGGAGGCACAGTCTTTTGTGATGCTTTCTTAAAGCAGCTGCTTGGAACCACATGTGCAGATTTACTATCCCAGGCTTGAACACTTCCAGATCAGCTGTCTATTGCTATTAGTTGAGAAAGCTGGTGTTTCACAAAGCCATGTTTAGTTAAAAAAACCCCTCTGACAGTATTCTGCTTTTCCATAAAATTTTTAATTTAGACTCTGAAATCAGATAGACAGTCTCTTGGTAGAATGAGAATGTTGCCACTGTGATTTCTGAACAGCTTTATATGTCCTAAGGGTACTGCACAAAATGATTAAAAACCTGCTTCCTCTCACAAAATTGCTAATGGCATGAATTTGTTGTACCATAGACATGTAAATACAGAATTTACTGAATCAGTCACATTATTTACTGTTTTATTGTTAATTGGCTTTATTCAGATATTCAGAGCTCTGGTTAGTAAATTAAGCACCCTGTTGTGCCTTGTTTGGGTAGCCAAAGATGTAATTGATTTGAAAACTGGAGGTACTTTTTATTTTTTCCAGTGGAGTTTATTTCTGGTTCTTTTGAGCCATTCTGCCTTTGAACAACTTACCAGTCATTTTGCCACTCAAAATCTGCTTCCCTGTAATGAACAGGGCCTCACTCCATTTTAAAAATTATTTTTTGTGCTGCTGTGATAGATGAGAGGAAGATAAACTTATGTCTTCTAAAAGCAAACAAAAGGCCTGTAAGAAACTGCTTGCAATTAATATGATGGGTTTGATCTTTGTAGTGTATATACCTCAGTTTCCCTGGCTTTTTATGCTGTATGGGGGTGAATGTCTATTCAAATTCAGGAGACCGAGGAACAGGTTTGCATGCGATCTAGGAGGGTGTGGACGGTGGTAGAGCCTTAGGAGGTCATCCTTTCAGAGGACCACTGCACTCTTGTAACGATGAAACCATCCCATCTGTGAGACCAGGAACAGGTTTTACCCGAGTAACAAAAGCCTAGGAGAAGCAGAAATTGGCTGCATGTGGTGCTGAAGCAAAAAAGTACCTGAATTACAGAATACTTCTGGCTAAGGGTTCAGTCAATAAGGGAGGGAAGCGTGGAGCATCCGAGTTAAGAGCAAAACCGCTATAGTGCAAATTCATAATCCTGATTTCCAAAATTACTTATGCTGCATTATATGTTAAGCATCATGGAAATGGAGAGATGCTTGGGTAGTAACATAACCTCAAAGACCAGAGAAATTTAAGGGTAAGACACAAGAAATGGGTTGTTACAAAGTTAAGAGGGTTGGGGGGAGTAGGTGGGGTAGATGTGAGGGTAAGGTGTGTTGGTTTGGTTTTTTTCTTTCTTCTAACAGATAGCGAATATGTTTTCCTTGTATTTTAAAGCACTGAATGACCATTTTTGTGTAACAGCATAAAAAGAAAAATATTTTCAACTTCAAAATTGCAGATACGAGCTGCTTCTTGTTAAGACCATTGCTCGCTATAATCCCTGTCAGAGCTATGAAAATAAGGCTGTGATCATGACTGATCAAATGCTTCTTTTTTGTAAAGAGAGAGTGACCATGAAGCAACATAAATTTAAGAACTCAAATTCTTAAATGTTTTGTGGCTCTCATGAAACCAAGCTGTTAAGGTCAATGGAAATTCTAGGCAGAAAGATGTATTAGTTGTTATAACATTTTCCTAATCTTTTTCTTAAAAAAAACATACTGTAAATTGTTTGCTTTATCTTTCAGTTGTAAAGTATGATTTAGGATTTTGGGACTACTTTGTAATTCCTATTTAGTGTATCATTCTGCATCTTACTCTTTCTCTTTTTTTTTAAGGAATTTTTTTTTTTAATACAGAGAACTGTGTCAATTGAGTACTTGCTTTGGGATTTTGGACTCCCTTCTGGTTTTGAACTATTTGTTCCTGTAAAATTCACTCTGACTTCTGCATGAATAGTTCTGAAGTTGAAAGTCAAAATCATTTTCCATTTAACCTGTTCTTACTTCCCATTCCTTTAGGTTTGGACTCAGCAGGATCGCCAGTGCATCCTCAATACTTTAGCACAGTTATTGCTGGATAAAGAATGTACTGTATTGATCGGCCGTCAAGTTCGGCCCATCCTGCTGGATTTGTTGGAAAGAAATGCAGAAGCTATTAAAGCTGGTGGCCAGATCAACCATGATCGGCATGAAAGGCTGTGTGTAGCAATGAGCAAGCTGGTTGCTGACCACCCTGATGTTTTGCCGTGAGTAATGAGATGTCAGTGTTTGAACGTAGGAAGTGTTACAACCCCTAGAGACAAGGGTAACTCAGGTTCTTGTTAATAGATCCCTTGGGGCAGATTAGAGAGAAGTACACAGACCGACTGATGTTTTTATATATATGCATGTGCTGTTTATTTTAGAACAATTTGGTTGCAATGGAAAGGAGATAAGTAGCTGTTTTGGTTATTATCTGTAGAAATACAGCAATATATAAGCATAAAAAATGTCGCAGTTTCAGTGGCCATTGGTCCAAGCAATGGTCGAAGTGTTGATCCATCGGGGGATGGAGGAAGCCCATGAAACATAAAATTTGTTGGGTTGATAAACACTCAGGTTCAGGTGGGAATGCCCAGGTACCCACCCCGGCAGGGCAGAGTTGTACACTGTGGATCATGCCCAGTTCTCTGGTGGAAGTTCCTAAAAGTGAGTCTGGGGGTACTTCGGGGCTCTTTGATTTATGACTCCTCCTAAGACATGACAGCTGCCTCTAATGTAGTTCAGCCAGTTATGCCCCATCAGAAGGGATGAAAACCTTCAGGCCCATGTGAATGTCCTGGTACTTTCCCCGAGGGGAGTTTTTGCACCTGAGCCAGTTGTGTAAGGGAGGACATTGTCATGATAAAAAGCATTATCCCACTTTGCAGGATTTGCTTTTTAGCAGCCTCTTCCAGACATAGCCCAAACCCCAGCTCGTAGCCCCAGGCAGTGGATGCTCCACCCCCTCTGCCCCTGGGCTGTCACCCTGCACATCCTCAGCAAAGCACTGCTGCTTTTGCAAATGTACAATTGTTTGAGACGTTAACCATTAGCATTGCAGTTAACATTTCATCCAGGCAGTATGTGCTTGTTAATGTTCCCTGGTGAAGAGAGGTGATGTCAAGATTTGAATAGTCTCCCACAATAACAGATGTGTTTTGAATGGAAAGAATTATTTAGTAAATACAAGTCTCAAACACAGTTTATTTTAGTTGAATCGTGTTGTAAGATACAATGTGGCTTTCATCTGTGATGTACAGGAAAGCAAAACAGCTGCCCTGAAAATAGTTCACAACCAAAATCTCTGACTTTAATATTAGACCTCTAGGCCGCTAGAATATAAAGGTACATAAGTAGGAATCAGTCTTACTTTTTCAGTAAACAAGAACAATCAAAGAGTTTTCACCAAAGGCAGTACTGTTTCCCCTTGATAATTAAGTAATGATTTCTAATAAGGTTAAGTGTCTGTTGTCAGCTGATTGCTGAAGTGGTTGTCTTTCCCACGAGTGAATAAAGTTAATTATAGGCCTTAGTTCTTAGTAATGTCAGTTACTGTCCTAGGACCTGTGCCCTGACATTTTTATTAGTGTCTGGTTTTCCTTCTTCTGACTCACATGTCTGTGTTCCATCTCTCTCTCTTCTAAAGATTTGCTTTAAGATACTTTAAAACTACGTCACCAGTTTTCCAGAGGCTTTTCCTGGAGAGCTCAGATGCAAACACAGTCCGATATGGGCGCAGACGAATGAAGTTACGAGACCTCATGGAGGCAGCCTACAGATTTTTACAAAAGGAGCAGTCAGTGTTCCGGGAGCTATGGGACTGGAGTGTGTGTGTTCCACTCCTAAGGAGTCATGACACTTTAGTCCGTTGGTAAGTAACATCTATTCAAATGAAAAAGATGTGGAGGTTTTATCTGTGTCTTGAGTTCTAATCAACAGTGTTCACATGCCATAGAAAGCATCTTCAAATAATACCAGAAATCCCTACCAATGGTATCTGTACTTGTACTTTTTAACTGACCTTTTGAAATCTATCGTGATCTATCACAAAGTGAATTTTAGGCTAGTAGTGTTTAAACTATGGTCTAGAGAATCTTTCCAAATAACTTCAGTTTGCCCAAGTTGGTTCTTTTTTCAATTGTTTGTATACAGATTTCTCAGGGGCTGTAAAACTTGGCTTATTTAAGCTGCACTTCGTATTGGCCTTGTTACAGGCTTCATGTGGGAATTTGGTCCAATGTTTGATGTTAGGCTTCTGCCTGCAGGGCTTCAACCTGATCACATGCTCTACCTTATTTATGTCAGTGGTAGTATTGATAGTGCCTTTTATTTTTAAAAAGATCTCTAATAGTGTTCACTTTTTAAAACATAAATTCAGAATTGTGTTAGTAACACATATTTTAAGTAAGGTGTATAATTTAGGAAGGGCAGAACCAAGAGTGTTTTCAAATCATTTATGAAGCTCTTCAAAATTACAGGCTTAGTCTCAGAAAAAGAGAGATGACTTGTAATTCATTGACTAGATTTGTTTTACCTGGTGTTCAGCCAATAGTCTTAAGTAAGTGAATGAGCTGACTTTCAAACTTTTGTCCTGAAACAATCTTCTTCTGCCCACTCTTCCTTCCCCCCCACCACGCTCATAGAACAAAACTTTGTTCTTAGAAATTAAAACCAGTGTTATAATAAATGAAAACTGGTTTATGATTTATATTAAATATTCCTTTGTTGCAAGACAGCTTTATGTAGTCATGACTTGGGAGTTGTTGGCTTTTTTAGGCACTCAGAATTGATTTCATTGCATTAGGTTTACTTTAGAAATAGCATGAAATGCAAGTGTGGAAGGAAAATGGTAGGAGAAAAAAAACTGGGCAAAGATGACCTCAATTCCTTGTCTCGTATGTTAACTTCCATTTACTTGGGAAAGTGCATTCCGTTATTACATTTCTGCTGATAATTCAGTTCTTCAGAGAAATGTTAGCTAATTGGTGTATAAATTAAAACTGCCATGACAGAATTGCTTTCCTCAGTTCTGAGATATTTGTCTAATCTGAAAGGATGTTAAGCATAGTGCTAAAATAATTTCTATGAATAAAGTTTTCTGCACGTTTTTCCAAACTTAATGTTTTGGTATGCAATTGACAGTTGTCAAACTACATTTCTTAAGACTGTTTTGACATATTTTATTCTAAATACAATTTTTAGGTATACTTCAAACTGTCTTGCGCTGGTTACATGCATGAATGATGAGCATAAATTATCTTTCCTGAAGAAAATATTCAATCCTGAGGAGCTGATACATTTCAGACTAAAGTAAGAACTTTTAAAATCATGAACACTATTTGTTTTTCTTGATGGCTTTCAGCTGAGTTAATAAACATGGCTTTCACAGGTTGCTAGAAGAATCTCAGCTGCAGAATGTGGAAAAAGCCCTAGTTTTGGCTAATCCAGATTCCTCGTTTTGGCAAAAGGAGAAGGAACCGCACTATGCACAAGGACACATTGTGTCGGGCGACCTCTCTGCGCACGTAGTAGCTGTCTGTGGCATTGTGCTGCCTAGACTACAGCATGTTTCTGAAGAGCAGGTATGTAATCCACGGATAAATCAGTACATTTTGGTTTAGGAATTTCTAAGTACAGTGAACTGACTTTATTTCCTGATTAGATGGCATTGAGATACTATGGGTAATGTGTGTATCTTTCTCAGTGTGTGCTGTAAACTAGTGTTGCATAATACACACACCACAAAGAAGCTCTGCAGTGGAGTGAAGCAGTGAAGGAACAATAGTGCTGTTCACTTTACCTTCATGTAGCAGTTTGTAGAAACATATTACAAAAGAATATTCAGCCTTACATAGTAACTCCAATCTCAGGGTAATAATCCATAGCTGACTAAAGCCAGGATCTAGGACAGATGCTTCTACCTGCATGACATAGGTTTTTTTTGTGCTATATAGGCATCTTATATGCAGCCTTTCTCCAAACATATGCTCAGTTCTTCTATGAAAAAAAAAAAAGGCTGCTACTTAAACTTTTCTGGAAGGCAGAGAAAGGGGAAAGGAAGTGAACAAGAATTTACTGTCACCACTTGAGAAAGTGTAATGCAGACTATAGTGCCTTACAGTTTTGGGAAGCCCATCGAAGGCTAAATGTATTTAAACAAACAGTATTTAACCTTTTTTCTTTTTAATTGCTATTCAACTTAAGCTCTCCAGATCCCTCTTTGTAGCTACAGCCAGTATTCCTGACTGTTTTTCTCCTTTAGGTAGCAGTTTTAGCTCTTAGCTGAGTTTTTTGTTTAATTTTGTAACAGTGATCTACAACGGGACAAAGAAATGAATGAAGACTACTAGTGTCTAGAATTGTTTGAGTAGCAGAAGCAAGGAAAGAGGATTTTTCCTCCAGATTCCTCTTCCCCTCCCCTCTCCCCCCCCCCCCCCCCCCCCCCCCCCCCATTTTTCTTCCCGCTTCTGTTTTTGAATTCACTGTTTTCTAGCCTTTTGGGATTTTTTTATGGGATTGAGAGTGGTTTGAAATTTGCTGTAGGAGAGGAAACTGTAGAGCTGTTTAAGAAGATTCTTACTCCCATGGCAGCATCACAGCTGTTGCAGCTGTGCTGAAGCCAGGCCATGCAGTAAACTGGATTACTGAAAGAATACTCATTATCTGTGAGGGAGGAGAGAACTTCCCTGAAAGGAATGCTTTTATTTTTTTAATAGCCACAGGTATTTCACTGATCTGGTCTACAGTGTAGTTCCAGTTACAATAGGGAGGTTCCAGTGACAGCTTAGGAGGTCTGATGAAGATGTAGGAGCAAACTGTGAGGGGAAGCAGGTTCTCTTGTTTCCAGAGAAGTACATCAAGCTATATGTGAAAAAAGGTCAGACTTAAATACAAGACACTCATTTTAATGCTGTGATTTCTTTCCTCTGAGCCTTTTGGCACAAAGCACTATTTTTTGTGCCATATATTGATATGACTGTAAGAGTCTAAATATTTGGAGACTATCTGTAGCATTGATTAATTGCCATTCAATAAACTGCATTCATTTAATTTTGAATAAAATGAAAATGTTATTGAATATACCTTTTTTTCATTCACTGAGTTTAATGATCTTGTACTTTGGCCTCTACAGAAAGAAGTAAATACTCATATTCATTCATTTAATATTCATATTTGCATCATTTGAATGCAACTGCTATTTGATTTGTTCTGTGATTTGGACCCATTCTGATGACTGAATTTCACTTACATTGCAAATTGTATTTGATTGACATGAGTTATGACTGAATAGTTACTATGCCTGTACTGACAACTTGGTGTGAATTCCCCTTAGGATCAAATTGTATGTATACTTTTCATTAAGTGTTTCAGCTATAATAGGTTTTGGATTAAATCTATTTTAATACCTGTCAATAAATACAACTTTAGATTCCCTTATTTTATTTGATATGCAGATCTGCAGGCCAAAGTTTTTCTTGTTGTTAGACTCACTTTCCTAATTGTTCTATGTTGTACAACTGTAAGAAAAGCAAATTCAGTGTAGTAACCCAAATTTTATGTTTGAACAGGAAAATAACACCAACAGTTTTGTTTTGGTTGAATCTGCCTTCACAAATCTTCAAAACCTTGCTATTGCTGTAGCGTATCAGACTCCTGTTTTATTAGAAGGACCAATAGGATGTGGCAAAACCTCTTTAATTGAATATTTAGCAGCTGTTACGGGAAGAGCAAAACCTCCTCATATTTTGAAAGTTCAGCTTGGAGATCAAACTGATAGTAAGGTAACTGATGGATTTGTTTTATGGTTGGATCATGAGACATAACTTTTACTTAAAGCATGGACTTAATTTTCTAGTAATATAATGTTTTTACTCAAGGACCCTACCCTGCCCAGCTCATTAGTACTGGTCTTACTATTGATGAGAATGAATAAATTAACAAACAAGAAAAATAGCAGTTATTTTCCAGTAGGTTTTAAATTCTTTGCATAATTGTGCTGAACCTGTGTCATCCAAATTATATTTTATCAGGGCTTTTTTTTTTATGTGGAAGAGCTCTATTGATGTTTTTTTTAAATATAAAAAAAATTGATTGGTATTGGAAAAAGCAGGATTCTGGTGCCAAAGGTTGTATGAACACTTTTATTTCAGTTTAAGTGAGCTAATGTCAGTTTAATCTGATGCCTTTTTTTTTGCGATAAAGGTGAGATAAAGTCAGATACTGGAATGTTGAGGTGACTTGCAGTTACATATTAATGATTAAGCTCTATCTGTAGGTAATTTCATGTACTTCTTGTTTTGCATATAGAATTTTGGAGCTTGAGCTGATTTGTGTTGTTTGGCATGATTTATTTTTAGTTTTCAAGGGTGGTTAGTATCCACAAGAAGTTATTAGAAGGTTTTTATTAGCATGCATGAGCACCTTGTTTGCTTGCATGGAACACCTGGTTTCACCATCTCACAACTGTTTCGTCTCATATACAAGACTTAAGACAATCATATTTAAGAAAAAGTGATGAAGTTCAAGGTATAAAATATGTAGTAGTAAAATCATAAACTCAATTTTTTAAGCAATGCTTAAATATTGAAGTGTCAATTTGAGAGAAAAGCAAAGCTTTGACTGGATTTTACCTTTGAATAACTTGCTTTATAGTTCCTTTTACTACCTTAGTCACAGACTTTTTGAAAGCATGAAATAAAGTTCAGTGTGACCCTAGACCCCAGTCTTCTGTGTTACTTTAGGTCCCTTGTAAATTAGGATGGCACAGCTCCTAAATCCACTTCCAATTACCTGGCTTGTTTTAATTATTATGATTCAGTTAAATTGCCACTGGAGGCAGGGGGAAACCTTTCTTCTTAATTAGAAAAAGTGCAATGCTGGGCAGAGATTGCCAGACAGATCGTTTAGTGAGGTGGAGGCTGAATGTCACTTGTGTCCCAACTTTGGTCCTATTTGCCCTCCTTTTCTCTGGGGATGTGGTGCCCGGTCTCTGATGTGCCAATGGTTTCTGTCACAGGCGCTGCTGGGCATGTATCGATGCACAGATGTACCAGGGGAGTTTGTGTGGCAGCCTGGGACCTTGACTCAAGCTGTGACCAAAGGTCACTGGATACTTCTGGAGGATATTGATTATGCTCCTCTGGATGTGGTATGTACCTTTATGTTTGTTTTAAAGTACTGGTCTTTATGCCCGGGGTGGCAGTTTTGGGAGTCTAATCACCAGGGTTTTGTAGCAGCACGCTGAAAATGCTGCTGCTTTAGAAGGGCTTGGAAAGAATTCATGTCTGTTCGCATATTTGCACACGTCATTAGTTTTTGTCTTTGTTACAGAGTAGTCATGACCCTGCCACTAATGCCAGATTTCACTCTGGAGACTGAAATTGACACTGATAATGAGCTGATAATGTGTCTATTTAATAACGTTTTGGTGTTTGAAACCAAATGTGGTCCTGAACACCGCAGAATATTGTCAATGTGTGAGGCTGGTGCTGTTAATAAGATTTTCTTTTTGGTGTTTTGTTGTGTGGGGCTTTTTTTTCCTTCCACATCTTTTCCTACACATTTCTTACATATTAAAAATGTGCTGTTGCACTAAGCATTATAAGGTCTAAGATTTCCTGGTTTTTGGCTCCAGAACAACTAGTTAGTCAGTCATCCTTGCCTCTTGAAGTAATGGCTACTGAAAACAAGTCATTTGCAAGAATGGTGTGATAGAGATGCTTTGCTGCGTAGGCTTGCTGGACATTCTGCTGGTGGTTTCCTTTCATATCTGTTCCATAAAGCATCCTTTGTGTGACTGAATAACCTGTCAGTTTGTTTATTAGGTTCTAGGCTTCTGATATTAGAAATAGAAAATAAGAAAGCAAATGAATACTGCTTGTATGTACAGACAGTTCACTGCTAGGGGGTCGTGCACTTGTTTGCTTCTGTGGACTCAACTCATTGCACTCATGATAAGCATACCCTGAACAGTATCCTGCATTCATCAAATCCCTTTCTTCAGGTCCTCCCTGCAGGCATCCTGTCTGCTCCATATCAAAGGATCTCTGTGTGCCTCCCTCTGTGCTGAGCAGTCGGTGTGGTCATACCTCCCTTCTTTCTTCCACCACCATTACTGTCCTTCTCTGGGAAAGGGTAGATTTTTTAAATAGACCCCAGGCTCTCCTGGGGGTAGCAGTGTATACACTGGAAAAGGTTGATGTTTGAGAATGACATCTTTGAGATACAGGTCATCTTTCTTTGGGCAGATAAAGAAAATAAAGCTTCTGGTGTGGAAGTGTCTAATAAGTCATTTGATAATTTAAAAATAAATAGTTTTGGTTTGGACTTGCAGTGTAAAGGCTGTTATTCCATTCTCTTATCATTAAATTTGAATACAGGAGAAAAAAGGGTAAGTAAACATTACACCTATGACTTCCACTGCTGATTAAAATTGCTGGGGACTCTGCAATTCCTGTTGGCATCACTTGGAAGTGCAATCTATGGGAATGGCAGTTGCTGGCAACGGAATGGTGCTCCGTGGCATTGCTCCAGCATCTCAAGTGGGAAATGAGTGTGGATGGTTGTGCTGTCTGTTAGTGCCATCAAAAAAAAATTTTTTTTTTTTCTTTCCAGATCTCTGTGCTGATTCCTCTTTTGGAGAAAAGAGAGTTACTGATTCCTGGTCGTGGTGACTGTTTAAAAGTAGCACCAGGATTCCAATTTTTTGCAACCAGAAGGTAGGTTTGTGAACTTAAATGAGATTGAGAGCATGGGTATCCTATTTTTAAGTCCAAGGTACTTTTAAGTGCAAGATACTTGTGTAGGAGTATTTTAGCAATTTCCGATTAACAAGCAATAGAAGCTGTTTTCAAATCTTTTATAGTTTATTTCAAAGCCTTTAACATATTTTCCTGCTTTTGTCTTTCTTCTGTAAATTAGTTCTTTTCTTCTGATCTATTTTTTCTGGAATTGAGTCTTTTGTATTCAACTCTTTTGGTTGCCTCATTTCCTAATAATTTTTATTTCTGAAGGCATGGCTGTAATGGTTTAACCTCAGTCAGCAACTAAGCACCATACAGGCGCTCGCTCACTCCCCTGCAGCAGGATGGGGGAGAGAGCTGGAAGAGTAAAAGTGGGAAAAATCTTGGGTTGAGATAGAATTTAGGTAAAGCAAAAGGTTTCCACACAAACAGAGACAAATGCCATCTCTCTGAGCATCCTCACCCTTCCTTCTTCCCACAGCTTTATATGCTAAGCATGATCCCATCTGATATGGAATATCCTTGTGGTCAGTTGGGATCAGCTGTCCTGGCTGTGTCCCTTCCCAGCTGCTTGTGTACCCTCTATGCTGGGGCAGGGTGAGAAGCAGAAAAGGGTTTGAATCTGTGGAAGCCCTGCTCAGGAGTAACTAAGACATCCCTGGATTATTGGTATTGTTTTGGTCACAAATGTAAAACACAGCCCCATACCAGCTATTGCGAAGAAATTTAACTCTATCCCAGCCAAAGCTAGCACATCAGTGAACAGTTTGTATAGCAGCAAATTATAGTCTTCATTGGGCTAGTTAGAGTAGTTTCCCTAAATCTGTTGAGTTTACAGCTGGGAAATGGTATTTAACAATTGAAACCAAACACAATACAACAAAGAAGAAAAAACCAACAAAAACCCACCAGAAAACAAAAGCCAAACCACAACCCCAAATCTAGTATTTTGCATGTGCAAGGCTACTTCCGCGGTGGGTAAAAAACCACATGGCTGAATAGTTATTGCTGCAGTAAAAGAACAAAGGGAATGAAATGTATGATGGCAAGAGCTGAGTCTGGAGGATGAGGAAGAATAATCATAAACCAATGTGGAGGGGACAAGCTAGAGATGCTTTTCCTGCATCTCTGCAGTAAGAGCACAGATCCTTTAAGATACTTCACAGGCCACTTCTGTCAGGTTTCTCTCTTTACAAAGGGTTCCATATGTTGCTTCTGATAGACAGCCGACAGTAAGTTAAGTCTTTCAGAAAAAGAATTTCTGTGGAGATTTTGCGTTATAGGAAGAAAAACACTGTGATAATAGGCAATTCAGAAAGTGTGGTTAGGCAGGGTAGGGTACATCACAGTACAGTGACAGTGTCGTTCATGCCTGCTGCATTATGCTGTAGCAGCTCTATGTAACGTGTTCTTTGATGCACAGAAATGCACTGAAAATGCTGAATTCTTCAGCCACGCTCAACATGCTGTGTTTCTTCGTGTTGTTTTGATTTAGGATATTCAGCTGTGGTGGAGGTTGGTACAGGCAGCAAAGCAGCCATGCTGCTCTTCTGGACAAATACTGGACCAAAATACATCTGGATAACATGAGCAAAGGAGAACTCAAGGAGGTATGGGGTGTGTTGCTCCATTGTGGCATGTGAATAATTGTTTCAACCTAGGGTAATAAATGTTTTTCAGTAGTTAATTGAATCCTTATTTTTATCTTCAAGTTCCACAATAGACCCTTACAATTTCAGCTTTATGCTGCCAATTTTGAAGTAAACAGGCAGTTTGTCAGGAAAATTTGAAGTGAATTGAACAAAGATTCCTGGAACTTGCCTTGACAGACACAATTCCGCTTTGTGTGGGTCTAAGAATCAAGTTACTTTGCCACTTATTAGCCCACAGAAACTTGAAAGCAGAGAGAAATAGCAAAAAAGAAAATTGAGCTCACTCTAATTATAAGCTTTGAGTTGAAAAATAGTTGGTCAGTTATCAATTAAAAATAATTGCTTCTATTAACATCTTTCTTTTGTTAGCATCTCTGGGAAGTGTTTGCTTTGTGTAGCTCTTAAGAAGATTAAAGCAGCCTAAGGCTCATATGAAAATAGAATTCTCTGGAGATTCTCCGTGTGATACAGAGCTCAAAACAGGATCTGGTCCTACAAGACCCTCAGTTAAGAGAAAAGGTAGTGAATAGTGTCTAGCAGAAGAGTTGAGGAGACAGTTCTGAGTTTTCTAGAATGAAGAAGACAGTTTTTTCAGTAGAATTTATTCACTCATTTGGACTCATTCAGCAGCCAGCACTAGGTCACTAGGTGGCCTTAAATATCTGTGTGGTTTTTTTTCCTTTCTTGTCATTTGTCAGCTAATTGTTAGGAATGGGGCAAGAACAATTATCAAAACCTTATGAAGAAACAAAACTTGAGGGCTAGATATGTTGCTTACCACTAGGTTCTCTTTATTATTTTTCTGCAACTTTAAAGCTTAAGTCACGAAAATGTATAGATTAAGCACTAAGATTCAGTAGTAGTAATAGAAGAGACAATGTTCGAGAACACCGACCTGCTTGCCTTGAAAACAGACTCATGTTCTTCTTGTTAATCTTAAAAGTCAGTCTGGCAGGTTAGGACCAGTTTTCCTGGCCTATGTCTGTGAAAAGTAATTTTGGAAAGCAATATTTTGGTTGGCAACTTTAGTGGAGATAACTGAGCTGAAAGGAAACTACAGAAGGAGATTATCCCTTAAAGTGCCTTTGTCAGCACAGTGAAAAGACAATTTGAATGCTCAAATGAATTTAGTCATAAAAAGAAGGGTGGGAGATAAGGACTTCTGTAATCAGCTGTAAAGTTGTGTGGTCATGGTTTGGCTTCAGATAGGATTGAATGTACTTTCCGTTCTTCCTGTAGGTATTTGTATTTGTGTGACTGTATTAAATGAATTGGAGTAGAGTTGAGTTGGCAAAGTTCATTTTTGACATCAAAATCAGTATCATAGTAGTCATGATAACTTCTGTTTTCTTCAGATCAGAGACTGCAAGGGAGCAGTTTCATGTAGCTTGCTAGCTAAAGTATTTGTTGAAGCATCTCCTGGTAAAAACCGGGGTTGGTTTCTCTCCAGTGCAGGTGGGATTTTTGTTTTGTTGTTTCGTTTCATTTTTTTCTTTTTTGTTTCTTCTTTCAGGTCCTCCAAAGGAGATACCCCAGCCTTGCTCTTGTGACAGATCACTTGCTAGAAATTTTCATGGACCTTGCGGGAGACAAGTATCAGTCACCAGAAAACTGTGCTGCTGGCTCCAGTCACACATCAGAAGCAGCATCAGAATCTAGATCAGAACATAAGAAACCAAATCTGGAAGGACGAGAACTATCTCTAAGGTTGTCTTTTCTTACATGTTTATTGGAAGTCAGCTAGCTACAGAGATAGAAGGGTTTATTTTTGTTATTTTTCTTAATTTTTTAAAAATAATTGTAAACGCTTGAATAATTAAATGGGAATTTTGCAAAAACTGGGAAAATACATTTTTTGTTTTAAAATAATGATCAATATATCATTTAAAGAAACTCATTCTGGATTATTTAAACTTCCTATTTGCTGTACTTCCTTTTTGGTGGGTGTGGGGGAACGTGTAGGTTTTGTCATATGCAGTGCTTAGTTGGTATCAGGCCATATGAATTTATTCTTAATTATTGTTAACACGAGATATCAGTACTAAGTAAAAACTGGAAGGTGCTGTATAATGTTCTCTCAGTAGCTAGAAGATAATGTTTTCAGCAACTGAGTATATTATCTAAATTGTTTCATACTGAACATTCTCAGCATTATAACTTAAGGCGACTGAAAATAACTGTATCTGTAATGTACTGTGAATTTCAGAAATTCTGTGATGAAATGTAGCTTGATGCTGAATTATTTCTTCCTCTCCTACCAAATGTCAGTTCTACTCATCTGGAATTTCTGTAACCAGTAGTGCTTTGTGAATTAGTTAGTAAATATTAGGTGTGGGTAGTACCTAATATTTTTGTGGAACATAAGAACATTGTTTTTTTCTAGAACAAAGTTTCCTTTTCTTGCCTTTTGGAAGATCTTGTTGTTGATAAGGAATCTGTATCTTGAAAAAATGAGGGGTTTATACTTTTCTGGATTCTTTAACACCTTTCAGTTTCATTGTTGCATTATGATTTAGTGGAGTATGTATTACCTGCTTATAAGCAACATTGGTCTTTGTGCTCAGCTACTCCTCAGAGTTATCAACCTCTTTGTGTCTTCCCATGTACAATTTTCACAACAACTACACATGCAGCTGCCAGAAGATGGTGTCATGGCCTAAGCTGAACATGAAAGAAGGTGATGTGTATTTTGGCATGTTTGTACCAAATCTTTTTGGTTTTTCTTTTTAGAGACCTACTGAATTGGTGCAGCAGGATTGCTTACAACTTTGACAGTAACTCTTCAACCACAGCAGTGAATATTTTTCAGGAGGTGCGGTAAGACTTGATCTAGAAATTGATTACCCAAATTCTAGCATTGTCTCACAAAATACTCTCTTTGGGAATGTGAGATGGGAATTTTTTGGGGTTTGTTTGAAGCAATTGGACTGTGGTTGGAATGTTTGTGATAATCTCTAATCAGAAGCTCTTGTTGCTACTAGGGAAGTTGCTTGCAGTAAGGTGATGAGAGACTTTACTACTGTCATACAAACAGCATGGTGCATATAATTTTAACTGATACAAGCTGGGATTGCATATGACTGAGACCTTTCTTTGTCTTCTAACATGGGGCTGCGTTTCTACTTCCCTGTTGATCAGTCTACAGTCTAGGTTGGGAATTTTTTGGGTGTGCATCAGTCAGAGGCAATTTTGAGATGTTGCTTCCTTCTCCATTTTGGTCCATTCATCTAAAAAAAGCTTTTGTGACTGGGCATTGAAAAGTTTTTGCTTTTGGTAGAAACCCACTACATTACAGAGTTTAGAAGTCCTTGTTACATCTTTTTGAACTCTGTTGTTTGACTTGATCTGAAGACAGTGAAATAGTTTTATTTGCAATGGTTGGATTGGATTTGGGTTCGTTTCTATTAAGATGGTGCTTGTCAGATAAAATCATACAAAACTAGTGTTCAACAAGTTGGTTTTCTCCTTGACAGGCACTGGACTGTTTCACAGCCATGTTGTCCAACCAAGGGAGCAGACAGAAAATGGCAAAAGTTATTGGAAGTTACCTAAACATTTCAAAAAAAAAGGTATGTTGAGCTATAATTAACATAATCTTTATTGGTAGTGTTCTGTATTATATAGCTTGCAATTATTCTGTAACATGTTATGCTATTTTTTATTTAAAATTATGCCCACCTCTCTGTCCCAAACAGATTTTTTGCGCTCTGTTCCATCCCAGGATCTGTTTTTCTCCTATTTTATATTCAGCTGCTTTTTTTTTTTTTTTTTTTTTTTAAATCTGAGGGTTCCAGGGAACCTGTTTTAGAGCAAATGGCCTCATGATGCAAAAGGATTGCACAGCTGCCTAAGCACACGATATCACTAGATGCACAGGGTAGTAAAGAATGTGGTTTTTTCTTAGGTGGTTTACAGTGCATGTTAATCATTTAAACAGAGAGATCAGAGGGAAACGTGATCTTTACTGCTACTTGTTCTGTACTCACTGATTACAAAATAAGCTGCCTCTCTGGAGCTCTATAAATGACAGAATTAAACTAAATCATTTCTTTGTCAACTATTTCTGACTGTAGAAGTCTGCAAATCAAATTCCCTCCTGTAAGCTGACAGATGGATCCCTGAAACTTCTGTGGGTTTTTCTCTTTGTCCTTCTTTGCATTATTTCATTACAGGAGTGTATTATTCCCTGCAAGTGGCAAAATACCCTTCTTTACACAAAGGGTTTTTTTTAAGGGAGGTTGTTTGTTTATTGTTAAAATAACAGTTCAAGTTTATGTAGTTGAACTTACCATGGAAGTAGGTGAAGTAGAAATAGAGTGGCAAAGACTATTATGAAGTTATTAAGCTGAAAGTTGCTTGTACAGATAAAAGCACTTCTGAGGTCCTTCACTGTTTTAGGTGATGTGTATTTAAAACCTGAAAAATCTAGAATTTTACCATTGAAAATTAGCTTGCTGCAAAGTAATGCTGGTAGCATAGTGTGGGTGTTCTTAGTGTGATGTAAGCAGCATTAGTATTGGAAATGTTGATGCTTTTTTCACAGGTGGAGTTCTTCTGTGAACTCTATAAACCAGAAATTTCAATAAGGGAACAAGAAGTCTCTGTCGGAAGAGTGCATCTTGTGAAGAAGCAGAACCAGGCTCTCACTGTACAGAGGTAAAATATCCTGTAGTTTCCATGTGAATTGAAATGTTTTGTGGTGGAGTAGAATAGACTGCAAGTCACAGGGTTAAGGAAAATGTGAATTGGGTATTCTCACCCTAATGAAAGGAATGTGAGAGTTCTTTCCCTTGCGATCTTAGTTTTACCTTGTGTATCTTTAAGAGTTGTCTGCATTGTGCTTCTGGCAGATAAAGCCGTAGAGATTTTCAGCTTCTTTGAACTAGAGTGTCTTCAAAGCAGTGTGGAGCCACAGCAGTTATAAAATGATTTTGATGGATCTGCCTTTGTAAAGGGAGATTTTTGTAGTATGTGTTGCTAACTCCATTGGCCAGGAAGTTACTTGGAAACCCTGAATTTTTAGGTTGTATCTTGAGAAAAGTAAGTATCTTAGAAGGATATCTTAGAACTATTTCTTTTCAGACCTATATTAAAAAAAAATCCTAAATCAAACCCCTCCACTAAAAAATGGTGAAGGTAAAATTGGAATGAGCTCCTTGATAAATCTTAGTTTTGAGTAACTTGCTTTGTTTTTTCAGGGCAAAACATACCTTTGCTGCCACACGGCCATCTGCAGTATTGATTGAACAGCTTGCAGTGTGTGTTGTCAAAGGAGAGCCTGTGCTTTTGGTTGGTGAAACAGGAACTGGCAAAACTTCAACAGTTCAGTACCTAGCTCACATTACAGGTAAATAATGAGTGAAAATTGTAACTTATGTGAAGATAATTTAAAAAACAACAAATGAACAAACCACAAGCTGATGGCACTTTCTATTTCTGTTTCAAGGACAACGTTTGAGGGTTGTCAACATGAACCAACAAAGTGACACAGCAGATCTCTTAGGGGGGTGAGTCACTGACCACTGTTCTGTCTGTTCTGTGTAGCAAATGGGCAGTATCTGTTTAATAGTAGGATGTATGTCTTAAGAAACATGTTTGCATGCAGGAACCCTCTTGTCCTTGCTGCAGAACAGAGAAATTTCACTGAATTGTGTGCAGAGCCGTGTGTGATTGCGTCATTCAGAAACACAGCCCGATGTCTTTAAAAATGGCTAAGTTGTTCAATAGAAATCTGATGTAATATTCACTGGACATACTGTTTGGTAGTATTACAAATATTTTGCTTGTCAGGGTGCTCCTGTCTTTACAAAATTGCCTCATGAGGTACATTTAAATATGTGCAATTTTACATGGTTTGTTAGTTGAGTAAAAAACTTCAGAAACAAGGCTTCATCCATGCAGCATATTGTTGTTACAAGTCACTGGTTTTGGGGTTGTTTTCTTTTTTAAGTTCACAGATAACTCTGTCTCACATGAGGAATTACTGTTTTGCTTCTCTTCAGTTACAAGCCTGTGGATAACAAGCTGATCTGGCTCCCTCTGCGAGAGTCTTTTGAAGAACTCTTCTCTCAGACATTCTCTAGGAAGAAAAATCAAACATTCTTGGGACACATTCAGACTTGCTACAGGCAGAAGCGTTGGCATGATCTGCTAAAACTAATGCAACATATTCATAAATCTGCTATTAATAAAGAAGTAAAAGAAAATGCATCTGGTAAGACTTCAGATGGATCAGACACACGTTAGAGCTGAACCACTGCAGAGGGTACATAAATAATGGTGACTTCTGTTCTTTTAATTTGGGTTTGTTTGAGGTTTAGGGGGTTTTCCCTCCCCCTATATTACATCTTTTTTTCTGGTTTTGAGAAATGTAATGTCAACATTGCAACAAGACATTCAGAACTCTGTTAGAATAGTGATTGGGTTGTGTTTTGTTTTGTTTTTCCTTTTTCTAACTCATCTCTGCTGTTAGCTATGCCTGACAGTGTGGAGGTTGACTTGTCTGCCCTATGATACCCTTGACATCTGGTCTCCACTCAGCACTTGTTTGTTGTGCTGGTGAGCAGTCCTGGTTGGTTGTGTGTCAATCTTCTATGTGAATGCATTCATACTTTCAGTCCTGAAACCTGCTTATGTCTCACAAATATGTCCTATTTAAAACACAAAGCAAAGCAACAACAAAAAACCCAAGCCCGAAGTAATAACTGTTTCAGGGTAGTAATAATTTTAAGAGCTTGCTTTTGCCTTGGTTCCTCTGGCAGTGATGCTGACTTGCCTAGTGTTTTCTTTTGTTTCTATGGGGTTTAGTATTTCCAAATAGGTTTTTCCTTGTTTTATACTTCACAACCCATTTTGGGGCTGGGGCAGCATTGATACCTTGTCTTGTACGGAGTTGTGTCTGGTTCTAGACCAGCAGAATAAGTGAAGTTGTAGCTTTCATTCAGTTTGGGTTAAGTAAAATTAATTATGAACTTTATCTCCACTCTTCTTTTAAGTGATATTAAATGAAATGCCCACAAATGTAAAAAAAAAAAAAAAAATAGGGTTTAAAGACTAGTTAATCCAAGAATTGACAATGCTAAAATAAAGATAAGCTGAAATAAAGACAAGCTGAAATCTGTAACTTGCAAAGTTTCTTGAGGAATTTTGGTGCTGTATGTAGCTCAGTTAGTGATTTTTAGCAAGTAACTGAAATCAGTGCTATAGTAAGTAATGTTGTAACTGATAAGCATCAGTGTGTTTATTGATACTGAAGTGTTCATTGTTAATCTGTTCTGTCATAAGGGTTATAAATTTGGATTTATTTTTTTGACGTGTCTTTCTCTCTCTGGAAATCAGAGTGGTAACAGTCATGCTGGAACAAAGTGCAGTATAAGTGTTTGTTCCTCATCTAGGAATGAATAGCAAATTATCTGAACATTATCCACATATGGGTACAGTTAAATTTAAAAAACAAAAAACCACGCACACAAAAACCAAAACAAGATTAAATTATTTTTTTAATTTGTGGTGTGTCACCTGCAGGACTTGAATGTTTTTGTTGCTCAAGCTTGCTTTTGCCTCTGTGCTGGAAACAACTTGATTAAAGTGCTGTTGTCAGACATTTTTTTTGTGACATTGTTTGGATGGTCCAAACTTAAATTTGTTTTGCTTGCAGGCTTGCCACTGAAGGAAAAGTGGGAGGCATTTGGTCTTAAACTGAATCACGCTCATCAACAGATGAAAATGACAGAAAATGCTCTTCTCTTTGCATTTGTTGAGGTATTTAGGGATTTGCATTTTGGTGCTAGGAGGAATAAGGAGAAGTATTTAAAAGTCTTTGCAATCAGTATTATATAAATAGCTTCCTGACAAGAACCTTGCTGTGAAGTAAAATGTGTTCCATGATAACTCATGAAACAAAGTGTGCAGCTTCAAGGAGGCAATGTTTAGATGGGGAGTGGGAGAATGTTTTGTGGTAGCACATTAAATCAATGCTGTATAATAGGAATTAGGACTGGTATGATAAAAGAGTATGTCATACCATCTTTTCAACTGTATCAGATTAGAAAAAACTTCTTGACCAGTCTCCAGTAGCTCATGCTTCTGTCTAGGGATTCCTGTGAAAGATTTAATATTAAGGATTGATTATTTATCTAAAAGTGATTTTTCAAAACATTTCCAACCCATAATATGTTTTAATGACATTAAGTGTGATTAGGAGAAATTGTGAGGTATATGCATGCTTGCTCCTTGTCACCCTGTTAGTCTGAATATATGCACTCAAATTTCATGTAAAGTGTGTAAAATGTTGACCAGTCCTCTATAAAAAATGTATGTATGAATAGTTGGAGAACCTTTGACTTAAATATAGTCATGTTTTAATTAATATAGTCATCGTTTTAATTAATAAGGTACAGATTCCATAGGAGCATAATATTGCTTGTGTCTTTGGATTAACTGTCTTTATTCTATGTGGTGTCAGTGGTAGGTATCACCAACAGACAGCATTGCACAAATAAGAGATCTTAAATCTTACATTTGAACCAGTCAAACTGGTGTCTGATGTAATGGTGTGATAACTGCCTGACTTCTGTGACTGGCAAAATAATTGCTGTTATTGAGAGAGAGCAGTAAAACTGCTATTGCTGTAAAAGGTTTGGAGCTGCCATTTGTCTAATCAAGGCACAGAGTGCACACCAAGTATTTCCTGTATCTGAATGCTTCAGTTGATACATCATTGCTGGCAACATGATTAAGAAATTTGTCTTATTTTTAGGGTACTCTAGCACAAGCAGTAAAAAAAGGAGAGTGGATTTTATTGGATGAAATTAACTTGGCTGCAGCAGAGACTTTGGAGTGCCTGAGTGGTTTATTGGAAGGATCATCTGGGTCACTGGTGTTACTAGACAGAGGAGACACAGGTACTATTTCTACGCTTTCTTTTCTGTATCTTGGTATCCAGCTGACTTCCCTATCCTGTGTAGCTCAAAATAAATTGAGCTCATTTACCATTAAAATGAATGTGTGCAAAAGAGTGATGTGCTCTTTGTAGGCTTTATAGTTCTTTGCAAGAAGTCCAAAACACTGGTGTGTTCTCAACAGCACTGCAGGGGCTGCTGTGTAGGCAGTTAACTCCTTTTACAGATGTAAAGGTAAAAAAATGCAGTTGCTGAATGCTGCTCTCAAGAGCTACAGATAGAGGCAAGTGTTGTGTGAGCATCCTAGGCTGGATTTTCTTCCTGGCCAAGGGAAGCACTGGCTATTGTTCTGAAAGAGACAAAAAGAGTTGCAAGTTTAGGGCTTACATAATTTTTGAAACATTTTGAACTAAATATGTGCTGGTTTGGCCAAATTTAGAAATATATCCTCTGAGAGAAGGCAGGTCACCACCCCTCTCCCACCAGGTTCGGGGAAAATAAATTTTCCTCAAAGGAAAGAGATAAAAACTATTTATTTACCAAACACACAGGGAAAGGAAAATAATGCTAAGTAATAAAATCTCTCTCTGTGGAGAAAAAACCTGGGAGAGTGTTCGAGTCCTCCCTTTGGTCTCCTTGGAGCTGGGGCTTGGCCCAGGGCCAGGCCCTATGTGCCTGATGAAAAATCCTCCTGATGTGCTCTGATGTTGAAGCAATCCAGTGGAAAAGGGGCAAATCTGAAATTCCAGGGAAAGGGAAAATTCAACTCACAGTCTCTCTCCAGAGAAAAAGGAGCTGAACAACTGGCCAAAAAACTGACCTGGGAGCAGCCAGCCGGGTGCTTCCTCCCTCCCCCGCCACAACTGGGAAAAAAAAATTGCTGTGTGTGACCTTGAACAAGCTGCAAACTGCTTTGAAAAAGTTTTGCTCAGTTTTTCCTTCCCCCTCTCAGGCTCAGTTTAGAGTCATAGAAAGGCACAGGAATTAATTTCTGGGCATAGGCAGCGATATGGGATACACATCATAAGGTCACCCCAAGACATTTGTTAAAACATTTCGCTATGCACAAAAAAGTCAAGGTTTCACTTGCCTGTGGCTGTTGTGAAGATGCAGGTACTTCTGAGAAAATCATGTGGGGTTCTCTGAAAATTTTTGCCACTGGAATTTTTAAGGAATTTTAGTAGTGCAGCAATAGAAAGTTGCCTTAGATAAAATATACCTTATTTAACATAATAAATATCCAGTGTTTATTGTGAACCTTATGTCTTTTATTTCTGCTTTACTTTAGAGCCTCTTGTCCGTCACCCTGATTTTCGCTTGTTTGCATGCATGAATCCAGCTACAGATGTTGGAAAGAGAAATCTTCCTCTAGGAATAAGAAACAGGTAGGAAATAATGATTCTGGGACAAAATAGTCACTGTCTTTTTCAGAGTTTAATTAGTTTCAGGAGTTGACCAGAATGCCGTATCTGAAGCCTGAGGATACAAATCTGGACTCAAATTTACTGCCTGTGAGAGATGCTTTCCACATTATGGTGAAGGTTTTTCATGAAATAGAATCAGCAAAATACTTTGGTGAAGTAGCTGAGCTGTGAGCAAGTGGTCTAGCAGTAGTGTAGAGTGTTGTCAGTGGGGACAGGAAATGATTATTCTTCACAAGCTGTCAGTATCTGGGAATGCTACTGCAGCAGTTTATGTTCCTGATTGGAGTAATAAAGACAGGTAAGTGCTTTGTGTCTGTTTAGCAGCCTTTCTCTTGATAACTCAGAAGTGTTGATGATCCTTGCAAAAAGCTTCATGTCCAGTCTCGTTCACTAAAAAGAGGATTTGCATGGTGGCGCAGGTGTGTGATACTCAAAATATTTGATGTGTGGTCTTAAAACATGTAAGTTGTGGCAAGGAAATTGGAATTGTGGCGGATGCATTCTTCAGTGCCATCTACCTTCCTGTATGCACAGATCTCCTGCTTGATGCAGTTTCCCTCATGAGTGCCAAAAGTTGCATGTATAGTCCCTTCCCAGATTCCTAAACACTTTGCAAGACTGTGGAGATGCACCACCTATGTGTAACTAGTCATTTGTAGTTTCCAGTGGCAAAGCAAGGTTTTGTTGCTATTGGCTGTCTTGCAGAATCGTGAAAGGAAAGAAAGTGATTGTAATACAGGAGAGAGTCCAGCATCAGCATAACTTGCTAAGTTTAAATGAATTTGTATTTCTATTTGTCAAAAATACCTACTACTATTTGTCAAAAATAGCTACAGCTACAATAGCTACAGCTGTGTCAGTACTGCATTGTTCAGGTATCTATTGCAAATTGTTTAAAATTGTAATTTAAGTCACATTGTTCACTTTCAGTCTAAGAAATTAAACTAATTCAGATAAATTACTTGAAAGTATTAGTAATACCTTATTTTTCAGCTGCTCTGGTTCTTGAGTCTGTCTGTAGGTTTGACAGTCTATAGGTCTATAGCTTTAACTACCTGTATTCTGTTACTTAAAAATTTAAAATGTTACATGCCATGAGATTTATATATAACATGATTTTTCAATATGGTCAGGTGCCTTAAGTGCTACAGATTGATTTGATTCTTTCAGGTTTACTGAACTTTATGTAGAAGAATTGAGAAATGAAGGAGACTTGCAGATTCTTATCATGGATTATCTGAGAAGCTTGAATGTGAACAAAAGCACAGTACAAGGAATTGTGAAGTGAGTTGACTGTAATCTCTTATAATTCTTGATGAAATAAGTCACAAAAAGAAAGTATGTAACTGTAGTCCGTGGCTAGACTGCTTTGGGAAACACCGTAATGCTCCCCATGGAGCAGTTGGCATAGCTTTAGGAAACAGAAGAGCACGGACATTCATCGTGATTCTGAGGGTTTCTGTACTTGTGGGAAGGAGATTTCTGTTTTTTATTAATTCAGAATTGTTTTCTTGGTGGCACCAGTTAAAAAGTATTGTTGTTTCAGTCCTGTTTCACATCTGAGAGACTAAAATGGTTTGTTGTATTTGTCTAGAGTTACTTTTCTTTCTTGTAGTGTAAGGTGAACTATCTCACATTTAGAATACTTGGAGTTTATAGTCACTCCCTGTATATCAAGCTCTCCCAAAAATACAGTTCTAAAAATACTCTGTTGCTTTGCTTCACTGATTGTACAGATGGCAGAGCTTGGCATGGCTTTCCCAGCCTGGAGCTTCTAAGAAAAGTTCCAGTTGGGAATAAGCTGAGGTGTTCATACTTGGGTTTGAATTCCTTGTAGCAGTGGTCTGATCAGTAACAGCTCTGTGTAAATTTGTTTTTGCAGCTTTTATTTGTCTGTGAGAAAGGAAGCAGAAACAAAGTTGGTGGATGGAACTGGCCACAGACCTCACTACAGTCTCCGTACCCTGTGCAGGGCATTGAGATTCGCAGCGTCTAATCCGTGTGGCAGCATAGCGCGCTCCCTGTATGAGGTGATCACCTGTGCTAGCATTTGTTTCAGTGTGTATTCACTACAGAGGTTGTTTGGGTAAAAGATAATCCTCTCTAGGTTCACTATTGAACAGAAATGGTTCTTTAGTCTGTATCTTTTCCCCTACTTTTCGTATTTATCACTGAAAATAATTCTTCTTCTTAGGGTTTCTGTTTGAGTTTCCTGACGCAGCTTGACAGAGGTTCTCACCCAGTGGTTCAAAAGCTAATTTGCCAGCATATAGTCTCTGGCAACATCAAAAGCCTTCTCAAGCAGGTAGGCAACTAAGATTATGAAGAGCTGTCTGGTATTTAAAGTGGAATTTATTTTGAGTTGTCTTCTCTCCTTTTTTTCCTCTACATTTCCTTCTTGCAGTTCTGTTTTTCATTTTATAAAGATAAGAACTAGAAAAAATTAGTACCATTCTTCTGTAGTTTTTCACTTTGCTTGAATGTTTGTATGTGAGCTCATTTATTTGTTTATTTATTCAGGCTTCCAGCACTGTGGAGTGTGGGCAGCTTAATGCAGTGGCTCCAACTGTAAAGCTTTCACAGACTTTTGAGGAGCTTTCTCAGGCTTTATATTTTTAAACTCTGAATGCAGAACATATGGATATGAAGAAGCATCTGTGCTTTGTCTTTTATGGGAAAGGAAGAATATCACTAGTGCTGGGAACCGAGCACGAGTTTGCGTGGGGGATGGGGAAGCCAGTTTAAGAGATGGGTATTGGTTTCAAAATAAACCCTTTCGTACTGGAAAATGTGTCTGAGCATAAAAAGATTAAAGCAAAGTTCCTGCCTGAAAATGCCCTTCAAAATTCAGTGCTAGGCTCTTGAGACACTTTTATCTTCATGGCACTGGCAAAGATTCCTGCTTCATGACCCTGAAACAATCTGGTCAGGTTTTTCCTGTAATTTGCATTCTGTGACAGTGCTTATTGCAGGAGTGCTCAGGGATTGATTTAAAATTTCTTTACAGCATAGGTAGCAGTGATGTAACAGTAGTTGTTTTCATTAGCAAATTGAAACCCGTTTGTATAATCTGTTATTTCTATCATGTCTCCTTAGCAAATACCAAAACCCCAAGGAGGGAGTTTTATACTTATAGAAGGATACTGGATTTCAGCTGGGGACAAAGAACCTACAGTAGATGAGAGTTACGTGCTCACCCCTTCAGTTAAGCTTAATCTGAAAGACATTGTCAGGGTTGTGTCTGCAGGGTAAGTGTTTCAAGTTTTTAATTAAAAATATAGGTTAAATATGTTTGTTTAGGCCTTGAGTGTTGGTGCCCCTCTAAGTCTATGAATAATGTCTATTTTCCTTCTACTTTACAGTTAACTTTTCATTATAGAGTGACTTGAAATTTATACATATGTTTCTTGTTTCCTTAAAACATCCTGCTGCCATACCTAGTTTTATTTAAATTCTGATCTAGAAATTTGCAGTTAGAATAACCTGCTTATTTCACACTGCCATGAAAAACTTCATGGGTAGCTGTTAGCACTTGGGAGTAAAGTTATTTGTATTTGCCTGTTAGTGTGTGATCTTGGATACCCTAAATGAGTGAAGTGGTGGTGTTTTGGTAATGTGGTTTAATAATGTTGACACCTTGTGTGTGAGAAAGGCATGGCTCCTGCTTCTAACCCACTATTTTGGTCATGGCTTTTAGGACTCATCCAGTACTGATTCAAGGAGAGACCTCTGTTGGTAAAACCAGTTTAATTCGCTGGTTGGCTGCTGCTACTGGGAATCATTGTGTAAGGATTAACAACCATGAGCATACTGATATCCAAGAATATATTGGCTGTTACACATCAGATGCCTCTGGAAAGCTGGTATTTAAGGAAGGTAAGTGAGCATGTTCTATATACTCCAAATTCCTGTCTCATTTCAATGGCCGGGGTTTTTTTTCTTCTTTTCTGCTTAATATATCTGGTTTATTACAATGGAGAGATGACCTGTCATAAAGTTAGTAGTTGCACTTTATTGGTAATCACTTGTGTGAATTTCATTGAATTCTGAAAAGTTCATGTCTGTCTGATCATGCTTGTCCTATTGGACCTAAAGATGGTAAGTCAACAATTTAAACAATACTGTTGCTTCCTTCTCTACATCAGTGTTTATCCTGAATGAAAATGGGTTGCTAAAAGTATCTGAGTGCGTGCTTCTGTTAGATTTGCTTGATAAGATTTTTAACTTGGAATTTTTCCGTTCCCCCCAAGGCATTCTCATAGATGCAATGAGAAAGGGCTACTGGATTGTTCTAGATGAATTGAATTTGGCTCCCACTGATGTTCTGGAGGCTCTCAACCGCTTGTTGGATGATAACAGAGAGCTGTTCATTACTGAGACTCAGGAAGTTGTCAAAGCTCACCCTCGCTTCATGCTGTTTGCCACACAGAACCCTCCAGGTCTCTATGGTGGCAGAAAGGTCTGTATGATCTATTTATTTGGGTAGGTAAGACTTTAGGGAATTAATCTCTCTCATACATAAAGTGTGATGTGAGAACCTTTTGATGTGTAGCAGCATGAATCTCTCAAGAGGGAGGGAGTTGAGGTGGCTGTGGACTGTCAGTACATCTGGCTTCTGTTTAGGTGAGTTGCTTGTTTCACAGATGCAGAATTTCTAATTCATTTTAGGTAGTTGAGATTTAAGTGATTTACTGAACTGGAGTTCATGTGTATTTTAAGTGACTCAGCATTTCTTGTCCAAGAGCACTGGAAAAGAGATTCTACTTAGGCTATAGAAGTCCATTTTGTACTGGTTTTTGTCTGGAATAGGTAATTTTCTTTGTAGTGACTGGTATGGTGCTGTGTTTTGGATTTGTGATCAAAACAGTGTTGATAGCACAGGGATGTCTTAGTTATTGCTGGGCAGTGCTTGCACAGCTTCAAGGCCTTTTCTGCTTCTCACACTGCCCCACCTACTTGTGGAGTAGCGTGGGAGTGCTGGAGAAGCTGTGAGGGGACACAGCTGGGACAGCTGACCCCAGCTGACCAAAGGGATGTTCCATGTCATATATCAAAACTCAGCAGTCAAAACGGGGGGGAGGGGGAGGAAGAGGGGGATGTTCAGTGTTTGTTTCCCTAAATAACACTGGTGTGTGATGAAGCCTGTATTTCCTGGAGATGGCTGAATACCTGCCTATTGATGTGAAGCAATGAATTAATTCCTGATTTTTCTTTGTTTGCACACGCACCTTTTGCTTTACTTATGAAACTGTCTTTGTCTCAGCCTAAAAGTTTTATCACTTCTATCATTCCAATTCTCCCATTGTAAGGAGAGTGAGCTTGTGGCTTTGCAATATTTAGCTGCCTAGGCCCTTAAAACACACAATCTATTTTAAAGCTTTTGTCCTCACCCAGACTGTCTCTTGTTCTTTCTTTCAATGTTGATGTGTGTGTGTTAATTGGTATGCTATGACACTATCCCTATTTCCTTTGGATGTGTAGGGGAAGATCTATGAGCAATATCAAAGGAAAAAGTTCGAGCAGTAGTGTGGTCTCATATTTTAGGTTTTGTCCAGAGCCTTCAGAAATCGTTTTGTGGAGCTGCATTTTGATGAACTGCCAAGTGCTGAACTGGAAACCATCCTGCACAGGAGATGCAGTTTGCCACTTTCTTACTGCAGCAAGCTTGTCAAAGTCATGTTAGACCTGCAAGTATGAGAGCCTTCTTTTAGTCTAACAAATGCAAACATATTTCAAAGTAACATGTACAAAGTAGTAGAAATTCCTTTGAAGGGGAGGTATTGTTAGCTGATGGATATTTACAATTCTAAACCATGGAGAGAACCCACCAAGGTACAAATTTCAGTGGTTAAGACAAAGAATTGGAAAGCTGATGTCAGATTTGAGAGAAAGCTACGAGGAAAAAAACCCAAAAAAAACAGACATCTTGGGATTTGATGTGTAGAATTATCCCTTTCTCTGGAGCCAAAGTACAGTACTGGATTTGTAGGTGTCCTTGGGTCACGTGAAATTTGGTATTATTTCTAAGCAGCAATTTTGGATATGTTTGGCCACTCCTGTATTCAACAGGCATTTGACACTTATTATGTAGCTAAAACAACCTTGTATTTGAAAGCAATTACAGCAGCACAAACTGGATTTTGTTTTATTCCAAGTACCTATTTTATTCTTAGTTGATTTTTTTAAAAATTATTATTATTGTCGAAATTATTTTGTTCCTGGTGCTCATCAAATACCTGCCTAAAAAGAGTTAGTCTTTAGGAGTTGTGACTCTACTAGGGTTTTTTGTTGTTGTTGTTCATGGAATTTTCTTGTTACAATGTCACTGCAGAGAGTGGTGGTTAGCTTTGCTTGAAGTATTTGGACGAGTTCATGAAAAAATAGCTCCCATTTTGTTCTTGTGTCAGTCTTACCGCAGAGGCTCGACAGTGTTTGCTGGGAAGCATGGATTCATTACCCTGCGGGATCTGTTCCGCTGGGCTGAAAGGTACAGGTTGGCAGAACAGCTGCAGAAGGAGTATGACTGGCTTCAGCACTTAGCAAATGATGGTGAGCTCTGCTGCCCCAGCTTTTTTAAGTGTCTGTAGAATCACTTTCCAGCCCCACTTCTTAAGTGTAAATTTTTATTGCTGATTACCCAGGTAGTAATTGCTTTCTCTCTTCCTCTGTTTTGCAGGTTTTATGCTTCTGGCAGGCAGAGTCAGGAAACAGGAGGAGGTGGATGTTATTCAAAATGTCATTGAAAAACACTTCAAGAAAAAAATATATCCTGAGTCTCTCTTCTCAGGGGAAAGTGTCAAAAAGCTACTGGGTGAGTTTCCTATAGGGACCCCACTGGTAGATCTCTAGATGTGACTGAAGCTGATGGATTGCTTTCTGTTGTGCAGCTAAGTCTTCCACGTGGATGTCAGTAATGGATAGAGATTTTAACCATGTTGTCTGGACTCAAGGGATGAGGAGACTTGCCATTTTGGTGGGACGAGCCCTGGAGTTTGGTGAACCAGTACTGCTGGTGGGAGACACTGGGTAATCCTGCTTCTTGTGATGTTCTTGGTAGTGCTTCGCTGGCTGCTGAGTTGGACACAAAGTGATTGTGTGGGCTTCAGTGCTTCTTTGATCTGGGACATTTGAGCCTTTCTCATGGCAGGCTTGCAACTGCTGTTTTTCACAGTTCCTTTTTGAGGGGAAGCAATTGCATCTCGTTTAACCCAAGTCTTTGATGGGTTTATCTGCATTGTATAACTACACAGAAGTTATATAAAAGTAGTAAAATGAAAATGAGCTGACTTCTGTCCCCGTCTTTACAAGGTGCCCTGTAGCATCTCAGTGTGCCTCACTGTAGTGCCTGCTTTTGGGGTATTGTGGCATTTTTCTCTTTGAGAACACATTCAATTTAGATGTTTTAAGAGCTTGAATATAGCCTTGCTACCACTTCTCCACCTCATATGCTGTAGAGGAGGTCATGGAAGTAGATAATGTCTGCTTTGTGCTGGTTATAAATTTGTAGCCTAAATTTTTGTAGAAGAGAAGGAAAGAAAAATGCAAGAAAAGAGAGAAGAAAAATTTACTTGGGTAGTAAATGAAAACTAGGTACTCGGTGGTTTATTTCCTCGGACTTAGGCTTGGTCCAGACGTGTAGCAGTTCTAGTTCAGTGAAATGTTAGGCTGGTTGGGTATCTGTAAGGGCAAGCTGAAAAAATTTGACTTTCAACATGCAGAAATGTATCTATGCAGGTATTGATTTAAATTTAATTAAAGGCCTCTTGGGCAAGTCACCAACAGTTGTGCCAAAGACGGCTTCACTTTGCATACATTTCTTTAAAGGAAAGGAGCAGAAGGAAATTTGCGTGTTGGGCCTTTGCCTCATAGCTCTTCAATGAAAGTATGAATCCTGTCCAAAGTGAGCTGATTGTTTGGTTTTGCTTCTTTTTTAAATTCATCCTTTTTAATGAAATTACTTCGTTGCAGGTGTGGTAAAACTACCATTTGTCAGATCTTTGCATCATTAGCAAATCAGAAGCTGTACTCAGTGAATTGCCACCTGCATATGGAGACATCAGACTTCCTGGGAGGGCTGCGACCAGTCAGGCAGAGGTCCAAAGACCAGGTTTGTCTTGCACCAGTAATAGCTTGGATGGTGGGACCATGGAAGTAAAAAGTAGTGGTTATGACTTCACTTCCTTTTCCATTTCGTAGGAGGAATCTGATGGTTCTAGACTCTTTGAGTGGTGTGATGGACCTCTTGTTTTAGCAATGAAAGAGGAGGGGTTTTTTCTCCTTGATGAGATTTCTTTAGCTGATGATTCTGTACTAGAGCGACTTAACAGGTATGTCTTAAATGTGGTAGTACTAAGCATCCTCAATGTGTCTGTTCATTATCCAAACATAAGTGGGGTAAATCTGACTTCTTTTAGGCACATTTGTTTCCTGGCTTAGGTGAGGTGTTCTCTTGCTAAAAAGGACAATGGTACAAATAAAACTTAAAATCTCTAGTTTACCATCTGCAGTATTAATTTTTTCAGCCTGTCAGCGAGCTCTTGAAATTATGCCTCTTGTCAAATCCCAGGAACAAAATCTAGTTATTCCCCTCTTTTGTGTGTCTAAAAAAAAAAAACAAACCAGAACAACTAAAATATAAGTTTAACTTCATTATCTATTTGCAGTATCCCTCATTTTAGTCTTTTCTGTTACCTGTTATATTGGGTAAATGAAAGTTTATCCAGGCCGATTAATGTGATTTTCATTTTTAAGTGACCTTTTGAAGTGTGGAACAGAATTTAAAATTAGCAATTTTTTTTTATCCATTTCTCTAGTGTTCTTGAAGCTGAAAAGACATTGGTACTTGCTGAAAAAGGTGGTCAAGATGATGAGGAGAATGAGGTAGAACTATTAGTTGCAGGAAAGAAATTCCGTATCCTTGCGACCATGAACCCTGGAGGTGACTTTGGGAAAAAAGAGGTAAAGTCAAAACATCTGGAAATACAGCATGCCTCTTTCTGGTTTTACTGGCCATTAAGTGGTTGGAGGTGCAATGCCAAAATGTGTCATGCCAATTCTGGCATCCAGTGCTTTCTAGTTGGCATCTGCTTCATCACTCTAAATGAGGATTGGGGTGAATCTGTTTTCTGCCACTTCCGTGGGCTGTCACTTTGGCATTATAAATGACTACTCAGCAAAATGTCAAAGGAAGCTTCAGGCCTCTCAATACTCAGGCTTAATATGTAGAATACTTCAAGTGCAGGATCTGTGACTTGTGAAGCAAGTAAATCCAGCTCTCTGGGGTAGTACGAAGTTGTGTAACAGATTGTTCTCACTAATCCTATTCAGACAGTGATGGTCCTCTTGTGTTTCTTGGTGAATAATGAACATCACATCGCAGAAGATCTTTTTCATTTATGGCAAAAAATGGTTTCTGAAGTTGAGAATTAAGTAATTTAAAACATGTTAAAGAAAACCCATAAGACAACAAAACCCTGCAACTTTTAAGCAGTGTTGGAAGCTAGGTCTATAAAAAAGAACCAGAAGCTCTTTTACTCGAAACAAGATGGGTACTCCATTTAAAGTGGTTTCTGGAATAGAGAACCACTCATTGTGAAGCCATGTGTTTAAACAGGATTTATTTCTGCATTGAATTTGTGCTACTAATTTTTGCTTGACCAATTCAGCCAAGAAAGAGAGAAAGTAGAGAAGCGGGTTGTAATTGAAGGCAAATTTCCATGTGGTTTTCTTTTAAGCAAAGAGAGATTACAGAGCCATTGTTTGATACATGATGTCCTAGAATGAAATGTAGGTTTGGTGCTTGCAAACCAGCTCAGTTTCTTCCCATATTCCTTTGAACTTCCTTTAGAACACATTTCCTGCATTGATACCACTACTAGAAGTTTTAAAAATCCTCCTTTTTGCAAAGATTTTGCGAAGTGTCTCTGTCAAAATTAGAAGGAAAGGTCTATCTTGTTCACTTTATTTATTGTTTACAAGTGCAGTGACAACAAGGCTGTTGTTAACAGAGCCTTAAGGAAGATGATGTAATGAATCTTGAATTGCTCTGTTACTCTGCTTGTTTGCAGCTTTCCCCTGCGCTGCGCAACAGATTTACAGAAATATGGTGCCCACAGAGCAATGGCCGGGATGATTTGGTACAGATTGTAAAACACAATCTTCATCCAGGATTGTCTCTGGGTGCAATAAACCACGAGGGTAGGTATTTCTCTGTGTTGGTATTCAAATACTGCTAAGAAAATAAGGAGGTTGGAGGCTGCCAACCTTTCTTCAGAATTTATACCAGTGTGACCCTTTCTCTGCTACGTTTTTCCCTGAGGACAGTATGATATATTTTGGAGTTTGTTCTTCCCTCACTGTGTATGTTACAGCCAGAAGTAGGTTCAGGGCTGTGTTTACTTCACCATCCAGATAGCTGAACTATCCCCAGCCCTTCAGTGTCCCAACTTGGTTTTAATGTAGAGTGTTGAAAGACTGGACACTTCACTTTCTGCCAGCATCTTCACTGTTAGTATTAGTCACCTGATTCTGTCTTGTTACCAGAATTTAAAAGGATCTGTAACGACAGCTCAGGCATGAACTTACTCTTGTGTTATTGTTTTTCTAGGATATAGAGTACCCATCCACATTGCTCATGCAGCTGTACCTACTTTAGAGATGTTTTTTACAACAGTGTAGCAGATGTGACCAAAACAATTATTTTACAACTCAAATTTATTTGGGTTTGTGTGTGTTTGTTTGTTTGTTTACATTCTTTTTAGGGGCAGACATAGCAGAACTTATGATGGACTTTGTTGAATGGCTGACTAAACAAGAGTTTGGTCGCCAGTGTATTCTCAGTGTGAGAGACGTCTTGGCCTGGGTTAATTTTATGAATGTCATGGTAGAGGATGAGTCGGGTTCTGCCAAGGGATGTAGCCGCCTTAACGTTTCCCCAGTGATGTCTTTTATCCATGCTGCATGTTTGGTATATATTGATGGAATAGGATCAGGTAAGTCTTCAGTGCTCATTTGGTAGCAGAAAATATGAAACTGTGTATTTGTATTAATATTTTTTAGTCAAATGCAAACAAAATGCTTTGGAGCAGCATGGGACTCTTCTGAGAGAAGCTTTTACTTCTATTTAACAATCTCTATGTCATGTGCCTTTTCTGTGTTTCAGTAGCAAGAGTTTGAGTAATACAGCAAGCTAAAGTAAATTAGAGGGATTAATAATATTACAAAGGCTAGCACACAAGTAAAGAAAAGCTGTATTTTCTATTGAGTCTTCTGAGCTGATACAGTACTTAAGCACATGAGCACATATTAATCTCTCTATCCCCCACTCCACATATGAGCATCTGTCTGTGCTGGCCTGTACCATGCACATAGCTGAGAATGCATCTTTGTGTGTTTGGCTGCTGGCCCAGCTAATAAATAGTAGATAAGGGAGAGGAGGGAAAGTGAAAGGCACAAGAAATGCCAGAAAAGAAAGCCTGGGGGAGGCTATGGCGAGGGATCAGGGTGGTTGTGATGGTAGAAGAAAGGGAGTTGGAAATACGATGCCCTTAGTTCTGTTGCTCACAGAGCAATCTGTCCATGGTAAATAGTACTGGAAGCACTGTCAAGCAAATACATTAAAATGAAATAAAAACCTGCATGCACATGAAGGGATTGAGTTTCTTGTCATAAGATGAATGTACCTAGTTATGTTTTGAAGCACACTTAACTTTTCTAATTACAGGTACAACATCCTGCTCAGCTGACATGGCTTTATTAGCTCGTGATAAATGCCTGACATTCTTAAGTGAGAAAATGAGTCAGTTCTTTGAGCTGACTGATTATCAGAAGAATGAACTAAAGATTTATGACAGAACAAAGGAAAAAGAGTTCGTATGGATGGACAACTTTATGGGAATTCACCCATTTTTTATTCCAAGAGGCAAGAGACTGTGGGAGTGGGTGGACATTTATTCTGTGATTTATATTTTCAGTAGTTTTGTTATTCACTAAATCTCAGTAGGATACCTGAACCATCAGAGAACAATTTATTGGTTCTTAAGCCTTAGAAAAATGCCTTTTCTGCCTCCAAGTGTGTAGATAGCAACTCAGTCACATTTATTAAGAAGACACATCTGTTCATTCCCTTTTTTCATTACTTCTTAATGGTTAATGGGCTAGTTTTTATAGACTGTTTTTTGGTGCAACAAAGCTTTTTTTAATTTGGAGTTGTGATTTTCTGTCACTTCTGCATGCTCGGAACGCCTGTTAACTTCCACTAACTAAAGCTGTACAAAGCATGGAAAGCAGGGGTCCTAAATACAAAGCTAAACAGACTGGAGGTTAATGCCTGGCCTTGCTCTAGGCTCTCAAAGATTTGCTACAATTTTTGCAAAATTATTTAGTCCCTGCTTTTCAGTCCCTTGTGGGACAAATTAATGCAAATGGAATTAACAAAACACTGCTTCTTACCCTTAAAATGCAGTGACAGGACTAAAAATTGATGACTGTGAGCTTTCTAACTCAGCTGGTTAGTTTTTAGCACATGGACCTATGTGTTCTTAATGCTGTATTAATTGTTCATATTTGAACTTTCTGGCATTCATGGATTGTGTTAGTCATGCATAAAATTGTGCAAAGTAATGCTTTTTGGTAAGTTGCTTAGAGTTCCCCTCTGCTGATTAGATCGCAAAAGGAATCTCTTGGGATCCCTTTCATACAGAACAGGTATCAAGGTGTGTAGGATGCCTTGGTGATTAACACCTTGTATACCTGAGCAATGCTGTATGACACATTTGGGGGAGTGATGGCCCGGGAGCTATACTGGCAGGAATTTGGCAGACAAGCTCTGTGCTCTCTCCCCACTGTATGCCATAATAACAGTAAAGAAAAAGCAAAGTTTTAATTAAAGGGGTGTTCCTTCACAGAACTGGCAGTGTATGGAATAGATTAATATGTTATTCTGGAGCATGACTGTATTGTATCCCTCAGTGTCAATTCTTCAAGAGCTGCTTTTGAGTGTTAGATCCACATGACTGAAGTGCAAGGACAGATTTATGTTTTTTCAGGGATAGATGCCTAGTTTAAATCATGAACCAGGAGGTATTGAAGTTTCATGCAAAATAAATCATATATCTCTATGCTTTTTTTGCTAAATTCAACGTAAATATATGGAGATGGGCTGAGATGCAGCTATGGGTCAAACAGAAAGTGTGTGTGCCTGATCTCTGAGAACAGCATATAAACTGGAATCTCCATTGCTTGCTGTACTGAGATCAGCAATTTACAGACAGAGTGAGCTCATTCAGAGGCACACTGTCAGCACCTCCAGCATAAACATTCTGGTCTAATTGTTTTCTGGTTTACTTCTCCTTTGTTTTAGGCCCTGTTCTCCAGAGGAACAACACGACAGATTATGCTTTAAATGCTGGGACTACAGCAGTGAATGCACAAAGACTGTTAAGAGCTCTACAGCTTAACAAACCTATTTTGTTGGAGGGCTCACCAGGAGTGGGCAAGACCAGCCTAGTTGCTGCCCTGGCAAAAGCCTCAGGAAACTGTCTTGTTCGAATCAACCTGTCTGAGCAAACGGTAGAATAAAATATTATCTTCATTACTCAGTGTTTATGGCAGGGTAGAAGCCTTGAGTAACTTTTAAAGTGCAGTTCTCTTCAGCACTGTCTCTGAAATGTCAATTCTTCCTTCTTGGTCTCAAGATAAAACTGAATGGGAGGGGGAACCAGAAAGAGCAGTAAGCTTCTGAGAGTGAGTGCCAATTCCCAGATATTTCTGTTCTTTTCAGGTGAAGTCATGCGTATCTTTGTCTACTGTGTTTTTCTTGGCTTCTGCAACATTACTTGAAAACAGCTTTAAGGCTTTTTAGCTTTTCTGTTCCAATTTAAATTTGTGTTGTTAAATATAGTAGCTGGTCACTGGAGTCCTATAATGGAAAAGCTTTTAGCATTTTGCAACTACTGAAAATTTTTAAATAGACCTAAAGTGTAGGTATTAAAAGGGAAGGGAGAAAATGTTAAGTAAAGTTAACAAATGCTGTTTATGAACTTCTGTTAAATTTTGTAATTCCTCAACTCCCCCATTCTGTTCTTTACTCCCAAAGGATGTGACAGACTTATTTGGTACAGACTTGCCTGTTGAAGGTGGGAAGGGAGGAGAATTTGCCTGGCGTGATGGACCATTGTTAGCAGCATTAAAGGCTGGACACTGGATTGTATTAGATGAGGTAAATTCAGGACAAATAAAATGGAATGTTCTAGAAGAGCAAATTTGGTGATTTGTCCTGTGGAATAAATACCTTTGAGTGACGATGCCCTCCCTTCATGGAGGCAGGTGATGACTAGATTTCTTTGAGACAAGAGGACAAGGGTTGAATCTCAGCTTGAATTGCTGCAGAAAGCCAAGGATAGGTTTGATTTACATTTGAAAGTTTTTAGGGAAGAGTGTCAACGGAAGTTTTGGGGCAAGTGTCTTCCATGGATACAATTTCACTGAAATAGAAGGTGTTTTTCTGGGACTGACACACTGTGTTGGTTACTAATTTGAGATGGAGAAGAGTTCCATCTTGCCAGTATAAGCTATCCTGCCACTGCAGGTTTGTTCACGTACCATGTAGCACATGCTTTCACGCGTGTGTGCACAGATCTGCCTTCTTGGCAATATGCATTCTAATTACTTTAGAGTGCAAAATCTTCAATTCTGTAGCCCCTTGTCTACCTTCTTTTCCCCCACTATTGTGAAGAATGCCACTTTAAACAACCACTGTAATTAAATAGCTGAGACTGCCTTAATTTAAAAAACAAACGAACAAAATGCTCTGAGTGCCACAAATCTGTGAACGTAAATTCAGAAGAAACATCTCGAACATGCAGCTTTTATGATGGAGAATTGTTTTGTTATCACAGTGGAAAAAAACAGTACAAATAACAAGTATAAGGGTTAGTTGCTCTAGTGTAATAACAGGCTAGCTGGTGGTAATAACTTGTGCTAGTTCTAGAACAGCAATGAAATGGAATTTTACCTTCTAGATATCCCAGATTATTAAACCAGAGATTATTAAACTAGACATTATGCAAAAATGTTTTGTGGACCATTAATATTGTATCCTTATTTCTCTCCTCAGTTGAATCTGGCTTCTCAGTCTGTGTTAGAGGGGCTAAATGCATGCTTTGACCACAGAGCTGAGATTTATGTTCCAGAATTGGGAATGAATTTTCATGTACAGCACAAGACGACTAAGATTTTTGGATGCCAGAATCCGTACAGACAAGGAGGTGGAAGGAAGGGTCTCCCCAAGTCCTTTCTTAATAGATTTACACAGGCAAGCTTATTTGTTTGGTTTACACTACATCGTGATCCTGTCTTGTAGGTTTCTGGGTGTATAAACACTCTGAATTCTCTTGATTTTATAGGTGTATGTTGATCCACTGTCAGCAGAAGATATGAAGTTTATTGGGAATACATTGTTTCCTGCTATTGATAAAACTATTATTGCTAAAATGGTTGCTTTCAATAACAAGGTAAATATATTTTAGTTTCTTTTCTGTAGAAGTAGGCAGAATGCAGTAAGACTAGAAAAAAATTAAGTCTAATGTTATATTTCCAAGCATTTTTATAGAGAAGTGTGTGGGTAAAAAAAGAGGGGTGAAAGTATATGCAGAAGAAAGTAAAGAACACCACTAAACCTGGTACCAGAATTCTTGTACCACGACAGTCAGATGGTTGGTTGATAACTGACGAGGCATTGGTTTTCATGGAAGATAAAACATTTATACACAGGACAAAGTAGTATTCTGTGACCTTGGGTAAAATCTCTTGTGTCAGCATCTTACTGCATATTCATTTATAAGAGGGCAAGAGCAAATTGGAAAATTGAGCTGAGTGTTAGAGGAATAGTAGGGAAGAGACAAACTAAACCAAGCTTTAGTTCCTGACATATGTTCAGCAAAGTAAATTCAGCCTGCTCTTTCAGTTGTCTCAGTCTTGTAAGCAGTACCAAGGCAGAAGCTCAGTCGAGTTTTTTAAAAAATATTTGAAGACCAGCTTGTGGGTGGAATAAAAGATTAGTTTTTAAATTACTTTTTTTTTCCAGATTGAAAAAGAAGTAATGGCTGAAAAGAAGTGGGGACAGAAAGGAGGACCCTGGGAGTTCAACTTACGTGATCTTTTCCGCTGGTGCCAGCTTATGCTTGTTGACCAGTCCCCAGGATGTTATGATCCAGGCCAGCATGTGTTTTTGGTCTATGGAGAAAGAATGAGAACCAGAGAAGACAAGGAAAAGGTGAGCCATGTGTTCTTCCTTGCTCTTCAGATGGTCAGGAAATATTTATAGAAATCCAAGTATAGATCTCCAATTTGAAGATTCCTTGCTATTCATTCATAGACATTTATCTCTTAAAAAAGAAAAATAGGTTTGTTTGGGGTTTTGAGGTTTGATATAGATATCTGCTCCCCAGGGCATTTGAAATACCAATTAATTAGTGTAAAAGCAGGCAGCTGATGTAAATGAAGACAAATAGAATAATCAAGGACTTAAACAACATACTCTTGTGTGGTTTTGTATTAAATAATATGTTTGCCACCTACTTATCCCTCTCTTGCTTAGAAATCCTGTGCTTTTGTTTAATTTCACAGCATTTAAATGGTATTAAACTGAAAGTCAGTCAGATTGTAAAACTGAAGTTACTGGCTGTACGTGATGGGATATTTCCTCATGGGTTGACTTTCCCCTCCCTGTAACATTGTAATATTTTTCTGTGTTACTAAAGAGCTTATTTATGAAGTGAATTCTATCCCAGTACATTGTTAAAGAAACACATTGCTTACAGTATTTCAAGTCTCGGGAAACCATGATTAATGAAAAGGTTGCTGTGAGCAGCTCACACTCACATGGCTTGCTGCACTTTGAGTTAAATGAGCTTGTGATTTACTGTGTTAGTTACTGTCATACAGATGTGGAGCTGAGAGGAAAAGATACTTCAGATGTAAATCTTTAGAAGTGAATCTTTGGAGCAGTGGATAACTTGAACTGATAAGTCTCTTTTTTGCTCTTTTAACTGTTCTAGGTTATTTCTGTATTTAGAGACATTTTTGGCCAGGAGGCCGATGTGTATACAGGAACCAGGGAGTTTCACATCAATCCATATAATGTTCAGGTAAACTGTTGACAAGGGATTTTGTGATGGGATAGGGAAGGAAAAAACTTGCACAGCTAAACTCCCATTTGCCTCTGTTTGTCATCCCTTTCAGATTGGTTATTCAGTTCTTTCTCGTGGCAACTACATTCCTCATTCTGGCAGAACTCTCTCGCTTCTGCATCATTCACTGCAGTCCCTGGAGCCCATAATGAAGTGTGTGCACATGAGCTGGATGGTGATCCTGGTGGGCCCGGCAGCTGTTGGCAAAACCAGTCTGGTGGAGCTGTTGGCCCATCTCACCGGCCGCCGGCTGAAAATCATGGCGATGAACAGCGCGATGGATACAACTGAACTCCTGGGTGGATTTGAGCAGGTAAATACTGGTTTGGTAATGTTTGGCAGTATTTCTCCTTCCCACCTAATAGTGGCCAGTCTGCAGTGAGTTTGTGTTTGTAAATGGAGCCTTGGCACCACAGTCTTCTGCATGAACTGACTCCCTAATGGCCTTTTTGCAGGTTGATATCAACAGGCCATGGCAGCGCCTTTTGGAAAGGGTGGAGAATGCCGTGAGCACACTCGTAAGGGACAGTCTTCTCCTGGCAGAACTTTGTGCAGATGATGCTGAACTCGTGCTGCGTGCTTGGAGCAATTTCATCCTGAATTACAAACCCAAATCTCTGGGGGAAGGAGGTGGAAGTGTTACAGCTGAATTAGTGAGCAAACTGGAGGGAATACTTGTACTTACCCAGAGACTAAACAACAAAATAAATTCTTACACAAAGGCAGGTATGTATGGTGGGCAGTTGGAAGCACTGAAATTCTCCTGTACTGAGCTACTCAATGTATGATGCAATACAAGCTCTTACCTTGTATTCCTAAGAAAGGGAACTTGGATACGCTATTCTTGCATTTGTACTTGGAAGCACTGATAGCTGTACTTCACATATGTCAGCAGAATAATGTATGAGTTGGTTTTCCTTCTTTTTTTTAATCATTGTTTAAAATAAGGCATTAATACTCATCAAATTTCATCTAAAGAGGGAGAAGGGATGCAGAAAAGTACCTGTTTAGGGAGTAAAGTGTCGATCTGTTTTATATTTCTTTGTGCTTGCAAACCTTTTCTGTTCACATGGATTTTGCCCATGGGAGGCTACTGAAGAGCTGGAGCCTCTGCTGTTATGTTCCCCTAAAAAGTAGGAAGCATATATGTTTATTAGCAAAATAACTACTATTTTTCTCGAATGGAACTGGAAGCTACTTTGTTGATGTAAGTCTCAGTGTAAGATGTATTTCCTTTCAGAGTTTGCTCACCTGGTAGAAGAGTTCCGACGTTTCAAGCTGCAGCAGGCCCAGGCTGCTGACTGCAACAGCCATGGCACTTTTGAATGGGTGGATGGGATGTTGGTTCAGGCCCTGCAATCTGGAGACTGGCTGTTAATGGACAATGTTAATTTCTGCAAGTAAGAGATTTTAGTGGCCTTGTTTCAGTGAATATTTTGACCTCCCCAACTGACTTTGCCTCTTACTGTGTGGTTCACAACTGAGTATTTTGCATTTGATAATACAGAGGAGCAATAAATTAGATTTTCTGGAAGAGTATCTTCCTTCTCAGACAGCTTAGCACTTGATTGTTTTCCTGTTTGTCTTTTGCTCAAGATGGGTACCATTTTGATTTCAGAGGAGAAAGGGATCAAATTGGTACCTTTTTATGACCACATGACTTTGTTTTGAATGTAGCCCATCTGTGCTGGACCGCTTGAATGCTTTGCTTGAACCAGGAGGTGTTCTGACCATGAGTGAGAGAGGTGTCATAGATGGCACAATTCCTACAATAACTCCTCATCCAAACTTCAGGTACTTTGCATTTCTGCTTTTTTTTTTCCAAGGTTTTTTTTCCCTTTATCAAATAGGTTTAGAATAAAGGTGTCATCAGTGAGCCGGTCTTTTGGTATTTTGAATGCTGTTCAGTTTGCCATGTAGTGTAGTGACACTGTCTAGCAAGAAAGAAAACTGCACTGTGGTGAGCATATAAAAGAGAGGTTAAGAGGCTTTGCTTTATATCCCTGTTGCAACACAAACTATTACACTGGAAAATTCATAGCAGTGTGCCTCTGCCTTGATTTTGCATTTCTAATTTAGGATTTCAGCACTTCCCTGTCTCACTGTAATGAAGTTGATGATACATGCATTGAGGATGGTGAAGTCTTTAGATGTGCTGGTTATGAAAGCTGATATATGGGCATAATAATTTTCTTCACAGCTTTTTCCAACCCATCTATAAATTTCAGTTTCCTGCAGTGACAGAACTTAAAAAAACCCCAACAAACCACCCAAACAGACAGTCTATTCTCTCAGACCTGAAGTAGTCTCTGGGGAAGATGGGAGGAGAACATAACAGGATTCTGTGTAATTCCTACCTTTTATAAATCCATAACAAGGATATTGGGACTGATACTCTCTGGCTCCTCTGAATTGGAAACATTTTTGACTTCTCAGAAACCTGTTTTCACTGCTTTGTGTCTCAGAAGTACTTTTTCCTCCTTGCTTTTAAGAGGTGTCTATTGATAGTATTAACTGCTTGGATGTTGGATACTTTGGTTTTTAAATAGCACAGATTTATTTGAAGCTGTTGCTAAGACTTTTAAAAGCATTTATAGCTCAGAGGCATAGTTTAACTTCTCTTTGTAAGTGGGCAAATGATAAAACAGTCATAACTCAGATAATAATGAGTTGAAAGTCATACAGAATATCTGTGTCTAATTGCAAAGTATAACTATTCATACAGATTTCTCATTTAAATTCAGTAGCTGTCTCTGGCTTTCTAGATATCGTGTCCCCATTTTTATGAAGATGAATTTACTTTATGGAGAAGCAGATTTGGTAGTTCCAGATAGTTTAAGGACCTAAGTTACATCTTTAGAATTTAAGGCAGTTGAAATGGATGATTGTTGTAGGTCCCTATCAACTTGAATTATTCTTTTCTAATATCCAACAGGCTCTTCCTTTCTATGGATCCAGTTCATGGGGAAATATCCAGAGCCATGCGGAATCGTGGTATTGAAATTTATGTTCCTGGGGAGACTGATGGAAATGTATTGGACAGTCTGGATTTGAAGTTACTCCTGCATGGTTTGGGTTTAGTTGGAGATAGTGTCTGTGATGCACTTCTGGCTGTGCATTCAGAAACCAAGGCAGCAATTGCAGGTAAAAAAAATCTTCTAGGTGTTTTTTAGCAATGTGGGCTCATTACATATATATGGATGAAGTCTTCGGTATTAAACCCTGGTTATTTTATTGTGTTATGTGCTGATATAAGTAAGCACATAAAACTATAATCAGGTAGTTTTGGATTGGTTTTTTGCCTTCCCAGGAAGTAGGCCCAAGTCATGAAAAAGTGGTAACTACAGTGCTTTGTTACAGAGACCTCAGACTCTGGTGCTAGTCTGTTGTCCCTTGTTATAGGGAAGGCAGTGTATGTAAGTGAAAATTAGCAAAAGAGAGGGGTTGCACAAGTTCTTCTTTGCAGCTGAGTTTCATTCATCTCAGCTGTTTGATGTCTTATTTTGAGCTGGTCATCTGTTATTTACAATCTTGTCAGATTTTCTTATCAACCTTGGGAAGAATCCACTCAGCTTTCAGGATAAGATGATATATTTGTTTTGTATCATGACACCTAAAGTGGTGTTTGTCAGATTAAAGGGTTGACAGTTGCTAAACATTCACATCACCCTAATTGCTGTGAATCTTTCAGGTTCTGTGTCATCGTTGTCACCTTTGCTTCAGGCTGCTGTATTAATTGTGCAGCAAATACAAAGAGGCCTTGGATTAGCAAAGTCTTTTTACAGAGCCTGTTGGGAAGTTTATGGCCGCTCACAACAACTGCAGATTAATCAAAAGGTAAAAGTCCTGTATTTGAGAGCTTTTCTTAGATAACTAGATAAGTGAAAAATGTAACTGCATGAGGCTAGTATTTGAGATCCTGTTTCCTACATGCCTGTGCAAGAGATTGATGGAGATGGTGCTCTTGGAGAGATGAACCAAACAGTACCCTGTTTGGACTCTGAGGCTTGTAGTTTGTAACAGCTTCAGCTGGGATATTGGGATATTCATACTGATGGAGCTGTAGCCCGTAACACTGTGCACACTGTCATCTGTGGACACATTCACTTCCTGTTTGAAACTGTATAGTGTGTTATTTCACTTCTGGTAGGAATGTATTGGTACTTTCATTGTGTATGTTATATAGTGTTTGTAGAAGATTTGGTCTATAATAACTTAATAATAGATACATGTAATGAAAATGTTTCCTGAGCCGTTGTGCTTGAATGCATGTTACATGTTTGAATATGACTCTAAGCTGCTTTTTGGTTGTTTGTTGTAGCTTGTGTTAGAATTGGTTACGAGGCATGCTTCCTCTCTGGCTTCCACTGACACTTGGGGTGAGTCCTTGCTAGCAGTGGGATTGTGGCCAGACTCGCTGCCTTCAGGTCTGTTTGCAGCTGAAGACTCGCTCCTTTCCACAGTCCAGCAGGATGGACAGGTCCTGATGTACTGTCTGCACAGACTAAACCTCAGAAACTGCAGGTAGGCAGGAAACCTTTTTTTTTTTTTTTTTTGTCTAGTAAATAAGAAACAATACATGTGAACTATTTATTGTTTATTGCAAAATTCTGTGTTTATCAAATTGTGCAGGTAGAGACTGTGATTGTCGTGCACTGTAACTGTGTTCCTGTTACCTTTCCATACAACCACTGCAAGTGAAAGTTTAATTATTTACTGCTTTATTCTTAAATCTTCAAAATACGTTCAAAAGACTTGTCTCTTTGATCTTCAATGAGTGCATTTGACTCATTTTGAGAGATGTTAGGAGTAAGCATTTAGCAGAAAATGTGAATGCAAACACTGGGTTTAGTAGGTAATAAGAGCCCCAAAATCTCTTCCTTCGGTTTCCTTCTAAGCTTTAAAAAAACCTGAGCATTGAACTACTTTAAAGTATACTAATGATTCTCTGGATTTCCTGTTTTCATGTAATCGATTATTCATCAGTAATTTTAGGTCCAGTAGTTTCAGATAAAAGCACAAATTTCCTTCTTCAGACAGAGCTGTCTGAAAGAAGCAGAGGCCCATGTGCAGGGGGTATATAAAAGAATTTTTTTTAGTGGTTTCTTGTGCAATATAGCTGTTAATTTTTACAACACTGGGGCAAAAACTTCCTTCCTGCCTTCTCTGCTTAGTAGCCTACTCTGGACAGGTACTGTAGTTTGCTTCCAGTGAAAGAACAAGCTGTAGAAGTTGCTACTAAGATACAATGTTGAAATTGTGAAACCTTAGCAACATGCTGTGTTGTTTGCTATTTTGTTTGTTTGTTTGTTTTTAATCAATGACACTTACTTTCCTGTCTTTTTTAATTTAACTTTGCATATCATTCTGGTGCACAAATCAATTAGAATTTCTCAGTGAAATTCTGTGCATATTCACCTGGGGTAGTGCATGAATTTTTGGCAACAGTGAGCTCCTAACAGTAGACACCCCCAATGGATTTGAAATTGAAAAGTGGTTTTAAAGCTAAATAACGGAGGAAAGATCATTGCATTGCTACACTGATGCCTAAAGATGGTTGCAAAATATATTCTTTCCTGGATCTGGCAGTTCAAGCCCTTGATTGCTGGATTTCTTTGTGTTTCAGGACATTACCAGTGACTCTGCAAGATCTTAAGAAAGTTATGCAGTCCACTAATCCCGAGAGTCTCAAGTTCAGTGCTGTTGAGATTGATGCAAACTGGATGGACAAAATGGAAGTTCTCCAGGCTTCAGTGAAGTTGTTCATAGAAAAGGCGACCAATCAAGATTGGAAATTAAGAGTTAAATGGCTTAACTCCTTAGCCAAAAATCTGCCACAGGTGCTTGGTATGTAATAATTTGTTTGGTCTAAAGGCTGACTTGTTAAGTTTTTGCAAATCATAAGTGTTGTATGAAAACATCCAGACCATTCAAATTATCTGAGTTATGGAGACTCTCAACTATCCACACTAATTCAAGGGCATGGATGCTCCAGGGAGGGATAGAAACAGGTTGTGCATGTTAGGGAAATAAGGAGACTTTGGGCTAAGCATTATCCTTTATTATTCAAACGTGGGTAACTTGTGCCGCTTCTGAATTAGTTATTTTTGGATGGCTCTTGGTCTGTGTAAGCAAATACACCTTTTCACTTTTTTTTTAGTGATAGTGAAAGCAGTCAAATGCCTTCTGTGTATTTGGTATTAAAATACAAATGCTTAGAAAGCCAAGAAACTGTAGAACTGAGATTTCCTGAAGCAATGTTGTCTGAACATTCAGGATAATAGCTGAGATGAGCTATTCATTTAATTACAGTATTAATCTCATTAAACTCCTGGAGCATTTAGGCAGGCACTAGTCCAAGTAATTTACCCATTTAGCTTTCTTCTGTGGTCTGAAATCTCAGACTATGTTGTCCCTATATTAATGGGATTGCTTCCTCTTTATTTTGCTGTCTTTTCAGGCAGGTAGGTTTGCAAAGTAGAAAATACCTAAAAAATTACTTTTAATGAAAAGTATGCTTTTTTTTTAAATTGTAAAGAAAATACCCTCTCCCCCCCCCCCCACAACAGATGTGTTGAGAGGAAGATTTGAAGCTATAAACTCAAGGATTTTCACAAACCATATATTTAATAGCATACATGTAGTATCACCAGTTCAACTAGACCTCCTTGCTGGATTTATGTCGTCAGCCATGACATTCTGGTGCTTTTAAGACCTTTTGGAGCTAATACAAAATACAACCAACCAGCATATCCAGAGTGCATGCACAGATTTGATTCAATCTGCTTGTGCTGGCTCAGTTGAAGTTATCTTTCTTGATTTTTACTAAATGCTCTTCTGTGCCCATGTTCTCCCCTCTTCACCTGCAGATTCAGTGCGAATTCAGCTGGAAGCAGGTGCTGTAGCCCTTGGTTGTTTTTATGCCAGTCCTCTCTCATCTGGAGTCAGTAACATGATCAAGTTGCTACAGCCAACTATGACAGGTACTTCTGAAAAAGATGGATGTAAGACATTGCTTCCTTTATTTGTTCTCTGAACACACTGCAACCCTTCTTAGGAAATGTATGTAGCAAAACACTCAATTCTAAATATATGTTGCTTCTGTCATAAAAGAAAGTACAACGAAGAAATTAAAACAAAAAAATCAATTACAACAAATACGAACATTCTTGCTGTCTAGAACAGCAAGTATGACAATTAAATGCATTCATCCTATTCAAGTTAGATATGAGTGCTCTGCCCATGAGTCCTGGCTGTGTATCCGTGACTCAGATGTATTCCTACAGCTCAGGGTGATGTTCTGAAGAGTGATTCAAATATTCACTGCCTTTCTGACTTGATAGATTAGGCACCCTGGTCTTTTTTCCCCAAGATTTGTGTTAGTCCATCTGAAACCCCTGTTTTGGCCTATAATTTTCCCTTGGTGTTTTGTGGGGGCTCAGGCCTGTGGCTTCATTTCCAAGCTTGTTAGGTGCATGGAAACTACATACAGTGACACTGGACCTTTTATGGATGATCCTGGGTATATTGCTTGGAATGTGAGCTGGACTTGAGTTTCCAAGCTGTGTTTGGGTGCTCTAACCCCTGTTTTAATTTATTGTCAGTGTTCTGTTTTCCAGAACCTGCAGTCAGTTTTAATGCTTTTCTGTTTGGATATCTGGAGTGAGAGAGTTTGACTGCCTTCTTCCTAGGCTGCTTCTTTATTTCCCTAATGTTCTTGTATAGGCAGGGGGATCAAGAAAAGAACTGAGTAATGTTTCACTGCTGTCCTGTCTTGTCTGCCTTTCCAGATGAACATGTGATGCCTCTGGACCCAAGATGGAACATGCAGTTTTTGGAAATCATTAGAAATTCAATGAGCTTTGATACAGAAATGAAACACACAGACCAGCTTCTTATCCTTTTGAAGTCTGCAGCAAATCGGTGGGTTACAAAAAAACCCTTTAAAGAGTGCCCAGTGCCTGTAACCAGTGCTGAGTAAACCTTTGTGGTGTCTGCCACGTGTGTTTTTAGGTTTTGATAGATGTGATCTAAAATACCAGGCAGAGGTTTTGTACAGGTATTTAAATTCTTTGCTTCTGTTTTCTGTAGATGCATATTAAACACAATCACTTAATATAGGGAGCAGAGCTCCCGGCATTCCATACATGGTGCAGTACTTCAAGGACAAATCAGAATGTTGGGATAAAGCATTAAAGAGGCAGAAGCAGCAGTGTGAAATCTCTGAAAAAGCTGAAATAGTTGCCCTGCTTTTGCATATGGACTGTTTTTCCTAACAAGATGAAAAAGTGCATAGATTCTGGAGTTAAAGTGTAAGGAAGCAGCTGCTTACATATCCCAGAGGCCATGGTGTTGCACCTGTTAAGTAGCTCACTGGTTTTTCCTTCTTGGTGAAGTCAGGAGTCTGCTCCTTGTGAAGCTTGCTTCTACAGAAACCATATTCAAGCAATTATCTGTTGCAATTTTCTGCACCTGGTTCTTCTTCCATAATACAGTGAATACATTATGTCACTTTGTAGTTCAAATGTCATGTTGTAGCTCACCGTTGTCATAAAGCCAAGGATTTAAAGCAGTACTGGATTGGTAACAACTTTATTTTTACTTCAGGGCAGTGTTATTTCTTGACCGAGAAAAAAGAAGTTACATTGAGAAGAATTTGATTGCCAGCAAGAAGCCAAGAAACAGTGTCTTAAGAATGTCTCTAGATTTCCACAAAAGTGGGTTGATTTTTGCTGTTCCTTTTGGTTCTGTAGTCAATTTGAAATATGGTTAATTTGCATTGTTACGAAATGTATACTTTAAACATGGTGTGCAAAGAAAGAGTATGTGAATGTAAAGCAATCAGATGAGGACTAGTGTGGTATCTAACACATTCTTCTTAAATTAGATATACCTTAGGCTACACTATTTATGTCCCACCTCTATGAGGTAATGAGTGGATATGATTTCTCTCTTAATTAACCAAACTTTAGGATAACAGTGGAGAGAAACTGGAATAACATTCTGTCTTTAGCTAATATGAATAACTAAGTTCTTCAGATTATGTAAGTAGGAAGTTTTACTTCTAAAACAAAAGGTAAGATTTAGTGATGAGGTTAGTGTGCTGCATAGAAGCAATTGATCAAGGAATCCCTCATAATGTTTTTTTTTAATATGTGTATAAAATGCAAAGAGGTAATAGAGAATTGTGCAAATAATGAAGGACTACTTATATTGCTTAATTTCTTGGATCTTTTCCAAGGCTGTGGGTTTTTTTTCTCAATTATAGAGAGGTTCTAGTGATCAGAAGTTGACCCTTATGTGTCATGTGATGTGGCTGGAATATTCAGTCCCTCCCTTTCTTTTCCTCTTCCCCAAACCTCAGATCCAGGGAGTTACAACTGTCTTCCTCATGGAATCGTGGTCAACCTTGCTGCTTTCTTTGAACTTTGGGATGCATTTGCACTTCACTGGGTGAAGTCTAATCAGGTGGCCTTAAGTGACAATGACATGCATGATGTGAGTAGACTTTCCATAGTACATTTAGGGTTAAGTGAAATGTGATTGTGTGCAGAACACTAGTTTCAGGGACCATGAAATAAACAGCAGTGCTTCTGTCTGTATTCAGAATATGCCTAACAGCAGGCAAATGATCATGTTTGTTTCAGTAGCTGTATTTGTGCCCTCTAATACCTGCTTAGGATGGCATGAACTGTGCTGTAGAAGTGGCTGTTTGATGATAAAGGGAGTATCCATTTCTATCTGTGATAAGAATATCTGAACCCTGACAGCTGACATACAGGTCACAGGGGTGGTTCACTCCTCCCTCTCCCTTTTCAGACCATGAATATAATTTTGCTGAAATCTTGACATTGTAGACTTGGTGCAGGGATTGTTTGGTTTTGGCTGGTGTAGTTCCACCTGCCAGTGTGGTGTTTTTAGAGAGCCTGCAGTTGAGTCCTGGTTGTGTAGCACTAAATACAAAGCATTGTGGGACTCTAAGTTAATATATGGTGATGGTTTTGCTTTTTCTCTTGCTTGAACCACGCAGTATTGTGTAACCTGCAGCAGTGGTAACACTGTAACCTCCTTGGCTTGTTGCTAGATTTTCTACTGCTCGCTGTGGCGGGACCGGTTCTGGGCAGTGTCTGACACTGTCACGGTGGATTCGCCAGGGTTGTCACTTCTGGCTCTGCACTGGCACTGGGTTATGAAACACCTAATTGACAGAATTCCTCAGATGCTTATTGGATCAGACCAGAACAAGTGAGTGGCTTTGTTTGGTGGTTTTTGATTTGTTTCTGTTACATGGCTGTATAAATTACTCTTTTCTTTAGTGTTACAGCTAATTAGCATTGTTTGGATTAGTGTCCCAAGTCATGTTCCATTAGTGATGCAAATAACAATGTATTAAGTAGCTGTTCATTTTTAAAATTTGTGTTTCCTAGCACTGTGCGTCTGCGTGCTCGAATGATCATCTAGAAATTTTACCCCCTTAGTGAAAGGATGAGAGAGAGACTTTCCTATGCATCCTTTTGCCTTGTTTCTCAAACTTCCGTTAACTGTGTGGGCTTTTTTTTCCCTCTGCCCCTCCCTTTTTTTTGTTTTTTCTCTACAAGGATTTCCAGGGAAATTCAATCTGTTTCACAGCAGATTCAGAGCTGCTTGGTCAATCCTTCTGGTATTTCAGCCAATATGAAGATACTACAGAAGTCTCTAGGAAGACCCCTTCCTTTTAAGGTATCAATACTCTGCTCTGTTTGCAAAAGATTTGTATTTCCAGCAATGTCCAGATAGGCTTTAATGTATTTACAGCACTTGCTTTCCAGGACAGCAAAAACACATTTCTTTTGTGTTTGTTAGATTGATTGAAAGAAAGTTTCAGCATATGTTAATGTACATCTCTTTTGAGAAATACATCAGTTATCCAGATAACGTTTCTACTATGAATTATGATATGTATAGAAAATATTTGTTTAATACAGAGGGGTGCCTTTGCATTCATGTTGGTGACCAGTAGTTAGACCTAGGTTTTTATTACCTTATCTCTCAAGGATACTCACCTATCAAAAAATGCACGTGGTTTACTTAGTGAGACTTTGAAGAACATTCAGTGCTTACTGAGAATTTGGAGAGATCCAAATGTATTTAAGCATCCAGATGTATCTAATGTATCTAAACATCCAAATGTATTTAAATTGCAGGTGTAAACTGCAATTTCTTTTAAGTCACAGTAGATCCTGAGGGGGTTTTTTTATCATTTTGTGTATTTATCGCCCTTGATTTAGGTAAGTTGCCATGTTGAAGTATTATTTGTCTGCATAATATATGTAGTTTCTCTATGAAGGAAAAAAACTCTAACTTGACAAGGAGGAATTGTGGTCACCTGTTTCAATTTCTGTCTTCCTGCTGTATTGAATCAGGCTACTAAAAGATTATTGTTAAGCTGTTGTTGCAGGCTGGTTTATATATACTTGTACTTTAGTTGTGCGCACGTGAATTCAAAATCTTAGTTTTAACTGCAGTCCCAAATCTTGTTTGTGGTTTTGTTAGTGCTGCTGAAACAAATTGTCCTTTTCACGTTTCCAGGATAAACTGGGCATGGAATGTTTTTCTCAGTTAAAAGCTCTCAGCAAAGCACTGAACACCTTGGAGCTAAGATTGGCCTTTGGAGAAAGTAGGTGGCAGGAAAAAATGTGCTGTGTGAAAATCGCTGCTGCAGGAGTAAAGATGAAGAAAGCATTGCTGCAAGCTGATGGCCTGATAATAAGAGCCAATCATTTAGAAGATGTTAGTCTGGGTAGGTAACACTTGGTAAGAGCCCAGCAGGATGGTTTCTGCCATCTCCATTCTTTCATACACAGATGGAAAGGGTGTTAGATGTTCACTGACAAGAAACATAGTACGTGCATTTATGTGCCTTTTATATTCTGTCAAACAGATCAACTACAGATATTTCTGAAAGCTCTACATTCACAACTGAAAGCAGAAGGAGTCACATACAGTTATTCAGAAGAAAGGCTTCCTGAAAACACCATCTCCAACCAGTTAGACCCTGCCTTGCTGAATCAGCTCTGCAGTCAGGTTCAGCTGTGGCCTGCAATGGAATACATAGGGGTGCTCTGGCAGTACAAACTGACAGCAGATTGGCTGGCCAAGGCTTGTGCAAGAAGGTAAGAAGAAGGCTGGAGAAAGAAATCCTTTATTTCTTTCATGAGATTCAGAATCCCTAGCTAGAAGCTGTAACTTTGGTGCTTTACATCTGCATGTAAATCTGTGTGTATGTATTTGTAATCTATATACACCTGTGTGCATGTGCATATATATCTGTGCAGCACACAAATACATGGGGTATTAGGAATCAACAGAAGATGTTTATCACCAGATTGCAGGGGGCTACTGCAGAAAGACTAAACTAGACCTGGAAATGAAGGAAGTAAACTAGCATGCATGCTTCCTTTTGTGTAAACTATACATTCATAGAATCACAGTTTAAATTAATAGTTAATTTAAGAAGTGTTTGTGTTGTTTCAAGGGGCCAAGTGTATTTATTTTTAGTCTGGTTTACCATTCCTTAAAAGAAAGCTATTCATTTATGGACTTCAGTGAAAGCTAATTTTTGTGTAATGAGACTCTTAGAATCATTGGTTCACTCTTGAATTCAGCAAAGTTCTGAATTTTCACAAAAGCTATAAAGCTAGAAAACAGTTTCTCCCCAAATGCTTTGTATGGTTTGCTCAACATGGAGCTTATAGCTACAGGACATTCCACTTTTCCCCCTTTTTCTTGTGTTTAGATTTTGTCAACTTTGAAGGATTCAAGTGTTTTGAGTAGTATTTTCTTGTTCTTCTCCAACATTTGAAATGCTGTCATTTTAACCTTTCGGTGACTTTGCTTGCCATCTCAATTTGTTTTACTATCCAAATGATTTGTTTCATGTGCCCTGCTTAAGCATTGCTTAGGTTGTATTTTTTTTACCTGCTACAGGAATAACTGCAGTCAAGAATTAAGCATATGTTCAGATCTAGCTCAGTTTATAGCTTTTTCTCTGAAGTTGACACCAGCTGCTTCTCACCAGCTCTCTGGACTGTGGCACTTGTTACACCTTAATGAAGTAAGGATAAGTTTTATTTTAATTTAATTAAATCAGATCTTTAATTAATCTTGCAGAAGTTTTCAAAGGTTCTTCAAAATACGTATATCACTAAGATTTTTGACATGCAGTTTTTCTGCCTCTGCCTGACAAAAACTGTTCCTTCTTTTAACAAGAAAGGTTATTAAGTGTGAGCCTTGAGAAAATGTAATTAAAGCACAATGTTGAAAGATAAAATACAACAAAGTCTTAAATAACATAGTTCTGTATGATTTAGTTTGGTAGTATTGTTCCATACATGCATCTGTGACCTAGTGGAAAACAGGAAATTGTTTAGATGGCAGGTGCCAGCTTGGTTGTATCTATGTGTTCAAAGTAACTTTACACTGAAAAATGCTTTCCTCTATTCCCATGTCCCTTTAGATCTGTTGCAAATCAAACAGACTGATAAAACTACTTTATGCATTTTCTGTAGAACGTTTAATAACTCTGGTTAATATTTATGATACAATGGTTGTGTTCCCACAAAGCGAAGTAAGGCACAAGTTCACTTTAAATGCTTCAGAGCAGAGTTTTGGATGGCTTTACCTGTTTCATGCCTCTGCACCCTCGTGTATCGTAACAAAAGGTTGCGCAGTCATAGACTAGAGGCTGTATTCTAACAACTTGCTCTGTAAACATGCTTCATATTTCACAGACAGGAGACAGTGCTGACATCAGGAAGTGTACTCTGTGTTGAGGAGATGCAAGGAAATACTATGTGAATTTGAAAGGATCTTGGAGAATATCTTGTACTGTCCCTACTGAGAAACAGAATCATGCTTTCTTTGTACGTGTGTGTGCTTAATTCTCTTTTGCTCCCTGTACATTAGTCTCACCTCTAGGTTCTTGTTTCTCCTTAGATATCCCCTGAAGAAATGTCTCTTCTGTCATCTCAGCTAGTTAATGCTGTGTTAGCATCCTTTTGGAGCAGTACTTTCACTATGGACCCAGACTACTGGTTGACTTGGAGGCCACTGCCTGCAACAGAGGAAAACAGCTTCTCTAAATCCCATGTGAACCGTTCTATGAAGGTTTGTCTCTTCTGACCTAATCGAATTCTAGGCTGAATGCTCTTGTTGACTAATTCAGCAGCTTTCTAAAGCCATTGTAAGTTCTGTCATAGTCAGTGCAAGTTGCATCTGAACAATCTAACTCTTAATCTCTTAATTTAGGGCCCAGGCATTTTGACCCGAGCTGTTTTCTCAAAGTGCTTCTTTGAAATTCTAACTAGCAGTAGCAAGACAAGCCAGTGGGATGTGAGTGGGCTTCCTGTCCTGTCATCATCCCATGTAACACTGGGAGAATGGATGGAGAGAGCACAGCAGCTTCACAGAGTCAGCACAGCGCTGTGGACCAACCTGGCTGTCTCTTCAATAGCAGATTTTAGGTATTAAGACCTCTCTTCCACATATAAGTTATTTAAATCAAGCATGTTACAGAAGTTTGCTTACTGTGTGTAAACTTCTCATTCCTTTTCCTCCAGACACACAGATGCTAGACTGCAAGGAATAATGCTAAGCAGACAGCTCTCTGCCCTGGTAGATCTGGTTCCAATGGATCTTCAAGAAGAATTTTTGGAGTGCTGTGAGAAGCTCTACCTCAGGGATCCTGTTGCATATGAGTACCTTCTCAAGACACTTGGAAGCATCACTGATCAGGAGCTACTTCCTAAAGAATTTCTGTTTCTTCTGCTCACGTGCTTGCATCAGTTCTATGGGGAAGGGCTTCAGGAGTTACCAGAGACAGCTTGGCGAGGAAGCCTCTGGGTGGTCATTGGCTTGGTGCAGATCCAGATGTGGCTTCCACAGACCAGGTTTGATCCAGCTGTTAAAAGAGAATACAAGCTCAAGTACTCAAAAGAAGAGGTGAGTATGAAGCCAAGTTGGCTTTTACCATTGTTATGTATAAAATCAACACAGAGGAGTTTGGCTTGGGGGGTCCTTGGGCAAATATTTGGTTGTGATTTTTAAACTATACAGTTAGAACTTCTTTTAGTGTCCAAGAAGTTGATGTACCTACTTGGTTACTAAAATCAGAACTGCTGTGAATGGTTTATTCTTTCCTTTTTAGTTATACCAGCTGGAGTGTGAATGGCAAACACATGACTTTTCATCCCAACTGCATACAGGAAAAAGTATTGAAGATGAAACAGTCAGCAACTATATTCATCCCCATATCAGGTAACACCCCGGCCCTGAACCCATCTCTTTTAGTTTGGACATGTCATCTTTGTGTGCTCAGGCTTTGAAACTTTTCTCCTCAGCTTTACAGTTTTTCTCTCTTTCTGTAGAAACTAGAGTTGCTGGTTTTAAAGTATCAATTTACATATTGAGGTGGAAGAGAAAAATACAGAAGCTGTGCTCTTTACTTGCAGTAAGGAATTGTCAGTACACTTTGTACTGCTGTAAATAGAGCAATTAAAGCAGTGGCCATCATATACTCATAAAGTTGAAACCATGCCCAGAAGTAAAAATAATGCTATACATTTAAATTACTGTACTTTTGTTAAAATGTGACAATGTTATCAGTCAGTTGAAATGAGATGAATTGTTTATCTATCACTGTAGTTCCTCAAGGCCACTATACATGACAGTGCTATTTTGCAAAGTTCTTCAGCTGGTATTACTGGGGAGAAATCTCCATATGTGTATTTTAGCAGTAGCCTTTGCCTATGTTGCTGTGGATGAATTAAATTTCTTACCACACAGAGTACGCTGTTGACATTCAGAATCTGTAGCCACTGTTACTTTGTTTGGGGCTTTTTGTGGTTCTTTTTTTGTCTGAGGAAATTTTAAGCAAAGACAGCTTTCTCCTTTGTGCAGCCTTCCAGGTGTGTTCCTTGTACATGGAGATAAAAACTATCTATTATTCACAATTTTCCACTTTTAATAGGAATTTTTGATTTCATTATTACACATGTAGAGGACCTGCTAGTTCCATGCTACTGCTTAAAGAGAATGATAATCACTGAAAGCAGATTCTGAATGGCTGAGTTTTACCAATTGCATTACTTTTTTCTTAATGCTCACAGAGCTGTCAGGTGGCAAGAAAAAAGTAATTGAAGCTTGTTGAAGTGACAGGGAGAGAAATCTACACCTCGGTGCTAAACGGCTGTCCTTTGTGTTTCCCTTGTTTGCTGTTTTGCACAAAGTAGCAGAGTATTTCTGATTAATCTTCCTCTTTAGCTAACTGTTACGTTAGAGCTGTTTAAACAGGTTTGTATGAACCATATTTCTATGTCTAAACTGGTCAATGTTATTTCTTAACAGACTGTTGCATGAAAGAATGCAAAGGCTGAAAGAGCAGATAAGCAGCCTTTCTAGAAGGAAGGCCTTCAGGCCTCCAGCTCCACTGTATGATTGCTTGTACCAGGAGGCTCACCAGTACATCAACAGCATAGCACGGGTTTCCTCAGTCCAAGACCTTCTAGCCCGCCTTCTGCAGTTCCTCCGTGGAGAGAGACCTAAATCACTGCAGGCTGTACAGAGCCTGTTAAACGAAGAAGCATCGTGGCAACAGTCACACCATCAGTTTAGAAAACACCTGGCAGAGGAGTATGCTGCATTCCCTGATGCCATCATTCCGCTCCAAGCTGCCATCGTGCAGCTGCAACATGGCATGCGGTTAGTGGCTTCTGAAGCGTGTGCAATGCTGCAGAGCTTTGTGTGCCCAGCTGATCTCACCAACCTCCTCACTTCTTTGTTGGCATTTCCTTCTGTTGGCCATGCCCTTCCTACTTACTTTGCTCGGGCAGAAATTTTATGCTCAGTGAATTCAGTTGGGGTACTTAATGGACTTAAAAAGTTCTCTCTGAAGCACTCTGAAGGAGGATCTGAGGGAACTGAACAGCCTTGCCCAGCTCTGGAACAACTCCTGGTGAATGCTTTGTTGCATCTTCGATGCCATGTACTATCCAGAGGAGAGATGGACCAGAAATCTCTGCAGCTCTTCAGACATCTGTGTCGGGTAAGCTCTGGTTGCCCGTAACTGCAATTCTTGCACTGAACTTGTCCCCTGTGGAAGATGTGGATCTCTTAAAACAGGTCTAGAGGAGGCCCACAGAAATCAGAGGGCTGAAACACTTCTCTTATGAATGAAGGCTGACAGAGTTTGGGTTGTTCAGCTGGAGGAAGAGATGTCTCTGAGGAGACATTGTTGTGGCTTTTCAGTATATAAAAGGGGTTTATAAAAAGGATGGAAGGAGACTTTTTACCAAGGCTTGTAGGACAAGGCATAACAGTTTTAAACTGAAAGAGGGTAAATCTAGATTGGATATGAAAATAATTGTTTTAAAATGTGGATGGTGAGACACAGCAACAGGTTGTGTCCAGAGAAGTTGTGGATGCTGCAACCCTGGAAGTGTTTGAGAGTGATTGGATGGGGCTTTGAGCAACCTGTCTACTGAAAGATGTCCCTGCCCATGTTAGAGGGGTTGGATTAGATGATCTTTAGAGGTCCTTATCTTGATAATCATTAGTATGATGTTCTTTAAAATTTTCTAAATTTTTCCCACTTAATTGTAAAAGATAATCTAAAATACTGGATTAACTTGTTTGGATTTATCAAGGCATAAAATTAGAGCCTGTAACAATTACCAAAGATTTTATTTATATAAGAAAAACTTCAAATAACAAAACCCAAAAATGGGGACACAAAGAAAAAAACACCCCAAAGCAAACTTTGTAGTGTTTCTTTATAAAATGTTTAAGAAAGGAGACTAGAATTTGGTTGAATACTCTGTTGCATATTGTTGTCTTTGCATTTACCTCATTAGCTTGTTAAGAGGGCAGTTCACAAATGTTGGATGGCTTTGATTTCTACTATTGTAGGCCACAGAGGAGGGAAGAGCCAAGCAAAATAGATGCTGCCCCGTTGAAGGAATAGGAGATGATTTTAAATGTTAACTTGTGTAGAAGCATCCTGCTTTGTGTTTCCTTAGGCAATTGTAAATGAATGGGATGAACAGGAACGCCGTGCCCAAGAGCAGGAGGCAATAGAACGCAGCCTGTACAGATACAGGAGTAAAAGTCATGGGAAAGGACAGAGTGAGGAAGAAGAAGAAGAAGAATTTAGGAAGAGATTTCCTTTTCATGAAAAGGTAATAGCTGTAACTGTTAAGAAATACAAAAATTACATCTGAAGTTGCTCCTGAAAATACATGCTATTAATGACATGAGGAATGAAGCAGTTTTTCCTTCAACCAAAAGCCGGATGGGGGTAGATTTTGATAGGTATTAAGTTACGCGCCTGTGGTTTATTTTATCTTCTGACTGCAAAAAGTTTTTGGGATTAATTTCCAGTACTGTGGTTGGGTGAATAATCCCAAGTTATATAACTGAATGATAATGTAGTTACTTGTAAAAATCAGGAATTTTATTAATTTAGCAAGTAAAGTCATCTGAGGTCCTACTACCTATGGAGAAGGCTGATCTCCTTGATTAAATAAAGCAGCTGGGAGAGAACAGTTCAGGTCCTCAAGCAACCACACAGTGTTGAGGTGGTTTACCAGCAGACACAGCTGCTGTGTTTTCTGAAAAGGGGTTTAGTTGGCAGCAGCTCAGGGATCACTGTACTGCACACTTGCCTGCTGTAGTTATGCCCTGAAATGTTCTGTACACCTGTGTTCTGTTTCAGACTCGCAGTCTGTCTGTATGGTACCAGCTGCAAATCATTAGCATGTCCTTGCAATGCCAAAAAAAAACCAAAAAAGGAGATAGGGAGAGGAGGCATTAAAGGAAGAAATTAAAATTTACTTTTGATTTTCATGTAATTTGCAGGACTTTGAAGATATCACAGCTCAGCCAAGCCTAGAAGAAAAAATGGAAACCGAAGATCCAGTGGAAGACCAGCTGGAAATTAACAGAGCCCTTTTGTCCAAGAGCTCTATGCAAACAGTAATGAAGGTTCATCAACAGTTGTGCTTAAACTTTGCTCGATCCCTGTGGTATCAACAGAGTCTGCCTTCTCATCAGGCCAAGCATTATTTTAGTACATTTATTTCCTGCTATCAGACTGGTGCATGCCTGGTGTCACAATTCTATCCTTTAATTGGTAAGACTGCTAGCAGTATTTCAGATATGCAGGTTTAGATTTGTAACGATTTGTCTAAAAATAATTGCATTACAGGCCATGAAACACACATATTATGGTGAAAATGCACAAACCTGAATTTTCTTTTTCCAAAGAATTTGCCCCAAGTTCAGAATTGTCTTATGGAATGCTTTGATTTTTATTCTTTTATGCATTTTTTTAATTCCATTTGGTAATACAGAAGACCAACACAATTTAAAAATGTATTGAATACTGAGTGACATTTTGATCACATGGATCTACATAGTCCTGTGGAAGATAAAGCACTTGAAGAAATTTCCCAGAAGTAAATTTTGCAATGAAGTTCATTAAACAATTGGTTTCAATTTAGCTTATGTATATAGTTGAAAAGAAAAATGGCATCGGGGTTTTTTTTTCCACCCTGAATTTTGGAAAACTTGATGTGTCAATTGTGTTAACAATCTGTGAGAACTCAGAATCATCACTTTTCAAAGCAGAGCTGTATATTTCAGTTCTGATGTAATAAGTGCATGTGTGCAATTAAAATGAAGCAGATAAGGGCTGATGTTTCTACAGTGCCTTACTTTTGTGTTTGCACCTGAGGTGTAATCTATGTGGGAGTTTTTTTGTATGTTGGATTACTTTTCCACAGAGCCTTCCTACTAGTTTTATAGTAATATCTCTTGACGTGAATTTACATACAGAGGAACTGTGTTTTTCTGATAGGATCACAGCCCACGTTTAGAATGCTGGTTGTACTTCTGTAGAAAAATTTGATAAAATAGAGAATATAAACTCTAAGTATGTCTCGTGTTCTATACTCCATCTCATTGTTCCAGTGACATAGTACTATATCCTTGTAAAAGATAACATGCTAAGGCTTGGGATACAGGGGGAAAAAAACCCCAACTTTATCTATTCAACTGAAATAAGAATTAATAGCATGTGTGATGTCATCCTTACTTGCTTCCTAGGTGCTGAAATGAATGACAGTCTTTTGGGAAGCCAACTTCTGCTTAGCACTCTTCTTCACAATACCTTTTTTGAGGAAGTAGCTTCAGATCTTGTGCTGCAGCAAGATGGCCCATATGACTTCTACCAGCATCCCAATATTCAGCAAGTCCGACAGTGCCAACCTGTACTTGACAATTTTGCTAAAGAAATAAATGGGCTACTGCAGGAATGGCCAGAGCATCCTGTACTTGTGCAGGTAAAAACACCTCAGCAAATGTTTGGGGGAAGCTGGAGCATTTTAGGATTGCATTTAGGTGTAAATACGTCTATAGATATGCATAGACATGTGCATACACATTCATATGCTTGCGTAGATGTTGTCTGTATTACTTATGCAGATGTTCTGAAGTCATACCTGTTTATTCATAAAAGGTATAGGTATTATTAGCTGTTCTATTTTAGTTATGAAATGTTAGGTGGGGTTCTGCCAACTCTGAACTTAGAACTTTAAGCAATCTTCAGACTTCCATAGCTCAAAGATCCCTAGGGTCTTGCTGTTTCTACTCCTGTTTTTTTCCGAAGTTCTTTCTTTCATAATGCTTTAGAATAATTATTTTTAGTCTCTCTTATGGGATCTATGTGGTCCTCAGGTTACATTTCTTAGAGTAATGTAGAAACTCAGATTCTATAGGAACTCTGCGTTAGGTCATTCGTGCTACCTTCCCCGAGTGCATTGGCCTTACTGAACTAGTGAGCTTATACTAAATTGAGAAAGCAGTTTAAAAATGTAAAAAAAAAAAAAAAGAGAATCCTTATCTCTTGTGGGGAATGGTTATGCTAACAGAAATTAACTCAATTTCACGGCTTCTTCTGTTGAAAGTGCATTTACTATGGGCTGAATGCTTTTGTTTTTATTCTGCAGCTGTTAGTTGTGATGGACAGAATCCGGAGTTTTCCACTTTCTAGTCCTCTCTCAAAGTTTCTGAATGGCTTGGAGATTCTTCTTGCAAAGGCACAGGTAAGAAAAAAGGCTAAGGAAAAGCTTTGTTTTCTCTTTTATGCTTCCTTACCTGTATTTGGTACCATGTTACAAACACAGTACGTGAAAGCTGTCTGCTTGACAGGATTTGGGGAAGTGAACTTACTCCATGCTGAAAGTTTCAAGAGCAAGAACCCAGTAATCCAGAGTAATGCATGAGTCTTGCCAGGCAGTGACTAATTTCTGGCTTTGTGTAAAGGGGAACTTTTCTTTTCCAGGACTGGGAGGAAAATGCTAGTCGAGCCTTGTCCTTGCAGAAGCATCTTGATCTGGTCACACAACTGATTATTCAGTGGCGTAGATTGGAGTTGAAGTAAGAACTGTCCTTCCATGCTGCTTTTCCTTAGATACTGTAAGCTTTTCATCTCCATATGGAAGCACATTCCAACACAGAATTGCCTTAATCCTGGAACATGCTTCTGTGCATCTGTCATAGTGAAAATGTGGGGGGAAAAGAAACCTCCAGCGAGGATTTGTAGTGGCTCAGAATGAGCATATCCAGGCCCTATGTATTTGCCTTAGGAGAAGTAGAAGCAATGTTTTACATATGCTCTCCTGTTTTCATCCTAGGGTTTCCTGACCCTGCAGGGTCTTTTCCTGTTTAATAACCATCATTAAATTGTACTTAAAAATTATTGTCCAGTCTCCTGTTTAAGACCATGTAAAATTTTTATAGCCACAGTATGTCCCAATCAGGAATTCTACAAGTCCACCTCAGTTTCTGAGAAAAGAAACTTTTGAATCTGCCTCTGATGGATTTTGCTTTACCATTCCATAATTTCTTCTCACATATTTAATAATGTTGCCAAAACAATGATCCTCAGGAGTTGATTGTATATATGCTGATATGTGTGTATGTAATGTATGTATATAAGCCTATGTGCAGATTCTTTCATCCTGTTACATTTTCCATTAGTTAAATAGAAACAGAAAACAAATTTTTGTTGTTTTGAACACAAACTACCCCTGATATTTTTGATTTATCTCCTCTCTTATTGTTTCTAGTTGCTGGTCAGTAAGTTTGGACAATATTATGAAGCAGCATGTGGAGAAATCCACAAAGCACTGGTTCTCAATCTATCAGATGATTGAGAAGTATGTTCAAGAACAGACAGAGGCAAACACAGAAGGTAAGTGCTGGCCTTAAAATGAATGTGTGATGCAGTTCTAGTGATTACTAAGGATATATGTTTAAGGTCCTAAATGCCAGAATTTGACAAGGCATTTTTCAGGTATAGTTCTTTGCCCTACAGTAAATTCCATGACTGTGTAGGGTCTTCCATATGGAGTGAACTTTGTATTTCTGAAACAACTTGGTGGCTCATAGGGCCGGTGTTGCAATGTAAAGAAAAGATGTCTTTAAAAAGTATCTAAAAGAAAGTAGAATTGTGATAGCTGTATGTCGTCATGCACATACAAACATTTCAAACAGATCTGGAGGGTAGGAGGCCTCCACCTGCAACTGGAAAAGGCACCTCGGTTTTTTTAGCTGCAGAAAGCATAATTCATCCCAGCTGAACTGCTTTTAACATTCTGTATAAAGCCTAAAGTATTCTTAGAATAGGTAGGTTTTGGTATGTACTGTTCTTAGCAAATCTGTCCGCACGTGTTCATGTTACATAAAATAGGGGAATGAGGGGCAGTACCTTGCCTCCCCCATATTTAATGGAATTGTAAAGATGAAAGCAGTATCCTCTGGCTTGAGGTCGAGTTTCCAATCTCATGACTACTTAATGCACTTGATGAGCTTCAGATTCTTAGCTTATATTACATCTCCAAGGGGACCACATGTCTTCTTCCATAGGTAATACTCCAAAGACACTGTATTCTCTACCAGATTCTTCTGATCTGTTTCTGTCCTCATGACTTTGAGGAGTTAAGAAACTGGCAGTGACTAATTTGTAGTAGGGCTCATCCTGACTGAAAAAGCCATTCATTCATTCATTCATAGATAATAGCAAGTATTCTGTAAATACTCAGTGCACTGACTCTGCAATTGGACATATAACTGACCTTCTCAGTCAATATCTTAATGCTGCTTCTTGTTCCCTGTCCTTTGCCCTGTGTGGCATTTGTTGGTTTTACTTATTAAATCAGAATTCTTCCCCTCTCTGCCCCTGTCCTATTTTGTTTTGAACTTTTCCTAATCGAGATACAATATTTAGGTGAAAGTTTAGAAAGAGCAGACAACAATTTTCATGTAGATCTTCTGGGGTTTTTTTTGTTTTCTCTCACTTTCTTTCTAAATTTCTGGTCCAATGTTCAGGAACTGAGCAAATGGATCTGAAAACGCTGGTCAGCACCTTACAGGCTTTCATTGAAGGCTCTACTCTCGGAGAGTTTCATGCACGGCTCCAAGCACTATTGGTTTTTCACTGCCATGTATTGCTGTTGCCTCAAGTAGCTGAAAAGGGTAAGTTGTTAGCATTATCTGTGTTATCTGTCCAGCAGTCTGGCCATCAAGTGTTCCAGACTTTCCAAACAGGTCACTAAGCTCCTAAGTAGAACACAAACCAATGATGCTGTTTTCCTGTTGGTCAATTTACCCCACCTTGTGGTGTTGCTAAACTTCCAAAAAGAACAGGGGTGCATTTATTGTAATGGTACTGAAGAATATCTTCTGGTAAAAGAAGGATGATAATGATTATTAGTATTATTGTTATTATTATCTGTCCCTTCTCACTTCTAGATGTTCTGTGCAGCATCCTGTGGAATCTATACAATTACTATAAGCAGTTTTCAGAGTGTGTTGAGGCCAAAATCACTGAACTTCGTCAACCCATAGAAAAGGAACTTAAGGTAAAAGGAAACTTGGCTCGGACAATGTATCGGCCTAATCAAAGGGACAGTGGAGCAGATACAATTTGAATTTGTCTATAATAGCTCTGTTGGCCACTGTAATCCCTACTAAACTTCACATTTTCTTTGGCAAGAATTTATTTTTGAGGTGGGGGATGAGTTGATTGAAGGCTTTAAGGTTTGATCACTCCCATTTATCCCTGCAGGTTTCTACCAGTGGTGAAGCCCCTTTGGATTTCATAACATTTGGCTATGCAGCAGTTTTTATGCAGTGCAAACACTTTATTAATAAGATGCCTGTGCAATAATTTTCTCACTTACTAAAATGTCTTGCATTTTAAGACTACCAGATCATCATAGCTTATTAGGTTTAAAGATCATCTTTGATAGGGAAATACTTCATTTCATTTACATAAGTAATCCCACTAATTATTCATTTTCCCAATAGGAATTTGTGAAGATTTCCAGGTGGAATGATGTCAGCTTCTGGGCTATAAAGCAATCAGTTGAAAAAATACGGAGGTAAGCCAGAACTTAAAATTAAGCTCCCTATTTTGAACCTTCCTTCTAGATGATTTCTCTATGATGTTGCATTTGAATGCAGAAATGTTTCTTCTGCTCATAACACAGTGGAAACATTTATTTCCAGCAGCTGAGAGATTTCCAGGATTACAAAACCCAGTAACATTTTTGCTTTCATTTGGTAATTAGAACCCTCTTTAAATTCATGAAGAAGTTTGAAGTTGTTCTGGATGAGCCATGTCGGCCTGCCTTGGTGGAAATTGGTAAGGAAGAGCAGCTGGACTGCATGCAAAAGCAAGAAGAATCTGACGACAAAGAAACCAAAATTCAGAGGCTAAACAACACATTAAGAAAGGTTCTGTCTGCTAGAACAGATGTTACCAAGGTGACTGAATGAGTTATTCTAAGTGTGGGAAGAATATTTTCTGTGTTCTCATCTATATGTTGCTTTTCACTGATTTATTCAGGAAGGTCTTATGTAAGTGTCAAATCTGTTGAATATATCATAAACTTCTTTGGTCTTACTTGTGTTCAGTGTTACGCAACACTGCAGATGGGTGGGAATGCAGCATGGAATGACAAGCATGGTCTGTACTGATCTGGTGCTATATCTGTGCTCTGATAGAGAGATGAGGCAGTCACACATTTCATCTCCAATTTGCTTACATATTGTCTGCAGCAATTTGTTACTTCTCTACTATTAGTGCAGTAAAATAGCCTGGGAGTTGAAGTTGTTATTTTTTTCTAAACAAGGGCCCAAATAAACAATCGTGTAGCTGTGGGATTTTTGTGTATATAAGCTCTGATTAAATATTAAGTCACTTTCGGCTTGGCTACTGATAGGGGAATGCACTACACTGTCATATGTTTGCTGTTGGCTGACAGTTACTGGACTGTGAACATTTGCCTTGGACAAGCTGATGCATGGTAAATCCTGCTCCCCAGAGCGTCAGTTTAGTATGTCTCTAATTAATTTGCCCAGCTCAGAGAGGAAGCCAGGTAAATTTCTTCCTGAAAGAATTCCTACTCATATCGTTAGTTTTTATTAACAAGATGCAAGGAGACAGTCATAACTCATCAGAATTTGGTGGTGAGTGGGAAATGCTGAGTTACACTCAGCTTTGTTCAGTTTCTTCAGACCAGGAGCAGGGCTGGTCTTGCTCGTGTCCTGTACAGGAGGGTAGAGCAAGGAGGCAGAAATCTAATGCAAATCTAACGTGTTTGATTGATTGAGGGTTTGGTTTGTTGGTCAGTGATTTGTAAGCCTATTATTGATAGTTAACAAGGTTGTTGGTTTCACTTCACGTTGTCTTCATTCCTTAAAGAAGATGCATGCAAACATAAATCGAACAAAAGGATTAGCTTTGGATGTGCTGAGGAATTAATTCTGTTACTTAATAATTTCTACTTGCGCGCTGGTTTTGTTGTTCTTTAAGAACAAAATTCGTGTCTCGTGGAAAGTAAGTGAGGGTGTTCTTACCTGGCATCCTGAGGGCATTAGTGATTTAGGGGAATGCCTTTAAACTTGGAAGGCAGAGGAAGCTGACCTGAAGCAGTGATTACTTTTTTCATGGAGGTAATGACAAATGCCTAAGACAGTAAGATCGTAGCGTCTTTCATTTGCTTGACTGTTTTCAAAACTAATGTCTGCCTGACATACATGTATTATAATTCTTCTCGAGTATTGGTGCTGAACTGATGAAAGAATCACATGAGCATGTTTTGGGGTTTCAGATGAATTTAGCCCTTTTTTTAAAGTGATTTACGCCTAGTGATCAAATGAGAGCTTTGAATATTTGTGTATAATTTTATTTCATTTTTTTTTTCAGAGGGCACTCCCAGAATGTCAGGATGGCATTACATTTCGTACAGAATCTCTTCAGTATCGTCTGTCTAAGCTTACTAAAAAAATGAAGAAAATGTGTACAGCAGTTACAGAAAATAATTCATTCCTAAGCCTGGTGGAAAATCTCGACCAGTTCACAGGTTAGGTTTTCTTGTGATTTCCATACCACAATTGACATCTATAACATAAATGGAACAAACCAGGAAAAAGTGCAGATATATAGTCATCTTCCTAGAGTGTCTTTGCACAGCTGCTTTGTGTACGTGAAATTTTCAATCTCTTACCTTTGTCTGCTGTCTTCTATACAGGTGGTATTATTGTTTCTGTAGCTGAACTGCAAAATTTAACATTTGACCAGACAGCAACTAAGGAGAAGCAGAAATCCGAGGCAAAACATATTCAGATGCAAAAGCAACGGGCTTTGTCAGATCTCTTTAAAAGCCTTGCTAAAACAGGTGAGCTTTGACTAAAAATGGACTTGATTTAAAAGTACAGAGTTCTTGAGCATTTTACTATCTTTGCCAGTACATCTAAACCCACCATAATACGATGACAGGTAACACCTTTACCTTCCTCATTCATCAGCCTTTTCATGTCTTAAAAATGATCCCTAACTCAACCTTCTTAAAGGACGTGGGGCAGTGAAAAGTCCTAAATGCACACAGGTCTGTTAGTCTTATTTCAGCTGTTTTGTTCGGCTGTGTTCAGCTCAAGATAGCTCAGCTACAATGTGTTCTTACATTACAAAACTTGCAGCATGTTCAAAGACTTGTCAAAATAAGAACATTTGATATCTTACTACCAACTGTATGAGTGACATTTTTCATGTGAAGAACGAGGGCATGGAAGGATGTGTGCTCAAATACTGTTCCAGGTTTGTCGTACCGGAAAGGTCTGTCTTGGTCCCGTTCCAAAGACTACCAGGAAGTTCTCTACCTTCGTCCACTGGACTTGTGTAGTGCATTGGCTGCAGTGAATTGTACACATGAACTGGATGCCACGTATGTACACAGGACTTTTTATCCTCAGATTGTGTGAATTGCAGCTGTAGTACATGGAATTTATTGCTTGTTGATTTAGACTGGATTTCTGGATGGTAATTCATTTAGGATTTTGCATATTCCTTTCCTTCTATTACTTCTCAGTTTGGTATGTGCAACTGAGCAAGGATTTGGGTTTTTTTCATTTTGGGTTTTTTTTTGGTTTTTTTTGGTTGTTTTTTTTTTTTTTTAATTTGCACTTCAACAACTGTACCCTCAGTTTCATTCTTTCCATGAATTAGATTTCAGTTGGCCCTCCACTGTCCAGCCTTGCCTGGGGTGCTTTGCTAGCATTATATTAGAGTGTAAACTGCTAGTGATTTTATTGAAGGTGAGCTGTGATTGTCAGGGATTACTTCGTTGTTTTGTCTTCATTAAATAATGGCATATTTCAGGAGAAAATGCAAATTCTTGGAAGTGGGCATTAACAGAAAAACTTTCTTAGAGGAAAGATGGTTTCTCAGATTTTTTTTTTTTTGTTTCTCTGTCAACAAGTGCTTTTTTTTTGTTACTGAGACATGCTGGCTGTTGTCCTTCTGGGCTGTAAGGGTTTAGTTTATGGTACCTTGCATCAGGGCCAAAAGAAAAGCTTCCGTGTGAAGCTGGATTTATTTGCATGAGGGGAAGAAAAACAGTATCACTAATTAAGCATTAAATGGTATTCAAAGATGGTGATCTTGCTGCTATTGCCATTTGGTTTCCTTAGAGTTTATTTTAAAAATTTAATGTTTTCTTAAGATTAGAATATTTTTAGATAAAATGAAGAATTGCAAGATGATTGCATTTGCAAAACAACAAATTTCAAGCAAAACTGTTGAGGTGAAGAGCTGACCTGGTGGCTCCAGCATGCTGAGGTACTTTTTAATACCAGACCTCTTTGTGTTCTGCCAGGTTGCTGACAGAGATTTCTTCTGGCTGGGATGGATGCCAGAAGTACTTCTATCGGTCACTTGCACGTCACTCTCGGCTCCAGACAGCATTCTTAGCACCTGCCAAGGTAAAAACAGCAAAGTAAAAACAGAATCTTAATTCTGTTAACTTCATTTTACCAGCTTGGACTGAAATTTCCTAGCAGTAAAAAGGTGATGGGAGATTATGCTATGTTGTGTAATATGATATTAAATATGACACTTTTGTACCACTCCTTAAATGCAGCATGTGAAAACCTGCTGTTTTATGAAGGGACAAAATTGGTTTAGGGAAAGAAGTTAATGATCTGTTCAGTGTACAATGTCTTTCATCCCATCAGATCCCAAATTGCTACTTGTTGTGCATGAAGGAACTCATGAAATGCTGAATCCAAACTTGTAAGGAAAATAAACCCAATGTTATTTGGTGTTCGTGAAGAAATCAGTTGATATTTATAATTGGGCGTAACTGAAGTCTGTGTCCAGCACAAGAATTGCCAATATATTTCTTCATTTAAAGATTGGTCTAAAATCAGTAGAACAGACAAATGAGTTCTGCCAAACCAGAACCACTTTTGCAGCATTTCAGAAACAAAGTGTCTCTTCCAGATGCTCTTCCTCTCACTATGCATTACCCCTTGTTTTACAACATGATCTTACAAAGTCACACCTGATATTGGATACAAATAGTGGAACATGACTGTGATCAGTTATGCTTTGTGTTGTGAGCATTTATTCTGAGCCTTACGATGTGACCCCCTTCTAATGAAAGGAGTGAAAGTAATTGTCAGTGTATCTGGTAAAATGAATTGAATGGTTTTAGCAGTGGTCATGAATGTAAAGTATTTAGACTGGTATCTCTTCAGATTTTAATCATTACTTATAAAAGGTAGATTTAATACTGGAACTAAATTCCTGATACGAATTGCTGCAGTGGAGTGATGTGTAATGTGACTATTGCAGAAGTTACTTGAAAGTCAGATTTGTATGCAGGATATATAGAAGATGCAGAAAAGATGAAGATGGGGAAACTAATAATTGTAACTCTAGTCTGTATATTAAGACTTGTTCAATTAAACCATAATCTTTCAGTCTGCTCAGTGAAATGGAGGCACAGAGAATGCTGTTGTCTGGTTGTTTATCTGACTGTTCCCTCCCACTTTTTCTGTCTCTGTTTTGTTTAGGATATTGGACTAGGTAGCATTGAACGATGCAAAGGGTTCACTGCACACCTCATGCAGATGCTTGTGAGACAGAGGCGATCTCTTACTGCATTGACAGAACAGTGGATCTTACTGAGGTATTTTCCATCTTCCAGCATTTAAATGTTGGCAAGAAGTTTTCACAGTAAGCACATCAGTTCAAGAAAGATGGAAAATAAGGTAGAAGAGAATAACAAATTTTTCCTCTGCTTCCCTATGTTTATCCTCCCCTCATTTAAACCTAGATAGAAAAGATTTAAGTTTATCCTATCACTGCAGCCAGTATTTTGGAATCAAAATAATTTTGTAAAACAAGTTAGGCATATATGTGAAACAATTCCTGTAGTTAATTTCACAGTTAAACCATTAAACTTACAGATTGTTTTATCTCTCTCATTTGGTATTGGCCTAAGTTAATTTTGTTCACATTCAAGTTGTTGGCTTGACCTGGGCCAAATAAATGATCTGGGTGGTATTTTGAGCCAAAATAAATAAAGCATCAACAGCTTACAAAGAAAAATTCTAGAAAGGTGGGACATACTAAATGTTGTGTCAAAACTGTAACAGGAAAAGTAAGACTCTTTCTTACTTGATATGATTTTTCACTCCATTGCTTGAGTCATCAGAGTGATTGCAGACACCACCTTTGTTGAGCATATTTGTGCTCAGCACACTGTAATCCACAAAACTTTCTGAAGTCAGGTTAGGAGCTAGTACCTTTGTACAGAGAAGGAATTCTGGACCGGAGATTACAGGTGCAAAATTTATTCTAACCCCAGGAAACTTGAAAAAAACAAATAAAAAAACCCAACTAAACAAACTCTTCAGCTTTACAGTCACAGGAATAGTAAAATTTTCAGGACACTTATCTGCATTACTATGACTTTCATAGCAAATCAGATTTCCTGGGTTTTGGAGTATTTCATAATTCAGGGAGGGAAAAAACCACTAATTAAACAACTTATAAAAAAAAAAAGAGAAAACTATTTTTTTAGTTTTTCCAGGAGAGGTTATTATCTAGATTTTTTTTTAAATTAATTTAGTTAAAGGTAGAGCTTTTAAAAAGGAAGTACAACATAAAACTCAGTGATTATAACTTCTCCTTCTTTCTTTTTAACTAGGAACTTCCTGAGTTGTATACAAGAGATAGATTCTACGTTGACTGCTGACAGAGACTACAATTCAGCATTTCCTCCTCAAGACAGTATTCAACAATGGACAGACAGACTGCAGCAACTTTCCATGCAGTGCGTGATGGTTCTTGAGGATCTGTCTTGGTTTATCCAGTGCTGCCCAAAAGAAGAGTCAGCCAGGTCCAATGAGAGTGAAAGGACCGATGTCAAACCCAATATTTTTCAGAATTCAGTACCTGAAATGGGAAATGTTCTTGCAGGAATACCTGACCTGATTCCCTCAGATCTAAAACACTTGTCTCCAGTAACAACTGAGCAATTGCCTCCTGGATGCAGAATGCGAAATAAGGATCAGCTGTGGCTGCAGGTAGCTACACAACTGACTGCAACGATGGCAAATGTAAAGGCCATGAAAGCAGAAGTGGACCGAGTAAGACAACAGTCACGTGAGACCTCCTTTTATTCCTGGTGAGTTCTACACATGAACATCTCTTCTGTTTTATGTTCACATAATATGTGAAGTCATTTTGAAAATTTTTGCCTATGCATATATTGAAAAGTGGGTTCAGATGCTCTTCAAACATTTTTCCTTTCATTTTTTTTTGCAAAATGCAGTGCCTGACTCTTTAAAGAAATGTATGTCTTCTCCCACTCCCCTGACAAGTCAAAAAGATTTCCATCTCAGCTTCCCACTTTGTCTTTGGTCTCTCAGGATTTTATCCCCATAGCTCCTTAGCTAATGAGGTGAATTTCAAATAAAAATTTAATGAAGAAATTTTCATTTTAAAAGAAATTTGTAGCCTATTTAATAACAATCTTCTAATTTTCTCTCTGCTTCAAACAGTGTGAATATAAGCTTGTTGTCAGACCTTTTATTTAATAAATTCATGGAGATAGGCTGCCTCTCCCTTATCCATGCCCCAGAAAAGGTTTAATCTTAAATTGGGCTGTTTGTTCTTCTTTCAGTATTATGGTATTTCTGTTGCAGGAGAGACTTTGAGGTTTGCGCATCAGCTGTGAGTTGTTTGCTGGAAGTCTCAGCCCAGTTACAAAGCATAGAGTCCCTGTTTCTTCCAAATGGGCAAGACAGGGAAGCTGCAAATCAGATGGCCCTCATCAAGAGCCTGAAGTATATACAAGAAGAAGTTAATAACACGTCTTCAGACTTCACAGCCTGGAGAACACAGCTTCTTGCTTCTGTGTCAAATTGCAGTGGTAAGGATAATATTTCTCTACCTGATTTGTAACGTTGGTAAAGACACAATTTATTAGTGTGGTTGTTGCTGAAGGTGGCCCCGTGTTCCTTCTGTTATCCAAAAACTTCATGAAATTCAAACTTTCAAAATTTAGTCCAGACTTTATTTGTGCAGTATTATTTTTTTACCATCTCTGTTAGTGACAGATCTTGCACCATGTTGAAGATCAGGATTAGCAAGGATATTTTGGTAGAACTGGGTAGTAAAAATTGCATAGTGCTGTCATTGTCCTTGCATAAAGGAAACATAGGAACTTGTAATCTGATGTGTTTCTTTGTAAAACTGCCTATGTTACGGTTCAAAAGGAAATCAACAGTCGGATGAAGAGTTTGTGGAGCAATTCTCAACAAAAGTGGAGACTGTTATCCGTGCTGTTCTGTATGCTGTTCAGTGTTTGGTAGAGAGAAAACAGGAAGGTGGAAAAGAGGAAGAAAAATCTTCAGAGGAAAATGGTAAGTTTGTCAATATACTTGAGTGGGGAGCAGAAGAGTTTAAACAATGCAAACCTTAAAATTTCTTAAATTGTGTGTGTGTGTCAGAGGTACCATACACAAAGAAATTGCTATTTTAAGAGAAGTTGTGTATTTAAACAGAGAGGGTAGATATATCCAGATTTCTTACTATGACATTTTTAGATTGTCTGACTTGATCTCCATTTTTTTCATGTATTTCAAACAAAGAGGATGCGGCCTTACTTGATGTGGTTAAAGCTGGACATATAACTAAACTTTTGGATGAAGATCTGTCTGCTGATTTGGAGTCTCTACATGTGCAGAAGGCAATTTTAGGTGTTTCAGAGCTCCTGGAGAGCCTGAAATATTACAGGGAAGACTGTACTTCATATAAACATAAGGTAAAATTGTTCTTTTCAAGAGTTTATTGGCTTAGGAGTCTCAAGAGATTTGGAATTGTGAACTACTTTGGTGGTTCAATGTGCGTCGCTTCTTGCCCAGTGCCTTAAAACTAGAAGCATGTGAGAAACTGTGGACAAATAAAGGTAGTCTTCTGTAGTGCAAAAGTCAGACATTTCTGTAGTAAGAAGACAAAGTTTTTGGTTTTGTGAAAAATCTAGAAAAGCTCCAGAAACTGTAGAAATTGTACTTAAACTCACTTACTGATATTTCTGCTTTGAGCATTTCTTTATAGTCACTATCATGACCCTCTCTGAGGTGCATGTCACTAAGTACAAATAATGACTGACAGCTCTTCTTGTTTTTTAACTGCAGTTCTTCAACCAGTCCTGCTATTTGCTGGTGCGTCTACAGCCCATGCTCTGCAAGTACTCAGACCTCATCCTGTTCTACCTCACCGTTTCACTGGCATCTCACAGGAGTACTGGAAAATTGCTTTCTGTTCTAACCAGCATTTTTACAGAGCTTGCCCTAAAGGTAAGTTATTAAGAGATAACAGTGGGTATATGGCAAGCATATATTTAATGTGTAAGAGTCTTGAGTAGAAACTAAGCTAAGTAGTAAGTAACTAAACTTACTACTGAAGAAGGCTTTGAGTTTCTGTTTGCCTTTGCAGGGGTTTTGTCTGCCAAAAGAATTACTTGAAGATGAAGCAGGAGAGGGAGCAACAGAGTTCCATGATTATGAGGATGGTGGTATTGGAGAAGGGGAAGGCAAGAAGGATGTGAGCGACAAAATAGAAAGTGAAGATCAGGCAAGTGTTTGGGGTTGTTCTTGTTTAATTGAAGCAAAACTAGAAAAGCTCTTGAAATCCATGATGTGGATGTCTTGGGTAGAAGAAACATGAAGTTACCTTCAGTCACCTATTTATTTTGGCTTTCATCTTTGCATATCAGTTTACAAATATTGTTGTGATACTTAAGCTTTTACTATATAGGCAAGATCCATTGTAATTTTTGGCTTTACCAATGATTTAGATAGAAGACAGTTTTCGAAAGGGTGAAGAGAAGGAGAAAGAGGATCAAGATTCTAAACCAGACATTGAAGGAGAAGACAACGCAATTGAAATGTCTGAAGACTTTGAAGGAAAGATGCATGATGGAGAACGGGAGAAAAAAGGTTTGGTTCTTCCACTATGGCAAACTTACAAGAAAAGTTATAGATCAGTCCAGTAAAGGTTGACACTTTTCTGTAACATGGGCATGTGTGTCTTTTTCAGCATATATCAATTAAGTGAATGGGGTGATGAAATTAAGGTTCAAAGTATGATTGCTTATTTGTTTATAAAGTTAACAAAAACATTAGCTTTCCCTCCTCTGTACTGAAACACATTCTGAACTGTACACAGAAGATGAGGAAAATTCAGATGAAGAGGAGGAACTGGATAAGCAGATGGGCAATCTTGATAATGCTGAAGCTGATGATAAACTAGATGAAAGGCTCTGGGGGGATGAAGAAGATGATGATGATGAAGAAGATGCTAGTAGTAAAACAGAAGAAACTGGACCAGGAATGGATGAGGTAATAAGGAAAGGGGTGGGGGGAAAAATGTATCAAAGGAATTGAACTCTGCTAACTTAATGTGACCTAGAATGGGAATTGCCTCTCAGAGCTCTTGGCCTTAGGAAGTGGAGTTAAATTTTGTTTAGTGTTTCAGGGCTTTTGTTTAATGTTGTCTTTTTTTTCTGTAGGAGATGGTCTTGTCACTGAGACTTTGAAAAGCAGGTAACATAACTGAGTGTCTTTTGGATTTATTAATAGGAGGATTCAGAGCTTGTTGCAAAAGATGACAATTTGGGGATAGGAAACAAGGATAATAAAAAACAACCTCCCAAGAATGAGGAAAAAGAGCAACAGGAAGAGGACAGTGGAAATAAAGAGAAAATCCATGAACAAATTGATGAGGTAAAAATTACTTGGACTACATGAAGTATCTTGCTGTTAAACCACGTTCTGTTGCTCATATCATGTGTTTCTCAGAATTTGAAATGGGTTTTTTTTAATAGTGAAGTGCATTGAAAAAAAGTTAGTTCATTTCAGAGCTAAAAGTAAACCATACTGTATCCATTATAATATACATTTATTTTCTGATTTTTATTCCAGAAAGAATTTTTTTTTTGCAGCACCCTGAACTTGTAATGGCTGCCAAAACAGGCTTTACAGTGAATTGATGTTTTGATGGTCAAAGCTTCAAAACTCTAATTCTGGTGTGTTTAGCAACAGAAACACCTTTTCCGTGTGCATTTAGCATCTCCAAGAGTGCATATTCTGTTTAGAATGTTTCAGAACTGGCTTTTGAACACAAAACATGCTGGTTTTAAGTACCACCAATTTATGCAAATGCATTTGCTGAAATTTTTCTTTCTGCTCTTAATGCATGAGTCTGTGTACCACTGGAAATCCACTTTTAACTGATCAGAATGTAATATTGTATCCAGTATTTCTCTGTCCTAGAGAATACAGTAGTATCTTATTTCTTATCTTTGCCTATCCTCCCACTTAGTACATGCCTGTTATTTTTTCCCCCATTCTTTTGCTGACAGCGTGAGTATGATGAGAATGAAGTAGATCCGTATCATGGCCAGCAAGAAAAGGAGCCTGAAGTTGAACCTTTGGACCTTCCTGATAATTTGAATCTGCAGAGTAATGAGAAGAGTGATGATGAGGAGGATGAAGGTACAGCTGAAAATCTCTACATTTCCTAGATGAAAGCCACATGGAAATGGAGGGAATAATCAGTTCATGAACCCTTTTTGTCTATAGAAAGGAGAGAGGTGGTGGAAGGATTCTGTATAACCACCAAGAAGCTACAAATTCATTTGTGTATCAAAATACCAATATACCAAATGCAGGCCAGACAAGAACTCAGCATTACAGCATTTTCCTTTACCTCCCTTTCATGCACACTGTGGAGCAGGCTTTCTCATGTTATCCAAGTGATACAGCCTGACTTTTGCTGGAATCTCCTTATTTAATAGTCCAGTTGCTTTTGTGGTTTCATATTTTTTTTATTATGCTTTCAAGAACATTATATAATAGAATATGTTATTCTATTATACTTTAAGAGTATTTGTACTCTTAAAAGTCAATTGACCCTCAGGAATATTTGGTTAAAGGGAGTTAGTAGGAATTCATCTTGCTATATTGCTAGTTAGAAATCAATTGAGACTTAAAGGAATTATCTGGCTATAGAAAATCGTAGATTCTGTGTATAGGACTCAGTATTTTATGGGTTTTTGATAGACTGGGCTGTTTTATTCCAAATATCTGAATATTCAGTCTCTGTACTTTGCTGAAAGTTTTATATACCTTTCTGATTTTTTTTTTTTTAAATCCAGAAGAAGAGAATGATTTTGAAATAGATGAGAAACCTGTGGATTTAAATGAGGCAGAGAAGACAGAAGAACAGAAGGAAGAGGATACTGGTGAGACAGAAAGAGATGATCAGGATGCAAAAGCAGCTGAAGAAGGCGTTTCTGAAGATAAAGAGGAGAAGGAAGATGAAGGAGACAAAGATGTTCATGATCAAGAAGATGATGCAGGGAACACTGAGGATGCAGAAGAAGAAGAGGAAGAGTCACAACCACCTAATGAGAAAAAAAATGAATCTGCCGAAGATAAGGGAATCCCTAATGAAGACCAAGGCCTTCAACCTCAGGTAGAGTGTAATAAATAAAAGAATTTTTTTTTTTTTTTTTAATTGTCTTATACAAGATTGAAGAAATGGATGTGTTCTGTGATACTCCAAAACAAATTTGACATTGGTAGATACAATGTTAGTGAGATCCTTCATCAGGATAACAAGAGCTATGCTCTTTAAACATGTGTTTCTGCTGTCTGTGTTCCTGCTGCCTCCTTGGCCTTGTGTTAGAATGGAATAGACTACTTCAGTTGGAAGGAACCTACAGTGATCATCTAGTCCAACTGCCTGACCACTTCAGGGCTGACCACAAATTTAAGCATATTCTTAAGCATGTTGACCAAATGCCTCTTAAACATTGACAGCTCTGAGGCATTGACCACCTCTCTAGGAAGTGTGTTCCAGTGTTTGAGCACCCTTTCAGTGAAGAAGTGATGTTAAAGTCCTAATGACCATTCCCATGCATCCTATCACTGGGTACCAGGGAGAAGAGATCAGCACCTCTCTCTCCATGTCCCCTTCTCAGGAAGTTGTAGAGAGCAATGTAGGCTCACTCTTCAGCCTCCTTCTCCAAACCAGACAAGCCCAAAGTCCTTAGCCACTCTTCATGGAACATTGCTTCCAGCCCTTGCACCACTTTTGTTACCCTCCTCTGGACACATTTAAGGACTTTCACATCTTTCTTAGCTTGTGGGGCCCAGAACTGCACACAGCACTCAGGTGAAGCTGCACCACTGCTGAACACAGTGGATTCACCACCTCTCTTGACCAGCTGGTGTTGCTGTGTTTGATGATCTCATCCTAGAAGGGGTATCAAATTTAATAGGACTTTCCCTTTGTTAACCCATCCTTAAACTGTGCCTGATGACCTTATTCATCTTTAAGTGCCTTTCAATAACACACAGTTCTCAGTGTTTTTTAGAATGTTATAATTGATGTTATTTCAGGAAGAGGAGGATAAAGATAATTCAGAGATGGATGAACAGATTCCTGAGGCTGAGGAAAGAATGGAGCATGAAACACAAGGGCAGACTGGGCAAGAAAATCTGCAGAGTGACAGTGCTGTTGAGCTGGCTGGAGAGGCTTCAGAAAGAGACCAGTCTAAAGAGGTAAATTATGTGGAAGTGTCTGAGTTAAAAATGCTAAATTTGTGAATATGTTTTCAAGTTGAAATTAGGGAACTGCCGCCATAGTTTTTAAGAACTGTGTATAAGACCTGAGTTTATACCAGTTATAAATTCACTGAAAAAAACCTTCAAGACCATGTAGATACACCCTGCATTTTCACTACTATAAAGGTAAGTTTAGGGTAGTTGTTGAACTGCAGAAGTGGCTTGTCTGCTCTCCATAAGAATTATACTTGCAGTTATGAGTCATTGGTCATTCAGAACAGAACGTAGCAAAGCACTGCAGTTTTAACATCTGGAGTTTGTTTACAGTAGTTGCTATTTTCGGTTACACTTGAAATTTTTTTTTTCTTTTTCAGGAAAGTGGAACTGGAGCTTCAAGTGCAAATCAGTCAGAAGGCCATGAATCCACATGCATGGCCCGGATGGCTTCTCAGAAGCAAAGCAGGAAAAATACACAGGTTCATCTCTGTTATAAAAAATTTTAAATTTTTGTTTAAATGTCTTAATATTAACCAGCAAATAGGCAGGACTCAGTTTCTCCTTGTTAGAAGACTGTTCTCATTAGTGGTGGGTTACACCTCTCTTGAATTTCATGGTGTTAATTTGTTTTCTTCAGAGTTTCAAGAGGAAACCTGGCCAGGCAGACAATGAGCGCTCAATGGGAGATCACAATGAACGCATCCACAAGCGACTGAGAACCATGGAATCCAGCAGTGAAACAAAGCAGGATATAACTCAGCCTCAACAAAACGTGGAGGAGGCTGAAGCATTTGAACATATTAAACAAGGCTCTGAACACTATGATGCACAGACATATGGTACAGTGGTATTTCTGGGTGTAAAGAGTTGTCATTGCAGAATCAAACCTTGAAACACTCGTATTTGCTGTGGTTTTCCCTGTTTGCTTTATAACATTACATTTGACCATCCTTGCTTTGGTTAAAGATGCAGCATCATTTCACTGCAATAAATGCTACTCTTTGGCAGTCAGACTCAAACTAACAGTAACACTTTTGAAAATACCGATTTGACTTATAAAAATGGATTTTATCTTAATATATATCTTTACAATCTGTTCTCTTCAAATCTTACTTCAGTTAATCCACACAATACTGAACTTGACACAGCACAGGAGAATGAAAGATAAAACAGGGGTTTGAGCCTCAGATCTCTTCTAAGTTCGCTGAAACTGATATGCAGTGGCCTCAGAAAATGCAACATTTTTTTTAACTTGACTACTTCTTCCACTTTTCTCTTGACACGTGTTGTTGTCTTTGTGCAGATGTAGCTAGCAAGGAGCAAGAGGAACCTATTATGCCTCCTGAGGAAAAGGAAGAAGGAGACTGTGAAGATGCAGCAATGGAAACAGAAATGCAGGACGAGGATCTCAGAGCAGTAGACACTGAGGAGCTGAAGCCAGAAAAAAAGAAGTCTACTGCCACTAAACCTCCTGGTACATTTACTTAAAAAGTATTCTGAATATATGCTGATATGGATCTTAGATGTATATGTAGGTATTTAGATTTGCATGCAGTGGATGAGTTTCATAAGACTCATCTGTTGTAAAATCTTTTGTAAGGCTAAAATGCCTGCTCTAAATTGATTCTGCTGCAGCAATATTCTTACTTCTGCCTAGTAACCAGCATTAGCCTTTGCTAAATAGATTGAGTGACAGAGGGGTTTGCTGCTTTCTTTCAAGTTAATGGTCTCTAATCTTTATCCACCACTTTGAAGAAATAAAAAGCAAACACTTCCCTGCTGTTCAACACAATGCCAATTCAATTAATTGGCATATAACAATGCATTCCAGTGTCACCACCATCAGCACCATGTAATTCAACTGTTTTATGTATAACTTCTGGCAAAAAAACAAAATAAACCAGCAAGAAGTTGAGGAGCTGGTCTGAATAACATCCAATGAGGTAGCACCAAACTCTCACTGTCTTCTTTCTTAAGTGGGAACAAAACTGAGCAGCTAACAGAAGTGACTGGTAGAGGAGAAGATAGATCTGACTTGTCAGCCACACAGCCCCCCCAAACAAAATAAGCTAGATAGAAGTATCTCTTGCCAATTGCAACAGAAATTGTAATTTTGATGAATCTGAGTAAATGACACTGTAGCGTAGATTTTGAACAGTTTTCTTCTTGAACAACACAGCGTGGCTGGAGAGCGGAGACAATTTTTACAAGCGTCCCACTCCCGTGAACTTTAATCACTTAAATCCCTTGCTAAACTCTTTTAGCTTTATGGTACAGGTGTGCATGTAATCAGTCTACTTGTTTTTCCACACGATTCTCTAACTGTATGTTCTGAAAAACTAAAGTTTTCGAAACATCTGCTACAATGTCATACTTTTTCTCCTTTAGAATATTTCTTAAGAAATTAGTTGTTAAACAGCATAGTACAGTAGCAATAGTAATAAAACAAACTCTTTAGTCCATTCCTTTATTTGTAAATTGATTTTTGATTTATAGAAAACTGTTCTGTTAAAAAATTAGAGAGTAAAAGAGAAGCAAAGATTGCTGGTTTTTAATGATGATTTTCTGACTGTTCTCAAATGACTTTATACGTCCTATCATTCTGTCAGAGGCTATGAGAGTCAATAAATGTACTTCACCAGTGGCATTGTCAGGTGTTAAAGACCTCTTAACTACTATTTTGTTTGTTTGGCAAGAAGCTTACAAGACAGAAAAACAATTTGCACTAGGAAATGCATGGTTATCTGTTCCAGTGAGTTGCAAGATGTATTCATCCCATTCCTAGAATTAAATGTCTTAAAATGTGGCACTTCTTTTAAAAGAAAATGTCTAGGCTGCACTACAAAGCATATGAGATGCTCTGTAAAATAGTCAAGATACGATACTGCTTCTTGTATTATGTGTGATCCATGAAGTCAGTAATTAGTTTTGTGGTTGTAGGACCAGGTGAGGTGGAGCCAGAGATCCAGACTTTTGACTTGGAGGATGTCAGTGACTCTGCACCAGAAAAGCTACCAAAGGTGACTGAAGAGAAGCCAGAGCGAAGTAAGGACTCGACCATACACACAGCCCACCAGTTTCTGATGGACACTTCCCAGGTAGGATCCCCAGGCTATCTTCTTCCAGCTACAGTAGTAGAAAAAGATGGTTTTACTTGACCTGTGTTAATGAAACTCTGAATGCAAAAGGCTAGAATTACTTTTTTTCAGCCAACTCAGTACCTTGATACTATTTAATAGCAGAATGAAAAGTAACACACATATACTGTTGTATATGCAGCTGAATGATGCCTTTAAAATGACTAGTTCTACCCATGGAATCTTCTCATATAGTTTTTTTTAGAAGCTTCTGTTTTTCTAACTGTAAAGAACTGTTCTGCTGAGATGAATCTGCAGATCAAATGCTTGGTTAAAGTGGAAAGCAATGGGCAAGGGTATGTGGCCTGAAGACAACAAAAGGGTACATACAGAATCCACACTTCAGTTAATTCATTATAATATATTACTTCTTTATAAAAGCTGATTGCAGGTATTGTAGAACCTTTTTGAGCATTTTATGAATGTCTCAATTAAAAAAATACTATGGCCTAGAAGATCCTAGAGCTTCATGTAACACTCAGGGTTTTCCAGTGCAAACTTCATTGAAAAAGCACATTTTATCATAAAGACCTATGGCATAGAAGCAGTTGGTGGTGAATAACCAGTTGATAAAGTAAAAATATTTTCAGTGTCTAGTTTTTTTAGAAGGATTGACTTTTCATTCTTACAGTATGGTATCCTAAGTACACACTTGGAGGGTGCTATTCTACTGTTTCTGTGCATAATACAGAAAGGATTGTGTCCCAGCTACATTGGGTATTTCTGTCTTAATGCCAAATATTGCAGCTCTTTGGAAAAAGGCTGCTGAATGCAAGCATTCTCCTGTTGTTAAAATAATTGTGGTTTTGGGGTTTGTAGATTTTTTTCCAATTGGCATGCAAAATGTGAAACAGGAGAGGGAGCTCTTGCAGCACCATTAAAGGGGAAGGGAACGAGGCTGCTGGGGGAAAAGTGCAGCTTCTCAGCTTTCAGGGAAAGGAAGAAGAGATAAATCCCCTCCATGTATATTCTTGCTCCCTTCCTTAAACCTACAGTAGTTGACCAGTGGGACCAGCTGCTTCTTCTTGAGGAATGAGAAGTTACTGGGACTACTGAGTTTGCAGTCATGGGCTTATTTTCCTTAATCCATAAACCTGCAGGTTATGCAGACCATGTACTGCTGTTCTGCTAAGCTGGGAGTTTGTAAGTCAGGGACAGAGGTTGTCAGTGGAAGCACAATGAAAGTAAAAGAAGTATCATAAAGTTTGGGTGTCCTTTAACAGAATGGCTTGTCAAATAGTATTGGTGCCAGGTAAGGAGGATGATGTCATTCAGTCTTCAAGTGGTTTGAATGAAGCTTTTAAAAATATATAATTAAGTGAAGTACACTGTTTTCAAAGATACTAGGTAGGTGTAGTGTTCAATAGTTTGGTCTCCATTATACTGTCATTAAATCTGGTGTTTGTAAAGATCATTTCACTGTTTTATCTTGAAATTCTGTGGTTTATTATATTCAGTGTCAGCATCATAGATGTTCCTAGCCTTGTTTCTATATTGATTATATCACATATGGAGATATTTGTGGGGGAGGTATTTATCTTTAATGTACATGGAAGCTATTAAAAAACATGGAGATTTAAAATCTTCATTTAGGTATTCAGGTATTTTTTTTGTTTAAAAGAATAAGAACAATGCGTTTATACTTTTTTTATAGTTTGCTATACTTTGGGGATCACCAGATGTGTAAACTTATTTTTCTGTCTCATAAAACTCATAATTCCACTTCTAGCACATTGTTAGAGATCCTGAAGAGCTAAGAAAGGAACTTGAAAGGCAATTGGAAGCTTGGCAGACACAACAGCCTGGAACTCCAGAGGAGGTTTGTGACCTCATTTGAATATAAAACTGTCATAATAATCCTTCATTGCATTATTTCATCTTCTTTTACTGCTAAAACATTGAGGAATCCAAGCAGGCTGGAATCTAAATACTCAAAATCACATGATTTAGATACTATTTTTGTTGTTACGTTTAACTTACTCTGAAAAAAAAATTACATTATTCTTGAAGCAGGATGATGTTTCAGATCTTGTTTTGAATGTGAATGCAGATTGTCATATGAGACGCCCTCAGTTTTAGCTGGTTACTGCCCTCCCCTCACTGCCTTCACCTTAGTGCACTGAGGTTTGGTTTCTTTCTTCAGACAGTGGTCTCCTACTGTTTTTGTTTTTTCATACTGCATTTTAATTTCTTTGTGTGATGTTGTAGGAGAAGGAAGCAGCGCAGTTGTGGCAGAGGTATTTAGCACTGACATCTCCTCTGTCACAGCAGCTTTGTGAACAGCTGCGACTCATACTGGAACCCACTCAGGCTGCCAAGCTGAAGTAAGTTGGGTCTTTCTGAGGCTTCTGATTTCTTCAAACTGATGGGTTTGGGGTGCTTTAGCCTCTGTAAAACTACAGCTTTATGTTGTTCTTGTGTTACAGTAATGATTCCTGCTTGCAAATGCCTTCAATTTCCTTGTATGGGAACATTAGGTTATTTTATTAAATGCAAATATGATATAGTAGTAGGCACCCATCCTGAGGATATTTCCTCCTACTTTTTTTTCTCCTATGTAGCAGGTGATCAATCAACTTCACCATTTGAAGTGAAGTCAAAGATTATGTTAAAAGTCAAAATGTTTTATGTTGTTTATAACGTTAAATGATTTTTTTAAGAGATACAGACTTGTTTCAAACTGGTGGAGTCTAAATTCAAGGTCTGCCTTCCATTTTAGATACCTAGATGTAAACTTCTTTTAAAAACACTGAATATCCATCTTACATTAAAAATGTGGGGATTTTTTAATCTATAACTATATATAAGTGTTAAGATACTAATTTTGGATTTTTTGTATTTAAAAAAAAAATTTTATGTGGGGTATATGCTGCATAGGCCATGGATTTCCAGAATGAGATATTTGTTGATAATCCCTGTCACTATGTCTTTTTCCTCAACTTTCAGAGGAGACTACAGAACAGGGAAGAGACTGAACATGCGCAAAGTGATCCCGTACATTGCCAGTCAGTTCCGAAAAGACAAGATCTGGCTGCGAAGGACCAAGCCCAGTAAACGACAGTACCAGATTTGCCTGGCTATTGATGATTCCTCTAGTATGATTGACAATCACTCTAAACAGGTAAAATAAAACCTCAGGAGAAGTATGGAGAAACTGCCTGTCATTGATGAGTATGGCAGTTGCTGACTTGTTTCATACAGGGCTGGTGGCTGCTGGAAAGCCTGACTGATAATTCCAGAGCAGCTATTTTTACAGACCATGTGCTTGAACTCCTGTCACTTCATACCTAAGAGATTTATTAACAAAAGATCAGTGAAAACTAGCTGAAAGGATTGAGCTGTTGTTTGTTAGACAGAGGTGTACATATCCCACTGTAAAATTACTTTCTGTAGCCTACAAAAGGCTGAAACTTCCTTATCTGGCAGTTCATTGGAGCACTAAATATTAATTCATCCTAGCCCACTTGTAGGGTGTTTATTAATTGAAATGGTGTGTTTCCTTCTAAACAGTTACTTATTTATTTCTTCTTAGCCTGTATAAAGGCTAATGTATTATTTATTACTTATTAGCCTGTATAAAGTGGTGTCTCTAAATCAATCAGCTGAAGCCCTCAAGCAGAGCTAGTGTATCTTTACTGCACTGACTGTCTTACATAAGACAGGCAAAAAGATAGGCAGTCTCTTCAATTGTTTTTCTAGATGAAGAAAAATAATTTAAAAAACATTCTTCATATTTAGTATTGGGCTTTGAGTAAAACATTGAATATGCTGGTTTTGATGTAACTTTTTTTTTTAATAGCTTGCTTATGAATCCCTAGCAGTTATTGGAAATGCTCTGACTCTTCTAGAAGTGGGACAAATTGCTGTGTGTAGGTGAGTTTATTTGAAATCTTGACTTTTCTTCAGTACTTCAGAGCAGAATGTAAAGACCAGTTTCATGCTGTAATTTTCTCTTCTTTTCTAAAGCTTTGGAGAGACTGTTCAGCTGCTGCACCCATTCAATGAGCAGTTCAGTGACCAGTCAGGGACACAGATATTGCGTCTTTGCAAGTTTCAGCAGAAGAAAACAAAAATAGCTCAGGTACACAAGAATCCCTCGAGGGCAACAGGTTTGCCTATCTTTTCCAGACAAAATATCAGCAGCTTCATGGTTTCATGATCACTTTGTAACACTTTCTACTTTTTTGTATTTGAGAGTCTGATAGCAGGTTAGATACAAAGAAATAGTGGTCATAATTTTGTAACAGGAAGAGTGTTTCTCACTTCTAGTTCTGATTAACACCACTTTGAAGCATTCACCTTTCTCTGTATTGGGTCTTCAGAAGTATTTTGGGTACAAGCTATTGAGTACCCCAATGCCAAATCCCATCAAAGTTTGTGAGACTTTAGGAGAATTCCATGCCATGGATTCCACTGTAGTATTAGAAGGAAGAGCTTTAAGTTTGTCAGACTTGACTGATTCCTGAAAAAATAATTCCCTGTAGTAAATTACGTAAATATAGTAAATTATTAAAATGGGCATATAGGAATACAGATACGGAGAGCTGAAAAGTTTTCTTCTTTTAGGAAGGTTTTTGCAGTCTTACCCTTCCAGGCTTCAGTAAGATTTTCTGTTGATACTAAATGGAAACAGAGGAGACCCAAATAGTCAACAGTAATCTTAAAAACCAAAATTGGAAGGATTTGACTGTTGATGTTCTTAATTTTAGTGGGGAATATGAAACTGGATAATTCTGTTTCAAGTTGAAGCCAAAGAAGTTCAGCCTAGAAATTTTCAGTGATGCCATTAATCTCTTTAGCAGTGTACTGGTTTGATGGCTTTTCTAGCAGTGGAAAAAAATTAAATCCTATTTGAAGGCTTCTCTGAAGATTCTTTAGTTCAAAAGTACTTCATAAATTTCAAGCAGGAGTTAATACAGGAAAATGCCAAGAACTGTATCTGTGTTAGGTGGTCAGACTGTCTTAGCATTTAAAATAGAGAAAGGTGTTCTTTAGAAATGTTTTCATTATTATTATTATTTTTATGATGAAATCACTTAATTTTCTTATTGATTTCTTCTGCAGTTTCTAGAATCATCAGCAAATATGTTTGCTGCAGCACAGCAGTTGTCTCAAAATATTAGTCCGGGTGAGTTTTTTTGTGTTACTGTGCTTGTTGCCCTGGCAGCAGAATGCTCACTACAGTCCTGAAGTAGGATCCTGCCACGAAGGCTCCTAGCACTGAAACATCACTTGCACTAGGGCTTTAGGTTTTGCTTTGTAAAAAGCAAAGTTTGCTTGAAATTTAGCTCAAAACCTGAGACACCTACTTGGTATTTGTCAATAATTCACTAGAATTTTGTGTAAGACTTTTTTAAAAGGCACGCCTTACCTGTCTCCCTTTACCTCATGCTTGCAGACTGTGTTACAGCCTAGGCTGTGCCAGCTTGGAGCATTGTCCAGCTTCATAGGGACCCTGATTCTAGACACTTCTGCTCCTGCTTGAGAGCTTGAGTTCTCTAGATATCCAGAAGCACACCGCTCTGAGGAGGGAATTTGCCTCCTTCCTGCCTTTCACTGTCCTGCAGCTTTAGATCACAAGCTGCTTGAATTTCCCAGAACAGCTGGAAGACTGCTTGCCTTGTGTCTGACCCATAGTTAGTCTAAAAGATTGTTTTGTGTAGCTAAAAGCTTGTCATGGTGGCACCAGTATTTTTTATAAGTTCTCGTTGAAGTACTCCAAGATCTGGACAGTCTGGGATTTATAATCCACAGCTGCTTTGCCACAGGGTGGCCAGGATGTCAGAATATTCTGAGGGGGAGCAACATCCAGTTCCGTTAAACTAGACAGGGATGCAGCAGCAATCAGCTCCTTAGGATTAGAGAGCTGGCAAGAGAAAAGGCCATAGGATCCTTCACCACCTTCTGTAAAAAGACAAAGCCCTGTCACATTTGGGGCCTGTCTGCAGAAGTGTGTTCTGCATCCCTCTGTAACAATTAGGGCTTGCATTCCTGACTGTAATTACTGTGGTTTTATGTGTAATTAAAGGGTGACAGATGCATAACTTAGAATGTACCTGCAGAAGAATGTATCTGACTCTGGGGGCAACTCGAGTCAAGTAAGATGTCTCCAGACATGGTTGGTGCTGAGGAACCCAGCATGGGTGCTGTGTCTGATGTTTCAGTAGGTTTACTTCAAAATAGCTGGACCGCCTTGACTGTGCCTCTGAGCCTATCTTTTGATTTAGTTTCTTCCAAAAATAACCCGTTTTGGGCACTCCAGGATTGTTCTCTGATGGAAGCCAAGCCTGTTAAAGTGGGGACAACAGAGAAAAGCCTACAGATGGACCCACAGGTGCCTCTTCTAGAGGAACGGATTTGAGCTCCATTTCATTGAAGCAGCTGGTGCTCTCCTGAGCTGGGGGCTGGACTCTTGTCAGTATTCAGTCAGTATTCAATCCCTAGGCATGAAAGACAAGTCCGTGACTAAGTCTGCTTGGTATTTTCCATGACTTTCATCCTTGATTATAGTACTGATGGATGGTGCGAGTCGTCTGTGTGTTGTGGGTGTCACCACCCCCTTACCCCATTATTTTCAATGGTATCACACACTACTCTCTTTCTTGACCTACTAGTAACAGCAGCTTAATGTTAAGTCACATAATTCTATTTGATTAAGAGTTAATTTCCTTAGGAATACCCCTTTTTCCATTATATCCACAGGGCAAACAGCGAAATAGGGGGGTTTGCCTTTTAAATGGATTACTCTGAACTCACTGGAATTTTAAATGTTCTTTGTGCTCAGAAACGGCACAGCTGCTTCTGATTGTATCTGATGGAAGAGGCCTTTTCTTGGAAGGCAAGGAACGGGTGACAGCAGCAGTTCAAGCAGCTCGGAATGCCAATATCTTTGTTATTTTCGTAGTGTTGGACAATCCTAATTCCCGGGTAAGTGAACAAGCATTCAGCTGCAGTGAATGAGAAACCGATACAAATCTTTTTCTTGTCTTTTGTAATGTCATACAGCTACCTTATCTTTTGTAGTGGTCAGATACTGAACCCAATTGCAGTTTTTCACGTCTGTCAGATCTACCATTTCTTCCTGCTGTGCTTCTTATCTTTTGTATTTAAAAAAAATCTCGGCTTGCATGCCACAGAAAGGCTAAATAAGAGCTCCCGTCTTCAAACAGAATGGCTGTAGCTCTGGGCCACCAGGGAAGCAGCTGGCAAGTTGACAGATTTGGAGTTTGAGAGATGCTTTGTTCCATCTCAGCTCTGATTCAACTTGATAATTTCTGACAGCAGTCTCCAATTGACATGACAGCTGGAGCCAGTATGAGATTAAACATTAGACAGAAGGGAGTATGTGAGAGTTATTTAATGCCTCAGTTGAGAAATCTGAGTCCTGCATCTGGTAATGGGGGAAGAAAACTTAAATATCTTTGGATGGGAAGCTGAAATATCTGGGAGTGTTTCAGGAAGACTCTGTAGTGCAGTAAGTGAGCAAACATAAGCCTGGTAGTGAATTATGTGGTAAAGACTCCAATTTTGTAGTTCATGTTTTCTTCCTGTATCTTTATTTTTGCATACAAAACACATCTGCTATATTTATTGTTGAAAAACCAACAGTTCTCCTGCTGACGAACTGCTGAAAGGTTCCGATGAAACCTGGCTGTAGTATCAAGTGAAAATTCTGGGTGCTTTTCATAAGTTTTTTTTTCCAGGGAGAAAAAGATATTTTCCATAAGCTTTATTTATTTCTGAGCTGCTACACTGAGCAACTAAGAAGTTACTTTACAAGAAGCACAGCTGGAGTTTAATCTGATTTTTGTCTTTGTAGTATCTGTTGAAATACTATGAACTTCATAAGGAATCTTTTATTAGAGCACTGCACAAATATGAGTTGAACTCAGCACTAAAGAGCTTACAGACTCTCTTGGGAAGGTATCAAATTAATAGAACTAAAGTGCCAACAATAAAATCATAAAATGCTAAGAGAAGACAGAATTTATTTACAGAATTTGCAGAAACTTAAGCTTAGTCTCTTCTAGCCTGTAATTCATGGATTAGTACACTTTTATCTAAAAGGGCAAAAGCATTTAACTGATTTATGTTCAGCTTCTGATCTGATTTACCACTGAACACTTACAGCTTTTAATCTTAAGAGTATTTTACTAACTTTTAATCTAACGGGGGAGAATTGTAAGTATTTAGAAAACAGGGTAAATTCTATCAGTGATCATAGAATATGTGTCTCATTTAGTAGTAACATCAGTACTTTTTTTACAGGATTCTATTTTGGACATTAAAGTACCCATATTCAAAGGACCTGGAGAACTGCCTGAAATCAGGTCTTACATGGAAGAATTCCCATTCCCGTTCTACATGATCCTTAGAGATGTGAACGCGCTCCCAGAAACTCTGAGTGATGCCCTCAGACAGTGGTTTGAACTGGTGACTGCCTCTGACACTCTTTAGACTTTGGAGACAAGGTCAGGACCCGATTGCTGCTGCTGAACCGCTGAAATACAAGAAACTGCATTTCACGGGAGGGGTCACAAGGCTCTCCTAACTGGGATTATCCTGTGGGAGCTGCCCTGGGGCAGAGACTGTGTAAGAACAGAATGGTTTGTGTGCATCCTCCCAGGAGTGTCAGAGGACAATTATGCAATGGTGAGATTGCCTCCTGGTATTCCCACAAGTAATGTAAAACCTGTCTCAACTCCTCTTGTAATAACTTATTACCTTAAAAAAAAAAAAAAAGCATTTGTAATATTAACAGAGGTAAAATTATTCCTGCTGCTCTCTCCGTGCTGCTGTAAGTAAAACCAGTCTTGCTCCTGGAAAAGCATTTTTGCTTTACAAGTTGAGGTGTCTTGCAAATAAAGCCTTCTTTAGCACCATGTGGAGGTGCCTCTGGGAAGGAGTGGGGAGCAGGGGCGGCAGATGGTTTTGAACAACCAAAAAATAAGTACTTGAATACTTGAAACTATTCTGCGGTTTTAACACTTTTCTTTTTAATTATTTCTGATTTTTGCCTGACGATACCAGCAGGGACTTTTCCGAATCATGTCATATTCTGATCCCTGCCTTACCAGTTTACACTGTGGAGTTTACCCCTGTCCGAGGCAGGCGTTGGGGATGTTTCATAAATCCGGTGTCCTAGAGCACGGACGGGATTTTTCATTGCAAAAGCTATGCATCTTGTATCGTCTGTAGTAATAAAGAGAGGTACCGCTCTTTGTAATTACGACGTCTGTGCCTTGAATTGATCAAAGCTTAAATAAAGCGACGGACGGTGCCCCTGCCGGCACTCCTGGGACGACGCAGGAAATGGCGGCCTTGGCCCCGCCCGCGCGGGGCGGGCTCGGCGGCCCCGTGGCGGGGCAGAGGCGGAGCCGCGTCATGGCCGCCGGGCGCGTCCCCCCGGGCGCGCTTACCCTCAAGCAGGTACGGGTGGGCTGGGGGGGCTCGGGAAAACTGCGTCCTGTAGGTACGACGGGGAACTCGGTGGTTGTTTAAATATCCCTCGAAGCAGAGCCGCCGAGGGTGCAGCTCGCAGCACTGTCCTGGGGCAGCGGGCAGACTTCCCTCTCTCCTCGCCAGTTCCTGAGGCGGCAGCAGGTCCTTCGGTTGTATCGCAGGATCCTGCGGGCTATCCGGGAGGTTCCTGCTGAGCAGGATCGCCGCTACTTAAAGGACTGGGCCAGGGAGGAATTCAGGAGAAATAAGGATGCTACAGAAGAGGTGAGGATCGGGAACCCGCAACTCTGATCGCCTGCCCTCGGGAATGGTCCCTGCCATGTCCTGTCCTGTGTCTCGGGGGTTTGTTTTGTAGGCGTCGCTTCCAGACTGGTGAGAAGACTCCAGTCCTCTGCTTCCTAGTTCTTCCTTTTTCTAGCCAGGGCCCAAGTAATGGTGGCTGAGTTATGCAAAGCCTTGGAGTCCTTAGATAATGTTGAGAGAAACACCCACCTGCTCTGTAAAACCCGTCTCCATCATATCTGTGTGCAGTTCTCATTACTGAGCTTGCAAAGGCAGTACATACAGAGGCATAAAGGAAACATTATTAGGAGTTTGAATCCTGTTAAAAACTGCGTTTTAAAGCAAAGCCACAGGCAAGAATATCATTAAGGAACTAGAGGAAATAATCAATTTATTTACCTGGTTTTTAACCATGTCAGAGACTGTAATGTTACATCACACAAAGAAGTAGATGACAGCAGTGCCAGTAAGAATTGTATGTATTTTAATGCATTAGAAGTCTGTGTGCTTGGGTGAAACCTGTGCTGTGTATGGGGGGGTGTTCAGTTCACTAGATTCCATTCTATTTTACAGGATGCAATCAGGATGATGATTACTCAGGGCAACATGCAACTTCAGGAACTTCAAAGAACACTTAGACTGGCAAAATCTTGATCTTAATTTTATTGACAGTTCGCTTTTCATCTGCTGCAAATAAGCACAGTGTTTTTTCCAGAATGTGGTTATAATGGTAGCTTTGCTGGCAACCTGGTAATGTTTGAAGGAGGAATCTACTACAGTGGGGCTTCTGTTTTTTCCTCTTCCTCATCCACTTCTCAGTTTGGCTACCCTCAAAAGTGGAAATCACTTGGACACAAAGGACTTTAAAGATCTGCATGGATGATAGTATGTGCTGCAGGAAAAGCAGAAAGCACCAAAAATTACAACAGCTGTGTTAATGCTGGTGGAATGGAAAATAAATATATGCCAGATTATTTTGTCTGCTTTTTACTAACATTCACAATAACAGCTCTTCATGTACCATGCCAAGGATTTTCATCCAAACTTGTGATTAAAAGAAAGAACTGAGGATAAATAAATTGGCCCGGAACAAACATCATCTTAATTTTTTGTGTGTAGATGTTGATTTTCAGTAGTAGCTGAATAAAACTTAAAAGGGGAGGTCTTTATATATGAAAATGGGAGATTTTAATCCAAAACATTTATGACCAAGTACCTTCAAACTAGTATTTAAAAGTCAATATATAAGGAAGAATTAGAGGTAGAAAATACTAACTGCAAATGTTGTGGTTTGTTTATTCAAATGTTACACTTCTCCATTTCTAATTGTTAGCTTGCAACTGTTCTCGCTTTCCTTGAGCTGCAGTGTATCTTTTTTTTTTTCCCCCATATAATTTAAAAATGCCTGGATGAGCTGGGGATTTTCTTCACGTAACCAGACAGGCAGCAGTAGATAGATGCGTGACTGTTTTAGGTGGTGATTCCAAGACATGCAGGAACTCTTCCCTCTCCCACTCTGCTATTGTAGTTTCCTTAGGGAACACCCCTGCTTCCCAAGGTGGTTTGCTGCAGAGTTGCTGAGCTGGACAGACTGGCAGCAAATCCAGTAAATAGGTATCACCACTGGCACCAGGGAAAGGACAGGACAGTATTCCAGGATACAAGACAAAGACCCCAGCTGGAAGCAGAAACTGTGGTTCAGATTTGTATAGACTGAATCCTCTGAGCTTCAATCAGTCTGTGAAAAATATGTATGTAAAAATGCTTCATTAAAATTTTACATGTTGTTAACATTTTCTTGTAGAACACACTGACAGAACATTTGTGTGTTGGGGATTTATTTTTCATGTTCGGAGAAAGTTCTTCTTAGAAAGGGATTTTGATTGAACAAGCCATAACCAATGTTGGCTGTTACCACGGTAGCCTTTCAGCCAGTGCTTGGATTTCTGTTCCTTAATCAGGAGGCTTTACCCTGCTGCCTCATGACTGTGCTTTCCTTTTGGAACCCAGAGCCTGCATTACTCCTTTGACTCCCAGTTCGTACATTTCCAGGTTGTGGGCATGTAATCCAGCGCTAGGACTGACAGGCAGATGCTGACCTCTTCAGTGCTGCTGCCCTTCATCTCCACTGTTCTGTGGGCTTGCCAAGATAATGTTGGCAGCCAGAAGCCTTAAGGAGTCCAAGTACAGCCTGTAAGGGTAAGCAAATTTACCTGCAGATAAAGGTAGGTAGATCATGCACGTGTTTTGAGAAGCCCTTCACAGCTGTAAAGAAGGGAGGGGTATAGAAAGGAATTAGCAGAAAATGCTTCCCTTTTACCATGCAGTCATTGGCTTCAGAGAACCTCTAAAATCAGTAACCTGCAGCCAGTTACTGCCTTAAATTACTTGGTAATTACTTGGATTTACTTAGAAGTACTTGGACCTATGACTTTGGTAGTGTGGTGTGTATGGGAAGTAGAGCAGCTAAAGCTGCAGCCTCTCCTTGAGCTTGGCAAGCTCAGGAGCGTGTGTGTGATCAGTGCACAACTCAGCCCTGTGCCTGTAACTTCTGAAATGGGGGCCTGCACCAGCCAACAGACAGCACTCAGTCCCTGCAGCCTCCCTCAGCACAGATGGCAGACTCCATTTCCATGTTTTATAACCACAAACAAAAAGCTTGGAAGTTCAAAGTCCAATCTTCTGCTCCCCCTTCCAAGTCAAGCGAGGGGACTGTGTCAGTTTTCTCTGGCTAGAAAACGTTACACCACGCATTTCTGAGCAACACTTACTTTAATTGCTTGGCAAAACATTAGCTTCATCCAGGTGATACAAAACTTCAATAGCATGCTTCTGCATTCCTACTGTAGCTTAAACAAAACTGTAAACATACCAAAGTGTCTATAGTAGACTACAGAAGTCAGAGCAATAAAACCAGGATTTCCATAGCTGCAGATACACTTGTCGTGATAGTGCAGTGATAGGAACTTGAAAAATATTGTTATATGACTTTTTTTGCTTTATACATCTGCTAAGAAGACCAAAGCTTAATTACTAATAAGTGAATGGTGTTCTTCAACACTGTGAAGTATTTTGTATTGATTTTAGCACTCCTTAGTACAGAAAAAAAAAGTCTTCTTCTCCTTGGCATAACAGTACAATCCTGTGTTGGAACTGATTCTGAGCAGTTGTCCTGTGTTGGAACTGATTCTGAGCAGTTGTTCTATCATGATCTGGTAAGTAAACTTCTTTTCTAACAGAATTTGATGGAGCCTTCTCAGAGGTATAAGGAAGAAACTCTAAAGGGGTGAAGATGCAATGAGTTACAGTGCCTCTGGATTATTTGGAGTCTGTCAGCATGGAAAGCATGGGTCAGTGGAAGTTCTGATTTTATAACAAAACATCAATAAAACCTTTAAAATGTTGAGTTCTGTTTTGTGGGACTGTTTGTCCTAAAACCTGTAGACTCGCCAGGACCTGGTCTCCATTTTAGAGATACAAGGGAAAAAAACAGAGGAATCATTCAGAGGTACAAAGGTAGACAGTCTGGACAAGGTGCCTGGGAAAAAATCCTGACTGCAGAAAAATAAACATTTGAATACAGGGAACCAAGCTTTCACTTCCTTAGATAAATGACTTTTTCAAGTCTCTGCAATAGTAGAGAATTCAGCCATGTGCTGCTTGAAGGAAAAGATATTTATATAAAAATTACACCTAACAAATAGACCGCGCTTACAGTAAAATACTTGCCATCCATGCCCTAAACAAAAGTTCTCAGTCACATTACTGGAGTACAGCCCCAACAATAGTGTAACCACAAGGAGCTCTGCAACCAGGACACCTTAAAAATAAGACAAGTCTGATTTAGCACTTGTTTTAGTAATGGAAAACCAAGAGAAAAGCAAAGTGGTAGCTGAAGCCTCTGTACCTAATGGGATGAGTCGCCTTAGCATCTCCCTCCATGGTTGCCTGCCGTCTCCCAGCTGGAAGCCTGCATCTGTCACCCACCCGGGCTTGTAATTGGAGTGGGTTCTTTAGCTTCTCTCCACTGACTAGAGAGAGGCCCTGGGAGTATCTAAAATAGGATCAATAGCCCTTCCATCACTAAGTAATTCTGTCAAAAGCTTTCAAACATCCTGGATTTATTTCAGTACTGGTATCACCACACATTTCCATGTAGCATACAGTGGAACCCTCTAGCCTGTGTCCTGTGTGGAAGTAAGGGAATTCCCTTTTCAAAAAGCAGTTTTGGTTACTAATGCAGTTTGGTTTCAAGCAGCATCTGGAAACTGAGAGTGCAATATTAACAGACTCTTGGAAATAATCTGCAGCATCTCTTTGTTATCAATAGAGTTTGCATATGAACTCTCCTCAGTTGTGGAGTTTCCAAAGTTATTTCTACTGAAAAAGAGTGTTTTGTTTGGATGTAACAGGCACTACAAATATCTATCAATATTCCAAATTCCCATACGGCAGGTTCCAGAATTAGTCCTGTTGCTTGATTACCTGCCTGGCAGATGCTAGCTCTCTTTCTGCACCTTAGTCCTTAATTTGCAGAGCTCCTCTTCTAAGCATTTGATGTGCTCCTTGAGTGCAGCTTTGTCTTGCTGCGCTCTCTGGTTCGCTTGGCACCGGGCTTCTTCTATCTTCCGCTCGTACCACTTCTCCATCTGCGTGGACACGGCCTCAAAGAAGTACTGGGTAATCTCCAGAGCCTGGGAGGTGTCTCTGAGCGGAGGGGCAGGCGGGGCCGAGGGCTGCTGCTCCTGGCCAGGCTGTGCCCCGGTGTGGTGCAGAGCTTTGTGCCTCGACTGCCCGCTTTTGCTGGACTTCTTTGTCTGAGTTCCTTTGTCAATGAAGTAGCTGCTCTGCGGTTCAGTCTTTGCAGGTTCAGTCAATGGCTGCAAAGCAGCTTGAACTTTAACGTGTCTTAATTTGGAGCCCAAAAGCTCGGAGGAGGGTAGCTCCTGCTGGAACTTGTGGAACGTGCTGGCACTCACAGCTCTGTCCTTTGGCCTGACATCTTGAGAAGGGGCAGAAGAAGAAACTGGTCCGCCAGCCACTACCTGTTGCTCTGTACCTATAGAATAAATTATACACCATATATTAAGAAAAACTCTGGGCATTTATTTTAGCACTCAGAAGACCTCGGTGTTTGATGAATTATGTGGTTTTGTGTGTACGTTGTAGAGGCTTGTATTAATTTATCATATGTTCACAGTCAGGTGATGTAATAGAAGTCATTAAAAGAGAAAAGCTGGCCAAGGCAGGAAGGTGCTGCATTGCAGCTGTGGGGCTACAGATGGACAACAGGCAAAGGACATATAAATATTAGGCAAAAATTCCTTACTTGTGAGGGTGATGAGGCACTGGCACAGGTTGCCCAGAGTTGTGGATGCCCCATCCTCAGAAGTGTTTTAACTTTTGAGCCTTTTCCTCAAGGCCAGGCTGGATGTGGCTCTGAGCAACTTGGTATAGTGGAAAGTATAGTTGTCTCTACCCATGGCAGGGGGGTTGGAACTAGATGATCTTTAGGGTCCCTACCAACCCAAACCATTCTGTGATTCTGTGACTTCATTGGAGGGACATGTAACAAGTATCAGTCTAGACTTCCAAAGTAGGTTATGTCTGCTGATATTTATGAACTCCCTGCTTCTATAAAACTGGAAGTCCCAGTAATTTTGGAAAGGTCACACGTTGATGTTTTTGAACTGTTCCAATGCAGAACAGCTCACACTCAAGTACTGCAAGATCTCTTATGAGCCTTTCTAGTTTGATGGGGCATCCATGTCTGTTCACTTTGCATAGTGTTTAGGGGGCATATACATTGTATTTTAGAGAAGCCAGGGCTCTGACAGCATTCTACTTGGCTGTGGAGACCTGGCCGTTCTGCACATCTCTTTTTTTTTTTTTCCCCCTCACAAGCTTCCAGGGCCAAGAGTTATTCAAAGCACCAAAGGACTTTTGCTTCAAAGACACAGTGGAAGCATTAGGAAGAGTCAGTGGAATTCCACCCAGCCACGTCTTAAAATATTCCCAGTGGCTGCCTTGAAGTGTATTCAAATCCCAAGACATGAGGCATATGAATGGGGGAAAGCACACCACCAGAATTATGTGGTGTTACTAACGCAAGTATCCCTCAGCGAATGCGCTCGCCCTTGAATGGATATGACATCTAAGTACCTGACGTGGTTGTACCCAATGCTCCGTCTTGTTTAACGCAAAAGTGTTGCCCAAAGCTTTGTTCTGGCATCTGGACTCTGCTCCTTCCCCCATCTTCCAAGAGGCTATTTGGAAGTGTGATATAGGAATGCTGGTGGGAGCCCTCTGACTGCAGCACAGGCTGGTTGGCTTTACAGTCCTTGGCACTGTGGGGGTTGTTGTCAGTATCCAGGGTCTCAGTGAGAGACTCACAAGTGGACAAAGTTGATTTTGGCCTTGACGACCTGGAATCTCCAGAAAGCTTGAGCTCCAGATTCTGAATCTTCAACAAGCACCAGGTCTTCAGCTCATCAACCAAGGAAATCTATCAGAAAGAGACTGTAAATTACATGATCCTATGATGAGATCCCATGGTTCCTGGGCTGCTGAGGACAGGTGGCAGGGACAAAGAGAAGCATGCTGGGTATCTATGAGCTTAGACTCCCTATTCAGATGTACATGCTGCCACTGGGAATATTTAAAGGACTGCCGATCAGAAAAGGTGGAGAACTATGCACTAGCTAATGAAAGGCAGCCTCTTTTAGTCCAAGCTACCACTCTTAGATGTGAATATGCTACTTCCAATGCAACTCTGATGACTTGTTTAATCATACAGTCAATGATACTTTCTAAGTGCAAGGAACACCACATGGTCATTTTTTTAAGAGTGGAATTCAAATTAGATGCTTCTGGGGGACAGCTTTATACAATTACCAGCCTCTGCTTCTCTCACCATTAATCACCTTCATTCATTCAGTGATGAATGAGAGCCCCCCACTATATGATAAATCACTAACAGCTTTCAGATTACACAGATGCTTAGTAAGTGTCAGCTGCAGATGCATTTAAATAATTTAAAACAGGAGTAGCTCTTTTCACCCTGTTGTTCATATGACATGAATTTAGGTCAGGCCCTCCTAGGCACAAGGATATTTAGTCAGTGTGTTTAGTAAAGCCCAATTCTGTTTTTTCAGTTGTTTCAATGAGACCCAACTGAGCCAGAATAGCTGACATCGCTTAATTCAGTTCACTTGATGTATCACTCCAGCATCTTGTTTCTTAAATGGAGATTACAGGGAGATGGAGCACAAGCCTAGATGTTCAGAAGCCAGTAAAATACTTATGTCTCTTACAAAATAAAAATTAAAGCTGCCTTAGTTTGGTAAGTACTTTTCTTTGGAAAAGAGTGTTTGCTGGATGTTAGACCCAAGTATCTTGATCAGTATCTTATGCAAGGATTATCACAGCTGTCAGTCTTTTTACATGGATTTGGAATGGTCTTACAAACACTCATGACATTTTCCTAACACAAAGTGTAGTTCTCAATTCTTGGAAGAATACCAATAATGAGAAAACGAACTGCATTTTAAATTCATCTTTGTGAGTGGAGAAACACAAATTTCTCAGCAGGTTTTAAATGGCGTGTTTTTGCAGAAGCTGGAAGGGCAAGAACTGGATCTCTGTGGGAACAGTTATTCTTGTACTGCTGGTTGAACAAGCATACCAAAAAAGAATTTCCCATTGTCAGTAATACACAGCTTGGAGATGATGCCGTGTTGCTAACATCAGAGGAAAGAACTTCAGCCTTTTAATACATGGGGGAAAAAAGATCAGATGAAGAAGAAGGGAGAGATTCCCAGGGCCCACAACCAAATGAATGAGAAGGAAAAGGAACAACACAGATCTTAGCCTTTTTTACTGATTGGATGTGTTCCTGCATATGTCCTCTAATGAAGCAAAAGCTGAAAGCACAACTGTGAAAAATTTAGTGGTAGAAATGTTTGCAAATCACCGTGTTAGAAAAATGGTATTTTGTTGTAGATCCCACACTAGAGACACACCAAATTAAATTACAGCAGTGGGACTGGATGTCACATTCCTCATTTCTAATGCAAAAACTTCATAAATTTGGTTGAGTGACTAAGATGGTGGATAGGAATAATTCAGTCTTTAGAGCTCTTTAACCTGTTTGAACAGATGAGACACATCTCTGATATTTTCTGCCTGCCAGAATGAAACTCCTGAGCTGAGCTGCCAGGGGATGAGCTAAGAGGGAGTAGTTGTTTCAAGCCCTACCTGCCGCTTCTCCCCCTCACTCTTCTCCAGCTCCGTGTGCTGCTGCAGGCGGTGAAGGCACTCTGTCCTCTCTGCCGACAGTCGCTCAGCCATAAGCTTGTCCAAAACACGCAGCTGTGGGGAAAAACAGTTCAGCTGAGATCATCATGTTAGAAACCAAACTCCCATCTGTGAACCCTGTAAACCAAAGTATAGTCTTTCAGTCTTCATTTCTAGGAATGCTCCCAACTACAATTAGATGTAGCTTGCAAAGAGGTTCAATCACAAAATTACCAATTAATAACTACTAAATTAAAAATAAAAAGTAATTTAGATGATCTTGAATGTCAATCCATACATAATTCAGCAAGTGGGATTTTGACAACTATGAACTGACCAGCCATAGGGCTGCCTTTTTTCCCTCTTAATGCCTCAAGCCCTTAAGTTTCCTTGTATAAAGAAGCACCAGAAGCCACTTAACACATTCAATGTGTTTTTTCTCAAGACCCTAGTTCACAACATCATTTCCCAGTGGAATGTTACAGTTCCCTGGACTTAAGTATTAAGAGTTCAGGTTTGCTTTTACAACACCAGAAGCAAAAAATGAATCATTACAATGAAAATATTAATTAAGTTGAGGATATGTTTCTAAATCATATGGACAAGCAGACCCTCAGGTCATATTCTTACTTGATGTTGAGTTTTGCTTTCCATCTGGCCCAGCTTAATATTCATCTTATCTTGTACTGTCCCAAGCTCAGCTTTTATCTCTTCCACTGTTGCCTCCAGCTGATTCTCCAGTTTATTTATCAGGGGCTCACAACGACATCCATTTATGGGTGCCTGGAAGGAGTGATGATACATTTACTTGCTACACCCCACCACCCTCTTAGCACACCTGGAACATTATCACAGCCTCCTTCAGTCAGTCTTGGGTTCTTCTATCCCATGTACTGTATCTCACCCTCCTGACAGTATCTTACAGCAGCTCAGCAAATGGGCTGTTAGTTGAAAAAGCACAGCCTACACAAGGATTGATCTGATGTGTGTGGACACACCCAAACACACAGCAGTGTTGATTTCACTGGGGCTACACGCAGCACTGTGCTCAGACCCTGTGTGCTGGCTGAGGGAGTACATCACAGGCCTATACCCTGTGTCTTAATGCTGTAATTCTCAATTGTAAAAAAAAAAAATCTGATTTTGTGGATTATGTGCATTTGCTTTTTAACCTAATGCCAATAATGTGCTCTGTCCTTTTTTTGGTACTGAATGGCAAGGCCCTCGCTGCTTTTGTCTGCCCTCACCCTTCTGGCATTCAGCTGCCCCTTGCCTGCTGGGCACTCCTCTGCCTGCCTTTGACTCACCTGACACCATCCCATGGCCCCTCTGCAAGGGCAACTGCACTGACCACATTTAACTCTCTCAGGGAGATGCTCACAAAAGGCTCCCTTAAGCAAGGACAGCTAAACCTCATCAGCTTCCTCTGCAGCCCAAAGGCAGAAACTGGCTCCTTCAGGGGCTGTACCAGGAGCCCAAAGCAGCTGCTCTGAATCTGTCTGCAGGGGAGCCTCCCCATCTTCTTTAGCCCCGCAGCAGTGTTTCATAAATTGGGGGTTATTCCCTTGCCAGGGAAAGGTGGGTGGTTTGCTAAGTACTAAAGAAAGCTTCAGAAGTACATGTACTTCAGAAATTATGTTTGCTATTCATGGCCTCAGGGCATCAAAGAAGACAGACAAGCAAAAAAGAAAAGGAGAGAGGAGTGTCATGTATTTCAGGAAAAACTGTATGGGACTCTAGCTCTATTAAGCTAATCTTTGTGAATAGATGAGATTTGTATACAAATCTCTTCTATCTGCTTTCTGCACCTCTCTGCTCCACAAGTCCTTCCTATGGCCCGTCAGATCCCCGCAGCAGGGAGATACTCCTTTTAATATATGAAAGGCCCTCCATCCTTCCTGATGTCTGCTAGAGGATAATTCCATAGCGTCCCTGTCTGGAAATTTCTCAGACATTACACTGAGAGATTGGAAAGCAGTAAACAGCCAGTAAAACCTTTGAAGTCTGACTTGAATGATCTTCAGAATCTCCTGAAATTCCGAACTACAGGAAGGGACTAACAAGAGATGATGGATGGATGTGAGAAGCTAAGGAAATGAAACTCCTATGATAGACCTCATAGGAGTACAGGAGGGCAGTATTAAGAAAACAACAATACAGCTGTCTACCGTGTCTACAGGATAATTTAATGACTGTTTTTATGCTTTCCTGTAAATGTCTACTGGTAATTAACTGTGTAATGAAGTGACTAAAATATCATTCTCCAAACTAGAATAAATGCACATGGGCTGGTAGCTCCAGGTTTATTTGTTTACCAGTTTCTATAGAAATCCTGCCCCCAGTAAACATAGAATCCCCAAAGACATGTTGCAAAACCCAGGAAGAATTGGAACAAAATCTATTGAGCTTACTCAACCTCTTGGTTTAGGCAGTAAGCTTTCAGTGCTCAAACACTGCTTTTCCTTGGAAAATCTCTTTGCATCTCCTGTCAGAACTCTTAATGTTTCAAAGTATATCATGAAAGTTCTTGTATCATTTCCAATCACTGTTCACGCCTTATCTTTGCAGATCAAAACTACTCAAGTGTGGCTTCTTTAACAGGCACAAAACCAGCTTATAGTTTGCCAGAATTCAGGCCAAAATGCAGCTGAAGCCCAAGCAAGGAAAACCAATCCCAAGTCATGATTTCATGTCCCTGAGAGTGCAGGTAGTGGAGCATATGTTCTATCCATTACCTGTGTCCCAGCTGCACATGCTGCTCGCAATGTCTCCCTCTGAGAGGGCAGTGGCTCACCTGCATCACCTTCCCATCCTTTCCTCGGTAGAGTGTGTAGAGCTGGTAGGCTCGGACCTCGTGGGGAGGGGGTGGAGAGGAGCAGTGGTGTTTACTTCTGCGCTTAGGCACGTTTTTCTGGGGCTGAGGGAGTGTCTGCTGATCAGCTGGGGAGATGGGGTCCGAGAGTGCTGAAACCTGCATAACATACACACAGTGTTTTGCCTATATGAGCCCTGGTAAACTATTCCTGGTGGGAATGGGACAAATCCTTTGAGACAATTACAGCAAAAATCAGTTTTATCTGAAGACTATCTCTGCCCCAGGAGCATGGTGGGGCTGCTGCCCCAACACGCTAAAGTGACACCCACACCACTTCTGAACAGCTATCCCTTCTCTCCCTGCTGTTTTAAATCTACTGATACCTTTTCTTTTGGCTTTTTCTTTTTGCTCTTTTTTCCTTTGGGATCTGGTGAGGCTGACCGGGGTTTATCCTTCAGGTTGTTCTTCCTCTCTGGTGGCTGGTCGCTGCTCTGTGTGTCGTCAGCAGCTGAGACACTGCCCTGCTTGAAGCAAAGACAGAGAGTTCAGAGCGGTTGCAGAGATGGGGAAAAGGAGCCTCTTCCTCGATTGCCCAGTTTTAAGCTGCTCTGCACACGTGAGTGGGAAATGCTTTAGCAGCAGAGCATGACAGACAGCCTCAGGCAGCTGCTGGGGCCATGCACAAGTGATGGCTCCGAATTGTCTGATTCCTCATGGGTTTTAGTGACAGTCCCTCTTCACAGCAGATCCAGCTGGTAATGCCAGGCCATACCTTGCTCTGTACCACTTCATCCCGTGGCACCGACTGAGCTCGCCTTTCCTCCTTCAGTCTCTCTCTCTTCTTCCTCAGGCTTCTCCCACGGTTAAAACGTGAGACCTGAAGGCAGACCACACTGTTACTCAGTGATGTCATGCTCTTTCCTACCACAGAAGACAAGTAATAGAGCAGACTTTTTCCTTGCCTGTCTGAAAGGCAACGGATAAAGGAGAGTGCACTGCCAGATGGAAACTGATGGGCCAAGCAACGTGGGTGTTTATGGCTGTTAAAACACACCACCACTGAGCTCAGTCTGTTGGGACACTCTGCTGTCCCCTAGAAGGGTGAGCACCTCCTCTGCTGTCCTTGGGCTGGTTCCCAAGCCAAGCCCAGCCTTTTTCATGCGGAGGTGACAAGGAAGGTGAGGGCAAGGATTATGCCTGGTCTCATGCCCTCCCACCTACCTTCTGGCCTGAAGAGCATTGCAGCATTTCACACACAGCTGCAAAGTATAAACAGGACATAAACATTTTGTCCCCATTGCAAAGCATCCTCCAGTGCTAACCACCATTTTGGGGATGGGATATGCCTGAGACAGGCAGCAGAGTGACACAACTCAGGAGCTTCTGGGTACAGGGCAACTTTCTAACTCCTGGGCCACTGCAGGGAACAAGTGCCTCTGACTACTCCACACTCTGCCAGTCAGGACAGAGAAACCTCTGACAGCACTTCATGCTGAGGCTTAATCTGCACACCTTGCTCACCCTGGAGGCTGAGAGGCTCTGTGTCAATAGACCTGAGGCCAGCCCACAATGCCAGCAGAAACACAGGAACCTTTCACAGCAGAAGACAAGGAGCAGGGGATGCAGCCTCCCAAGGTTAAGTGGCCTCAGCTCCATGTGTATGTGTGTGTTGGGGAGAGATGTGTAACGTACCTGTGATGCCTTAGTGAGCAGGAGCGCAACCTCGGGGTTATTGTGCTGTCTGGCAACCTCTAGAGGGGTCTGGCCTGCCTGAGAGGAAAAAGAAAACAGCATTTCCTTCAAAACACAAACTACTGAAAATGTGGAATTTCTCCCACCAAGTTGGTATATACTCTGTGCACAAGAGTAAAGTGACTAATTGCTTTAATTTAATAATTCAACCAAGTATTTTCTACCAAGCCTATGAAGAATGTTGAAGAGACTCTACATTAATATAAAATACCAAAGAAACTCTGTGTCCTGCTTACATTGTTGACAACGGATGCATCAGCTCCTGCCTCCAGCAAGAGCTTCACCACCTTCTTGTGATTTAGAGCAGCAGCTACATGGAGTGCAGTATCCCCTGCCTGCAAGTCAGAAAGCAGAAAACAAAGTTGTGACACAAGTCCTCGGGTCTCACCCTACAAAATTCACACCTTCCTAAAAGATGCTCAGAGATTAAAAAAACCTACACTTACTGATGCAACAACTAAGCTTAAATAAGGTCTGGTCAATAAAAAATAACTGAGTGGGAAGATGACAGGAGCAGGCAAAGAGCTACTTCAGCCTGGGTTTGAGAAATGCAGCTGGGGCGCTGGTGATCTGATTTTTCTAAACCAAGTGACACATGATGCATCTTGGAGACAGCCCAGCTCTACCTCCAGCAAATGGATACGACATCTGAGGCTAGAACAAGTTTTCCCACCACAACCTTCTCTTCTTTTTTTTTCCCCAGGTTTGATTATTTGGTGTGCAGGTGGTCATGTATCACATTACTCAGCAAGAGGGTTGGCATTCTCTTCACAAGATTCCTCAGGAAAAACTGATTTTGGATCAGAGCCAGGAGGCAGTCCAGGTCCTGCACTAACACACTGCCCTGCCCTTGTCCTGGTGCAGTGAGGTGAAGACAGCCATGATCAGATTTGAGCACTGGTAACAGAGCCAACAACTGTTCAAGTGAGAGCGGACACATGCGTATAATGCCCTCCTGTCCCCCTGGTCTTGCATTTTGCTTTCATAAAATTAGATCTCCTCAGGACTAGTGGTTATCAATTGCTTGTTGCTAACTTAGATGAAGTGTACTCCTAAATCAAATCATTCTGTGGGCAAATATGGAACAACTTTGGGTAGTGCTAGGGAATGAAGGAAAGGGATATCTCTCTGGACCAGGTTCACACCAGTTGATCTTAATATTCAGTAGCTCATTTTGCAATTTGAAAAACTCATTTCCAAATAAAATTACGTAGTAAATTTAACATGCTGAAACCCATTTTCTTTGCTATAATATCTCATAGTGAAGAAAGAACATTAAATGTACAGTTCAGAAAACATCTTTATGATCCTCAACTACACATGGAAAATTTCCCAGGAACATGAGAAAACGTGGTTAAGCACCACATAATATGTTTATTTAGCAGATTTAACACGTTTTACTGTACTAATTTCATTCCCTTCTACTACCCAATTAGGCTATGCTATAGGTACAGCAATCAATTACTTCTCTATAAAACAACTATGCCTGATTAATCCTAGTCTGGACTGATCATTAGTTTGAATTTAGAGCATACTTTATCTTCACTTTTATGTCCTCTTAATTCCCTCTACTGCAAAACACAGTGAAGGAAAGTATTCCAGAGGAATTCGCATTTTAGTAGCATCTAAATGTCAGTGAGTTGTGCTTCACAATGTCTCTGTAATGGCTATAAGATCATTAAATCACCTCATAAATAAGCAATGCTTTAAAGAAATAATGCAAATGCGATGGCAAAATAATAAACCACTGATATGCCATTACTTTAAGGCTGTTCTTAAAAGCTTAGGCATTTGGTGGTACAGTGGAACACACGGAGTGAAGCGGGATTACTTCGGTAGGAATTCCTCTTCCCAACAACTGGCCGTATGCAAAGGGCACAGAGTCACAATGAGGTTCATGCACTGACCTGGTTCTTTTCATGGACAGAACAGAAAGCACTGAGCAGCACCCTAATGATGGGCAAGTGATTATAACGAGCAGCCACATGCAGACAGGTATCTCCTGCCTGCAAACAGAAACAAAGCTCTGAGCATGTAATCACAGTGAGAAAGCCTGTATTTGTCATGGTGTTCAGGGATGAAATAATCCTACTAAATCAGAAAGAGCAGTAAACACCACACACCTCCACAGAACAGCAATGCTGTCTTCTCTGCCGTACAAATTCTGCTATCATGGGTGGGAAAGTTTAGCAAGAGCTCAGGTCAGGCAAGGTGAGAACATGACTTCTTTAACCACTGATGGGAAATACTGGAATTATAAATGCTATTTTACTGGCACTACAAACCCCAAGTTAGTTATATTTTCCCATTAAATCTATTCTTCTGAACCACAAACCAGTGCAATTTGGAATCTCACCTTAGGGTTGCACATAGTGTAGAAAACATGAGTGGTGGCCTGAGCAGCATTTTCATGAAGGGTGGCACTTGTGCAGCTGAGCCTGGGTACCAAAACCCCACAGGTTTCCATTTCTCTGCCGATTTTGTTATCAAGCAGGGCAAAAACATTTGGCTTCCCTTTGTAGATTGCTTATCTCTTTATTTATCATGCCAGAATAATTATAAAATAGAAGGAAAGCTGTCTGGAACTGAAGCCACCTTGAATCTACCTCATTTGACAGACTAACACACAGTATATGTGATCTGCAGATCTGAAGCCTTTCACCACTGTCTGTGCAACAGGAAAACCCCATTTGGCTCCTTCTATCCCTGCTCAAGAGATGCACAAGTAGCGCATCGCTCAGTCCTACCAAAAGCATTCCTGTGCATGATGAATACAATGGTTGGATAGTGGGGTTTTTTCAATATAATTTATAATAAAAATCATAGCTTAAAGCCTTTCTGAGTATTTCTGCAAGTTAAAGCAATATAGCTAAAACAAAGTCACACAAAAATGAACATGTTATTTCCAAAACTCACATTATTTTTGAGGTCTGCTCGAGATCCTCCAAGTAACAAAACACGAGTACTCTGGGAATGGCTATTCTGGCAAGCCAGGTGAAGAGGTGTGTTACCTGCCTTAGAGAAATACAGGAAAATATAAAAGCCATATTTAGAAATTGGACATAAATATTAAAAAATAAAACCTCACAGGTCTTCGCACAAAAAGATCCACCTAAGGGTGGGAAACTGTTATTTTCCCAAAGATACGAGGTGAATGAACCCGGACAGTGAAATCCCCACTTCATTCTGGCAATGGCTTACCTGGGACATAACAAAGGCAGAAACAGGACAGTCTAATGATATCTGCATTGGTCAAATCTGTTTACAGGAAGAAAGAACTCTAAAAACTGTCTCATTCATTAGTCTCAAACAGCAGTGTTAAATATTTAATTCAAAGAACTGTAATTCTTGTGTTTCAGGTTTCCCCCATGCACAGACACAAAAAACCAAATTGCCATGGCACAGGATCTTTGATCACAGCCATGACTACTGCAGGGTATTCAGCAGACCAGGGTCACAACTCCTGTCTCCTTATGTTCATAACACAAACCATCTCGAAGTCTCGCTGGGTCTGTAGGTGCTCCCACCAGGCAGGATATAGATTTTAGGCTCTCAAGAAGCTTTGATGTTCAGGAGGCACACCAGTCTCCAGCCAAGATGAGAAGGGAGGGCAAAAAGCCACCCAAGCTCCAGAGAATCACATGCTATGGTTCCTCAAAGAAGAAAATGTGCAGAAATGGATAGAAATCAAAGAAGTGTTGGCTTGCGTATTGCCTCTCTAACGTGGTGAATGATTTTTTTGGTCTGACAAGTTTTTCTGGCAGCATTTGGCTTTTGTTGGCCTGAAAACATTCAGGGTTTTTGGCTATTGGGAGCTAGAAATTAAATCACCTCAGGTAAAAAGGTTTACCAGGCTTACTGTGCTGCCTGTTCACCTTGATTATGTCCTTTAATTTGTCCCCCTTGCTTTCAAAACACAGATCAAAGCTGCAGGGTTTGAATTACAAAAGGCCAAGTCTTAGATGTGGTCTTAGGTCTTCACTTCGATATTACAGACCTGAATGCAGTCCCTAAGCTGTGACAGACATGAACATTTTTCTTCACAGCTAAATTGCATTTAAGTGTTCATTTTTTCCCTCCCGGGTTTATCTCTGAAAAGCCTCTGCAATGCCTTTATCATTTGCTGTTTGGCAGCTTGGTCCTGGTGGGAAGGCAGATGTCCTGTGCAGCAGATGAGAACTTCAATTCTGGGAGAATCACGGTGCCAAGGGTCAGAGTTCACAGAGTGGCTCATCTGGTTCATCTCCCATGGGGTGACAAATCTCACACCAACTTCTGAGAGGGAGAGAGGGTTGTACCAGTCTGGGAGTCTTCACTGAAATGTACAGACTGATGGAGAATCTAAAAATAAGGCTTACAACTGATCTCACTGAATGATCTATCACAGCAGAAGAGATTTTATTCAGCCAACTTAAAATAAACTGCACCTCCAGGGTGATTGCTGTGCAGGAGGAATACAGCTACCCAAAACACAGTGTCAAATCCTTCCCATCTTCTGCTGTTTCACAGATTTGGCAAATCTAGCAGCCCATATCTGTCCCGTCCATCCCAAATCACACATTGTCTAGGTGTAAGTCAACAGCCTGTGGGATGCTCCTGCACATGGCACTCAACCCTGGCTGCCAGAAAAGCTGTCAGAATGATAATGCCTTGTCATCAGTAACACAAAAAGCTGAGAGAACAGAGAAACCATTTTGGGATTAAGTAGACTTAAGCTCTTCATTTTTCTTGAAAACAAAAGGGTAAAAGCACGTACAAGCATGCAGGATTCCCACATTTTTCAGCAGCTCCTGAGAATATATCTTGTCCATTAGAAAACATCCAAAGAGTGAAATGCAAAGGGTAAGACTGTGTGGGTAAGACATCAAAGACTAGCACAGGAGTTGCTCAGGTAGTATTTAAGTTTGCCAGTCATATTTCAGCCATCAACCCTGCTGAGCTATTTTGTGCACATACTTTCCCAGAGAGGTTGCCTCCAGCTGACATACACTGGATTGTAAGCTAAATCTTCTAACTCCCTGAGGCACCCAAGCATGCAGGATAACCAGACTTGCATCTTAAGCCCACACCTTTGTACAGAACTGTATGGTTATACATAGACAAGCGTATCCAGGGATAGCTTCAACAAGACTTCATAGTCAAGCATGAGAACTTCTCTAAAGTACCCTTGATACAAATCTAGGTGGACATTACAGCAAAAGTAATTACAGAAAATAAGAATTGGTAGTAGAAATAATACAAAAGAAGGGATACACATAAAACAATATTGAAGACGATGTAATTGCAGAGCACAACTGTACAAACCTATGCTTCTATAGTGCATATACATATACACACGTGCACATACAGAAACATTATGCCCAGGCAACATGCCTTTTTACTCGAAATCTTAGACTTTGGCCAGCTGTCTCCTTTCTTTCCCAGCCCCTTCCGGCTGCTGTTTTAGAAAGAAATTTACCAAAAATGCTCAGACATCCCCTAAAGCCATCCCAAAGCCCCTCTCCCTGTCACCTAGGGCACAGTGCCAGCCACATGATCTGAGCAACCCAGCAGCACAGCCATCCAAACCCTGACTCTGCTCACACCATGGGCTGCTACCACCATTTCCTAGACTATTCCATTAACTTCTGAATTACTGAATTGAAGTGCCCCTCAGTTCTAACAATTAGAGTGGAACTAAACCCCTTTACTTTGTTATTCTTTCCTCTAAACAGCTCTCAAGGTTTTATAAATACCGAAAGGAACATAATCCAGGTTCATTACAAGATTCTGGGAAGAGACTATGCTAATACATTAGTAAGAATTTAGTAACAAAAGGTACTCTTTTTTTTGTTTCCCTCTGTGGCTTACATTTCTTTGGCTGTTTAATTTCTGGAAAAAAACAGATTTTCAATACCATTTTCTTATTAGTACAATTCATTTCCATTTTAAATCACACCAATCACAATGAATCTCCCCAGTATAAATTAGAGCACCATGGAGATTTCCACAGGAATGGCAGTGTTCCTCAGCTGTAATTAATGTATCATTCAACACGTTATTGAGTTTCTCCTGCGTCAGCTGCCAAAATATGAATTTCCTAATGCCTGTGGATGAACCATCCAGGCATGATAAATGAAAAGAAAAAGAAGAAAAAATCTCACTAAGAGCTGGTCCCCCACCTGCTGAGAAATGCCACGGCCAGAAATCTCCAGTTCTGAGAAACAGCCACCTTAGACCAGAACTGAAAGCTCCTCTTCCATGGGTCTCACCTTGTTCTTGGCAAGAACGTTGGCTCCTGCTTTAACAAGCACTTTGGCAGACTGACTGAATCCATGCCAACAAGCTTCATGAAGAGCAGTGTTCCCATCCTGAAGAGCACACACACAGAGTAGAAGGTTAGGGGCTGTATAACCAACCTACTCTCTTAAAAATATTTTCATTTCCTACTAGCTTATTTTCTATTTTACTTTTAGAAGAGGGTAAAAATATTATTTGTTTGGAACTTGAAATTAGTTATATTTACTCCTAAATTAAACTTACAGCCTGGGATTCTCAAATTTCTGGGATAATCATGGGAACTGTGCAGTGTTTTGTGTAGGGCGTAGTATGGTTGCACATTCCTTTAATTCATCCCTTAATGAGCTGAGAACAGACTCTCAAACCAAAAACTATCAGCCTAATATAAAAGCATAACTAAATCAGTCACTTGTATTAAAGAGAAGGTGCAGCCTTTTTCTCAGTGTAATTGTTCCAATTACTCTCAAAGCATCAGACACTTACTAAGGAGTATAAACTGTAACTTTCTCTCTGAGACCTTAACATTACTGACTGCAAAGGCTGCCATCCCAAGGGCTTTTGCTTTGCCTTTTACCTTGTCTTGTCTGTCCAAAGCACAGCCCTCTTGAATCAGAGTTGCTATTATATCGGTGTTCCCTACCACAGCAGCCCGATGCAATGCTGTCTGGTCACCCTGCAAAAAGAAGCAAGTTGTAATTGGTACAATTCCCACCTCATTTTGACTCAATGCAAATGCAGACAACATACACAGGGGCTGCACCTTTGACACACATACTGCTTAAATCCAAGCTGCCTTTGAAAACAGTCCCCATAAACAACTACCATTGAAGTTTCCAAGATTAATGAAGTTATTGAAACTATCAGAGAGCTACAAACCATTTACAGTATTTTGCAAGTCATCACAATCCCATATACAGCGCTGAAGCATTCTAAACACATGGCAGTATTAGAAGGCAGTGAATTGAACACGTTTGGCTCTATGTGTCTAATAGTCAACAGTGTCTGTAGGGGACTAAAGGGAATTACAGGCTGTTGTAATTCATCATAATCATCCTCCAGCACTTACACTAACTGGATAAGGCTCTCCTGTTCTGGCTCTGATTGCTCCATCAGCCCTGCTTAGGATAAGGAGCATGAGATGAGATCTGTCTCTTCAGCACCTCTGATGAATTTACCCATTCGTGCTAAGAGTGGAGGCAACTTTACGATGAGGACCACAACTGCAGGACCATCCACTTGTTTCACTCGAGCAACTGAGTAATCTTGAGGTCCAAAGGACTTTCATTTCTCAGTGACCCGCCACGCAGCAGCAACAAGCAAGTCTCTTACATCAGTTTATTTCCTTTAAGGCCAGCTTTCTAAAAGAAATTACACCAATGTGGTCATCTTGTCTGACTGCCCATCTATCTCCTCTCTAAAAACTGCTGAACTCATTTGCTCAGCTAGAGAGTTCAAGGTTAGTTTTCTGCAATCCTTCCAGAAACTGAAGACTAGGCAGACTTAAACCAGTGTCCCTGCCCATCAGGGGTTATCTATATGTTTTTATGTACATGTTGGTGAGAACCTGATAAAAGAGGGGCTAGAGAAGGATTTATGAAGCAGTGCATAGGGATGTAACACAGGGATCAATGGGAAAATGAGCTGTAGCAGTTCCACTGCTGCCACAACAACTGGTCTTGGCTTTCCTTTGAAGTTGCTTTGAACCATCAATGCTGAAGCACAGCCTGAGTCCAGGAACAAAGACAGGCTTCAAAGCTGCACACAGACTTTTCTGTGATGAATAAACAGATTTGGAATCCCATCCATTTCTGCTTATCTAGATAATGGTCACCACAAACACACACAGGGCAGAGATATACCACGTGTCCTAAAGAAAAGCAGCTTGCAGGAAGCCAAATCCTAAATAGATACAAAATTTCTCTGCTACAATTCGTTATCAGATAGTAGCATATTATATTAAATACTAAAACTAGAGGAATTTCTGTATTTTCTGTTCTAGAGTCTTTGGATAACTGGCGTATTTGAACAATTTGTTCTCAAAGGCAATTAGCAGCTGACTGAAAAATTGCTCTTGGTGGGGTGCTTTCGTGCTAATGACACCAAAATAGTTATTAATCTATAAAAAAATGAGCATTGCCAACCACAACCTTTCAGTAATCCCTACCAGTAAATCATTAAATTAGCTTATAATCATGAAGTTGATTTTAAAAAATTGTGTTGAAGGTGCTTTTTAAAAACCTGCTAATTTTTTTGTTTCTAGAGGTTACATATTTTTGCTTTTTTTTTTGCGACTGAAAATGTATTTTAAGAGACAAAGACAGTAATGCTTCCAGGAAGTGGGACTTTCAGGAAAACAAGAAGTATTGGAAAATTGACAGCATGGCAAGTGCTCTGAACTTATGTATTTGTTCCAAATTCAAAGACAACCAAAATGTTATGGAAAATGTCTAAATTTTACCATCTCGCAAGTACAAACGTCAGATAGTTACCGGTTACTATGACTACATGGAAATCTGCTCACCAACAAACTGAGAAAGAATTTGATACCTGATTTTTGATAATGGCACAGCTACTGTTACTGCAGTAGTGAGTCATGTGGGACAATGCAAAAGTCTTTTTGTCTGACTATCATGAAGTGGAAAGTAATCTGCCAACCTACCCCGGCCAAGTGGTATTGATGCACCAGCAAACCTACAAAAGATATTATAAAACAGACTAAAACAAAATGGCAACTGCCACTGCAGTGGATGGAATTTGAACAATGAATGGTTAGTTCCTACTGCTTTACAGCCTGGAAAATTACTCTGGAGAAGATCAAATTGGGGACAGGAAGGGACTGTACAGGATTTGATTTGTAATTAAGGATCTTCTTACTGGGACAGTTTAAACCAAGGCTTGTTCCTGCCCCCATCACAGTAACCACAGTGAGGTCAAAGACTATTCAGCTTTTGGGGCTTTGTTGATATGACAGCTACTTCTAACAGCATTTCATTTAAATTTAAAACAAACACATTTGTCTGTTTGGAAAGTGGGCAGCACACCTCACTGCTGAGAGACCAGGTCTCCCTTGGTAATCCCAACCCGTATGCTGGGGGGCCATACACTGGGAATACAGAGCAGTACTGGGACAGCTTCAGCCATGCCTAAGCTTTGTCCTAAAATATATTCTGGTCTCTGAAACGGAAGCCTACATAGGTGAAGGGACACAAGTCCCACAAATGGCAGGCTCAGGTACTTCCTGCCCAAGGTATGGACTTTGGTGCTGACATCTTCCCTACAAGAGCATCCAAGAGTAAGGTCCAACCCACACCCTGACTGGACAAAATAAATACCTCATCCATGCAACAGGGAGTGTCAAAGAGTATCTCGAACCTTGTTTCACCAACTGAGGCACCTCCCAGTGAAGAGAGGGCACACGTCAGAGTCCTGGTGAGGGTCTGTCCCTACCACGACCATATCCCTCAGCCATCAGGACAGGGCAGCACCTGGTCCACTGTTTCCTTATACCTCAGCACAAACATTAAACTGCTTAAAGTGCTGTGGAAGCTGAACCACCAGGTTGTGATGGCTTCTGTGTAACAGCCACTGAGCAACCCAGCCACGGGAGAGCACAGTCATCCTATAAATAACAGTGCCTGCACCACTGCACACTAACCTGCCTTCCCTCCCCATCAGCAGTGGAGCAAATCCCTGCCTTGTCTTTCATGGAGTCTGAGAAAACAGATGAGTTGTGTTTTTTTCACAGCATGAATTTTCAGACAGTGTAATCACTGACTTGTGTACCTTTTATTGATTGCTAAAATAACCATTTCTGAAAGCACTCACTAGAATTCCGCCTTTAGCAAAGCATTAGGGGTCTGTTCCAGAGGCTCAGAGAGCAATTACACTGGTAAATGCGTATTAACTGTCCAGACTATTATGTTGGGCACAATTTATGAGCCTATTTGCAAGAGATTTATGCCTTAGGAAGAGGCTGCAGATCAGTAACAATGAAGAGAGACAACTCCAGTGCCGTGTCACAGAAACATGACCTTGATAGAAACAAGAGTCTGCCCAAAGCCAAAAAGGCTCAATAGAAGGAAGGCACTAAGGTCGACACTGGTGAATCTTAAACCCCCTTCCTCAGACTCTGCCCAGCCCTGAAGGCAATTCAAACTCAGGAGATTCCACTCCAACGTGTCCACATCCTGGACATGTCAGCTTGCAAGGTGGGTGGGTACAGGGCGCTGTGTCACGGTGGCACAGCACACCCTGGCCCTGCACAGCCCTAATGCAGGCAGCTCCCCTCCTCCCTCTGCCCCCGTGAGTGCCCTTGTCACATGCTTGATGGAAGAAGCTCCACACATGTTGCCGGTATGGTTGCAACCCTTCAAAATCAAGCCAGCAAAGGAAGTGGCCACTGGCTCTTCCAGAGTAGCCCAGAGGTAGCGGTACTGGCCCAGGTCGTCCTGCCATGATAGCACTGCAGTATTGAAAGTTCTCCACTTCTAGGAAAAAATCTCGGTATTTACTGGGATAGTAAGAGGCTGACACTGGGAGACTGGGATAGAAATCTGCATCCCCTGATGCAGAGGATGCAGGACTGCACATTTGAGAGTTCTACCTGTAACTGGGCTCCTGCAGAGCAACAGGTACATTTCCAGAGGGGGAAACCATGCTCTCTACAGAGGGCTTAAACACCTGCTTCCAGGAGAGGCTTACAGGCTGGGAGTCCTGAAGAAAGGCAGACACCTACATCTTGATTTTTCCCCATGGACTTCAGCATTACCCTTTGTTTAGCACTTCTCTGTTGGCACTGCTGGTGGAATTTGCTCAGTGTCCTGGTGTTTGCAACTATCTCCCTGAGCTTCCTCATGCGCTATCTTAGAACAGTGGATGCAACCACTGGGAACAGGCACTTGGAAATTGGGCAGGCATCTGTTTACATCCAAAGTTCACCCCAAGGGAAAGGAAACAACACAAGTGACTTCCAACACAGTCTCAGGTAGACTTCTGACAGCTCTCCTGGGTTACTGGAGTCTCTATTATAGACTCTACAGACCCAAATTAATGAGATTTGGTTTACATTAGTTTGTAATACATGTTACTTTTTCCTTTCTCTGATTAAAAAAAACCCAACCTATAACCCCATTTTTTCCTGCACATTCCTATTCTCCAGAGCATCCAACAGTTGTACAATCTCCTTTAAAGCCCTTCTCCCATGTCACACTTTGCCTCTTCACTTCTATGTTTGCAGAAATCAACAGACTATCTTGCTACAGGCAAATTGAACCAAGATCATAGAATGGTTTGGGTTGGAAGGAACCCTAAAGATCACCTAGTTCCAACTCCCCTGCCATGGGCAGGGACACCTTCCACTAGACCAGGTTGCTCCATCCAGCCTGGCTTTGAACACTTCCAGGGATGGAGCATCCACATCTTCGGCCAATCAAAAAAACAACCAACCAAAATAACCAGGAAAAACTCATGGCTTCAATCCCTGATACAAAGTGCTGAATGGTGCTTGTAAAGTCATGTAATATAAAATCAAGCCACTAAATTCACAGCAGAATCAAAATATTCTGAAGTTAAAATATAACCAAGTGTTAAATACTTGCAGGAGCATACAAGCATATGTGGATATCCTGAAGCAGCTGTACACAAAGGGAACTGAATAAGCTCTCATGTTTCTCAATGTCTCTGTGCTGCTCTCCTCCCCTTTTGCTACAGAGAGGCAGTCATGAAACACCGTTAAGAACAACTTCACTCTGCACAATAAATGATGATGATGCATGTCCAGCAGAAGTGATCAAGGCATGAAAAATAATCATGAACAAAACAAATTACAGCTTATATGAAATGGGACCACAGAAATAAGCCCCTTTGCATATTTTCATTCAGCTAGAAATGGTTATGAACCCTGGGCTATTGTTCCATTTGAAACTTATTTTCTGCTTCTTAAACTGGAGCTTCCAGAAGGGAAATTTCAGGATCTCTAGCCTTTGTTTTAAATCAGCTTGTTTTCCCAGTTAGATTTTCAAGGGTGCAGACAGGGCAGGGGACTGGATGCAGAGCAGGGAGCGCCAAGCGGGCCATGCAGCCATGCAGCGCAGGGAGCTCGGCCACGCCGGAGCGCCGCACCAGGATTCGCAGCATGCACGCAGCAGGCGTCAGGCGCAGGGCAGGGCTGATGCAAGAGAGTTCTAACCTCCTTCTCTCTTTCTGATCTTCTAGGTTCCTTCCTAGCCTTTCTCTTCTGGTTTCTCTTATTTTTTTCATCCTTGATTTCCTTCACCGGGACAATTTTCTCCTGGACTATTTCTGAGGTTTGTGCTGTATGGACACTCATTGACCATTCAGAGATGGCATTGGGATCCCAGTAAGAGTTGTCAGTATTGGCAGGGAGAAGGAAAGAGTCAGCTCCCGGAGTGGCGTATTCTACAGAGCTGGACTCCACCGGCTGAAACTCGTAATAATCCCACTCCAGGCCACTGGAGGTCATTCTTCAACTAATTCTTAAGGCTCTTACCGTGTTTAGGGAATATATCTGTAGAACATGAAAGGGAGCATTTTAATCTCTCCACAACATTTAGCAGCTTTTAAGTTTCTACTTATCATCTGGCAAATTAAAACTTAGTCTTGAATTTGATCAAAACTCCAAAATAAAGTGTTTAGGTTTCTCTTGTTATTTGGAAAAATAAAATGTAGGTCATCTTTTTGGATTTTTGTGTGCTATCGCAACAATGCCATAGACCAAGATCAACAAAATAATTTGCTTTTCAATGAAATATAATACTCCACACACAGGCATTTTCATATCTGAACCTGCTGAAAAACAGCAATGAAGCATACAGATGTTAATCAACACTTGAGACTAAGATGCCTTCACTGCCACATAAGTACACAGTAAAAGTGACAGAAGGTATAATCAATAGATTGCAACTAAAAGAGACTACAAACATATTTTGTGGGGCATAAACTGTAAAATGGATTATACAAGGAGAAGCCATAAGCAGAGAACCTTCTTTGAAGACCTATGTAAAAGGAAAGCAGAAATATTTTAGTTAATACCTATCACAAGCAAAAATCTTCATTTGGAGTTTTAGCCTTCCTCCTCCTACAAGACAAATCCAAACATATCCTTTGAGATTCAGCAACTCCTGAGGCTCCCCTCAATCCCAACCAAATTACTAGTTCTACTAAGTACAAAGCTACACATCAAAATACATTTTAAAGAAGCAGTATCTATGCATCTACTCTGCTCACATTAATCACCACATTTAGAGGAACTATCCAATTGTCGTGAACAAAGCCTCTGAGAAGCTCACAAGACAACATGTCTTCTATGAGCTGAGCATTTCTACAAGCAAGACTTTTCACTGAACTGAAATGATGCTGAACACTGCTTTACTGTTTTTCCATCATGGCTATCATGTTTACATATAAACAGCCTAGATTTTATTCCTAGAGGCTTAAAACAAATGAACCAGACTTATTCAAAAAACAGTTTCCACAGAAACCAAATTTGACCAAATCAGTGGAAGCTCTTGCTTTCTTAGAGCAGCAGTTTTCTTTTCTCAGGAAAACTGGCTGTATTTGTAAAGTATCTGCAGTTTTGTCTTAAATATCTAATGAATCATTTCTGCTGGGAGAAGTCAAAAAGCATACCCAGGATACATCTGAATAAACTGATTTTCCCATTCCACTTGCAAATCTGCTCCATTTCACAGAAGAGCACAGTGAAAGAATAAAGAGCACAGGAAGCAAATTTTCTACGTGGAAAATTAAGTTTCCCTGTAGAAAGCTGGCCACATCAGTACTCCAGCCCCAAGCTTGTCAGGCAGACTGCTCTTGTCTCACAGGGAATCAGCTACTCATGCAGAAAAAAAAACAGTTTTCCAATTGCTATAGACATTTAACTCTCTAGATGCAAACAAATGCCCAAGGGCATTTTCAAAAGGCACCTAGACATTTCCAGTGTCCTAACAGTCATACAGGTGCCTCTACTAACACCTCTGGACCTCTATGGCCTGTGAAGACTCTCCACCTTATATATTACAGGGGGAACAAAAGCAACCCTTCCTCAACTTCTTCCAGTGTGCCATCAGAAGTTAGCGATTAATTTGAAGAAATCATGCTTATTTAACTGCTGTTGCACATTTCAGCCTACACCTTTTTTCACCAGAGTGAGGGAACTAATTCCATGTTACCTGTCACTCCAAAGTGCCTTAAAGCCCAGTCCAAGATTAGAACAACTCTTATAGAAACCCAAGAAATTCCAGTAACTTACATATTTTACCAAATGAAGACAAACTACCATTTGGTAAATTCAAAGCTTTTTTGTGCTGATGCCCCACCACACAACAACCTCAGAGATGTGACCGCCCCCACATGAAGCATGGTGCCATCCCATGGCACAGCACTGTGCTATGGGCAGCTGTTCTAGATGCTGAGGGGTGTGTCTACTCAAAAAGCATCTCCCAGTTCAGGCAAACATCACAACGGGCTGTGTCCCCTACCTGATGTCCTCCAGCGGGTTCCCACAATGAACTCCTAGTGCATTTCTACAAGAAACAGCAGATGATGGCTCTCACACCCACCTGGCACAAGCAGAGCTCTTATAAAGCTCTGCAGCTTGAACAAGAGGACCAAGCTATTAACTGAAAACCACCACATTTTACATTTTTTCCCATACACTTTTGCATCTCCAAATTAGAGGTTACATGTCTGAATTGGAAAGTAGAGAGAGAGATTTTGTTGTCATTTAATCCTACTTCAAAGAAGTGAAGGTCTACTGTTATTTGCAAATCACCTTTTCCCCTCCACCCCAAGTTAGAAGGTTGTATCTACTTACATCATCCTGAATATCGAGGTCACAACCTGCCTTCAACAAAACCTGGACAACGTGGAGATGACCCTTGTGGGCAGCAAGATGCAGGGGGGTCCGGCCATGCTATGAATGAGAAGAAAATAATAATACCTTAAGATGAATTTTTATGCATGGTAGTTGAATAGTCATCATTCTCCTGCTTGTACCTCACTCTCTGAAACCTGCAATAGTATCAACTGACATGTACTAGTGTGACAAAGGCTTTACCTTGGTTTTGTGAAAGCTGCAAACTTCTCCTCCACCTTCTGCAACATTTCAGTTTATCCCGATGACACTCTACGAAAGGGATATTATATTCACATAAGGGTACTTCCTTACAAATTCAGATCTGGCTCTGTGTCCAAGCCTGAGCAGAATTCATGACCATTTTGTTTCTGTCCCTCTGGAGCACAGAACTGTCAACTGCTGTCACCTTCCCTCTGTACAGCCAATTGCTGATTCCAGCAATTGCTAAATTCACAAGGTATCATCACAAAGAATGCTGTTTTCTCCACCAGGCATTTTGCGAGGATCACATTAAAAGTCACATTACTCTTCACCTGTATCTATTATATATCTATTCCTTCACTACTGGTGCTATTGTCTATTTTTCCACCCAATGATCTACCCTGCAAAGGAAGATAAACAGCCCTAATACTTCAACCACAGAAGGGGCAAACACTTCAATAGCTGTCTGACTAGTGGCTTGAAGTACACAGAAGGCAACCATTGGCTCTCCAAGATTTTAAGCAACTCCTTCAGTAAGAAAACTACTTCAAGTAAATAATAAACCAAGCTCAAGACAAAATTGTTTTCATATAGCAAACCCCATACCCCCATAGCTGGTAAAGCCTTGTTAACTCAGGCTCCTGAGAGCAAAAAGGAAAAACACAGTTGGAATTCAACAGAATGGCTGAAGGCAAAATGTCTGTGCCATTACTGGTTAGTTGTGCTGAGCTTCGGAAACATTAAGTGTTGATTAATTGTCCTACATTATTGACTTAAAGGGGCAGATCTGAGGACAAAATCCTCACCCACAGTATGACACTTGAGCCTCTCAAAACCCATATGTTGTCCCTTGCTGGCAGCAGCAGTACATTCCCACATGAAAAACTTCCATTCTTGCCCTGCTAAAGGCATAGGAAGGGCTCATTTTTGTTGCCACCACTGCCCCTGGGCACCATCCAGGCTCCTGCCTGGATGCCTCTGGCTCAATCAGGCCACAGGTGCCTAAAATCCTGTCCCTGTATCGAAGGGCACTGAGCTGCACTGACCACACTTCCTTCTCCATCAGCCTGGAGGAGAGCCAGAGCTATATTGCTGTTCCAGCTAACTCAACAGCAGGAGTCATAAAATCCCCAGGCAACGCAGGGATAAAAAGAAAAAAAGAAAGAAAGGAAAAAAAAAAAAGAACAAAATAAAATTAAAAAAAATACCAAACTGGCAAATCACTCCCGACCATGAACAATACGTCTGGATTATGAGCATGTGCTCCAGCACACTCAGATTTACAGGTCCTGACTTTCTACATTCCTTAATGCCAATAAGTAAATCACCCAATCCAGGCATCTATCTCACTTCCCAGGTTATTAATACACCATGAAAACAATTTATAGCAATCTGTGCATGGAGAAGGAAAAATCCCAAACAAACCCAACTTGAAGCCAGCTCATGTGCTTTAAAACCAAAGTGTCAACAACATGAATATATATTCCAGCAGGGAAACTTTCTGATAAGATAACCAGCTCTAACCACTGAAAAAATGCTGACATGCAGTTAAAGGCACTATGTTAAAAGTAAGCTATGAAAGCAGAATAGGAGTTTATTTGAATACAAGGAACATATTTTCTCCACCCAACACACCTTCCTGGGCAATTGCTGGCATGGTTGAACTGAAAGACTAAAGGATCATTTTTACTCCAGAGTGTTTGTGTGTTTCAGATTCTCTATCCAGAAACATAGGTTCAGAGGCATCTCACCTACCGGAAACTCTAAAGAGAGGCTTCGGGAACCAGACTTTCTGCACACATACAGTCCTTGAGTTCTTCCTACTTTAAAGGGACACGACAAACAAAAACTATGACATTAGCCAGGAGAGGAGACTGGGAAGGAGGATCAATTCCAGCATATTACATTGATTAGAGGATCAGGCTTTTGGAAGAGTACTGATCATCTCAAGATTAATCACAGCCCTGCAAGAACCAGCAATGCCAGATTTTCTTTTTCTTCCCAGCAACATCCAAATGAGAGTAGAGGTGGGCAGTACAGCTGGACACTGTTCCAGTGCGGGCAAGGAAACACTGGACAAACATCAAATCCCCACACATATACACACACACACAGAGGTATGGATGTACATACACATGCACACTCCAATCTAGAACAAACAGGGAGGAAGAGACAAGGCAGTTTGGGTGCCCCTCATGTTGTGATGACCAACTTGGCGCACAGCAAGCTTTGGAGAGAAACACTGAATGAGTCCATGCCACAGCAGCAGTAGTCAGGGCTGCTTTTGCCTTCATGTCTGTAAGTCAAACCAACAGCCCACAAACTTTTTCTCTCACAGCAATTCATCCTACCCAAAATATATAGGGGGCAGAGAGATGAACACAGACAGACAAAACTTCCTCTGTGTGTCTCCTCCATAAAGACATTCTGCACTCAATGCAGCAGCAAAGAGGGGGTTTATCTGAATACACACAAGGGTCCTAGCAGGAAAGAAAACATACAAGCCAGAGCATCTCCTACATGCTCACTTCAAGGACACAACACCAAACCCAGGGACTGTTCAACATGGAGATTACTGACTTAGAAGCTTGTGAGCATTGCCAAATATGAACTGCAATGATTTGGGGGTTATTACAAATACAAATGAGAGACTGCTACATCTTGGGATTAATGAACCAATAAAGCAGTCATTCATATGAAAAAAAAAAAAAGGCAATTTGGACTTCTATTCAAATGTAAACAATTGCTTCAAGAGGCAACAAATCATACAAATGGTCCTGTGTCATGGACTTATTGACAAAATAAATGGGACCTATTGGACTGCAACTTCCAGCCACCGTGAAACACTGCTGTAGCTGTGGGGTGTATTGGGTGGCAGCCCAGCACCGTAAACAGCCACATGAACTTCAGCAGTAAAATGCAAGGGTAAGTTTTTGTTTGCATTCAATCCATGCTCTAACTTCCAGACACTGACAGGCAGCTGTCGATACACACCACTTAAAAGCAGAATTCTCTTAGCATCGCTGCCAATGTACATGCACTCCACAACCAAATCCATACAGGGGGGCCTTAGCACCATAAGCTCCATGATCTTTCCTTGTGTTTACGTATGTAGGTACTTTTATGCAGGTACATTCAGTTCTCCATCTCACCCTGCTCTTGTGATGCACAAGGACTGTTATTTATTCATCCATTCTGCACTCATAAAAAACATGCCTGTCCACATTTTATTGGAAAGCCTGAAAGCAAAATCCAAGTCCTGTCACATTGTTCACACTGCTGATTTGTTAGACTGTTCTCCATGAATAATCTGCTCGCTCAAGTCAGCAGAAAGCTTCTCATTGACCTCAATAGGCACTCAGCAAGTTCCTAAGTGTGTGTTAGTCCCTTTTAATTTATCTTTATTTATTGTTTAAAACAGACACAAATAGCTTTTCAAACTGAAGGAGTGCAAAAATGTGAAAGCACCAAAATACATTTCTTTTTTGTTTCTGCCTTAGCTTAAAAAAGAAGAAAAAGAGAGACTGCTTTAAAGAACTCAACATACTCTGAAGTTGAGACTTAAAGTACCCTAGCATTACAAAAGTGTTGCCATATGGTGTGTCCATAACATGACTAGTTCAAATGTTAAACCAAACAATTACTGAATCAAAACAGATGCACTACCTTTTGCATTTCTTTGAGGCTTTTCTCCTGAATTATCATCCATTATCTGCAGAATTCAATTTTATAGCTTTGATCTTAATGCAGGAACCTGCTCTAGCACAAGTTTCTCATGGATTCACAGGCCTCTTTCAGGCATCCACCTGCTCTGGTATGGGTCTGCTTCCACAGGCTGCAGCTGGATCTCTGCAACCCCATGGACCTCCATGGGCTGCAGGGGCACAGCTGCCTCACTATGGTCTTCACCACAGGCTGCAGGGCAATCCCACCTCCAGCATCTGAAGAACCTCCTCCCCCTCCTCCACTGACCTTGGTGTCTGCAGAGCTGTTTCTCTCACATATTCTCACTGCTGTTCCCTGGCTGTAATTACATCTTGTCTTTAACTTTTTTTTTTTCCTTTTTAAATATATTATCCCAGAGGTGCTACCACCATTTCTGACTGGGCCAGCCTTGACCAGCAGCACATCCATCTTGGAGCCACCTGGCAGTGGCTCTGCCAGACGTGTGGAAGCTTTTGGCAGCTTCTCACAGAAACCATACCTGTAGCCCTTCCCACTACCAAAACCTGGCCATGCAAACCCCCATGTCAGGAAAAGGACAACAACATCCTGGGAGGACAGCAAGGCACATCAGCTCAGCAAAAGTCCCAGTGCTTTTGTGCCAAAGATGCAGCTGTCAATAATTTCACTGAAAGACAGCTCTACTACAAAAGGACTGAAAGAAGGGACCAGCTTTCTTGCTTGGAAGAAAAGGCTTAAGTTCCTAGTTTTCCAGTTTTTGCAGCTTATTCACCAAAGTACTTGATAAGGGCACCTGTGTGTTGGATCAGCTGGTAGGTATGACCAGTTTTTCAGGCTATTTTCCCCATTTCATAAAGGAATCAGCTACACATTTCACACCTGTGAAGAATGTCAGACAAAAAGGCAGAAAAATGGAAATGATCTCTTTGTCATAAGAGGCAGAGCAGCAACAGAGCCCCTGACCAAGCAGGGGCTCTTTGAGAAGAGCAGAGCCACAAAGCCTCTGCTGAGCACCACACCTGCCCTAGGCCACAACCCCGTGTGGCTGGTGGCAGAGGTCCAGCAACACAACAAGTGCTCAATGCATGTGCCACGCAGTGCCACCAGCCCTCTCTGACTGTGGGCTCCCTGATGTCAGATTGCTGGCACTGGTGTGACCTAGGGGCCATCAGCTCCTCTTTACATATTTTAAAAGGCCCCAAATCTGGAACGAGCCCGAGTGTCCCTCACTGGAGTCAGAGGAGGTGCACGTTTCCATATTGACTTCACCTGCAGATGCCTTGCTAGTAATGCTGCCAAAATGAAACAAGTGCATCCTCAACGTAATGCTGAGGTGAGCACCCAGGTATGTGTATTTTCCATTGGATTTTGTTTCTTTCATATTCTTACTCCTTTTTCTGAAATCATCTACTCAGAAGTGACAAAAATGAAATACTGTTTTGCAGCTGAATTGTTGTTTACTGAAGCAACAATTAACCACATCATATGACCTTCCATACAGGACAAAAATAGAACTGGACAAGTCGGCTATAAAGCATTTACTAGTACTTGGTTTGTTACAGAAAATATCCTTCATTTTTCTTGAGCTATGCTCAATTAATCCTTTTTGAATAAATATCTCTAGATTTATCACTAGATCCTGTACACTTTAATCTGTGGCTCTGCAGTGTTATTCACAGCAACTGGTCTGTGCTTACAGATGCGGATCAGAAATACATTTAAAGCCTACTGTGATATGGGAACTTTTTCTTTCCCTCCAGAGAGCTTTGCTTCCATGTGTCTTCCTTCAATAAAACCCAGAGAATTCAGCAGAAGTTTGCTTGACAAGTATCAAATCCTTTTTTTTTTTTTTTTTTTGGAGGCAAACCTCTATAATTTATAATGAGACAGAACAAACTGAAAACTACTAATAAAAGCAGAAGACATACATGTAAAACAGAACTAAGGCATGCACATGGATAAATTTATTTTTATGCTTCATTGTGCAATGACTTTTATCTTGGGGGAGAAGAGGGTTCTGAGTTTCAACTTACCTGAGAGCTTGGTATATTTTACTGCACTACAAGACGCCTGCCATCTAATTTCCCTTCTAAAATTAAGAACCCCTATCCTGAAAGTTGTTCTTATTTTGTGCTTGTTCTGCTTATTGGAAGACTCCACAAGAACCTGTTGGTGTGATGGCTAAAAAAACCCTTCAGATTTCCAGTTCAAATATACCTGAGCCTAATTTCTACATCCTTGCTCTTGTGACAACCTTGTCCTCAACTTTAAACAGCTCTTTCTCCTTCCAGCTTATGTGTGCCATCAGCTTAGCAAGCCAAGCTCTTCCAGGGTATGTTTATACAGCCTTTTGTAGGTAACTATGCACATGCTCTCCCTATGCAGCCGGCTGGCTGGCTGAGAGCCCCATGCAAACTCCGTGCTGTGTACAACTGAACAGGACATTACAGAGCCTGAACAGATGGGCTTTGGTGAGGGCACCAGGTTGGTCTCACACCTCTTGGTTCACACTGGGCTCAGCTCTCTCTGGCTCACAGCATGGGAGGAGAAAGAGTGTGTGTGCCTCCAAAACACCCTGTATATAGTACAGCCTTGGCTGCTGCTCTGAGAGACTCTGTTCCTCTGTGCACTCCTCCACAGTCTTGCAGCTCTGACTTCATCTCTTCTGAGCAGGGCTTGTCACCAGGCTACCCAAGTACCTCATCTGTACTGTCTGTCAGTGTGCTGGGATGCATCCAGCATGACAACAGGGACAGCCTTTGTCATCTTCCCTCTCTGGGCTCCACGGGGATGACCCACAACTTCTAGGAAAGAATAGCTACAATGCTAGTACAATGCTAGTAACAGGTGAGCTACAGGGATGGCCTCAGAGCCCACAGCTCTCCAGCATGGTTGGCAAGCACATCTCTCCAACAGAAACTCCAGCACATTGCACCTGGCTGCGATTTCACTGCCAAATGAGCTTTGTTTTGATTTTCCACACAGGGTAGAACAACAAAGCAAGGGAGCCACTTATGTCATACAGGAAACAAAAACCTGTCAACTCTAGGAAATCTGCATTATATCAAATTAACCTGATTTTGTGTTTCAAAGTCAAATCTACACTGTTTGTTTCTTATTGTAATTAGCAGAGGTCCCTCAGCAGCCTCAAAGCTCATCATCCTAAAAAAATCAAAAAAACAAGGAAAAAAAAAACCAAACAAAAGAAAACACAACCACAAAACCCTGAGCTACCATCCAGGTATGTGTAAGTCAGTATTTCCTGGTCTATTACTGACTACCTTTAATAGCTGTTCATCAGCTACAGAGCTGCTTGGACAACAGATCCAAACAGGCATCTACATGAGACTATTCACGCTTACTACATCTGTGCTTTTTATCTACCAACAAGAGGATAGTTATTTTGGCAAACAAAACTTACAAACACAGGTTGTCCTTGGATCACTCCAGCTTTCAAAATAAATATTATCTACATCTCAAACACTGTGAAGGGACTGAAAACAACTGTCACTGACAGATAATTATTCTGTCTTTTCCTCTTTTTATCAAATGTGCTTTCTATCTGCAAATACTAGCTCCCATATATATGGAATGTTCAAAACCAATATGGAAACACAAATAAAAATAGATAGGATGGAGAAAAACAGTTCATCAAAACAGCACACCCCAAATTTTATGTTACAGTTCTAAAGATTTAACTTACCTAGTTCTTTTTAAGGTTTTTTGCTGATAAAACCTTCTTGCAACAGGCAATTACATTTCATCTTTTCTAAGACAGTATTATTGATAACATGTTGAGCATTAGGAATAGGTGAGCATCAGTTTGAACTCTCTTGTATCTAAGCAGAAATCCTTTGACTGACTTTATCGCAAAGGTATGGGGAACACAATTTGCAACCCCCAAGTTTGAAACTGACTAAGGGACTACACAGAACAAATCAATGACGATGTTGGGTATAAGTGAGGCTGCTGCACCAAGAGACTTCAGCAGCAAGAAACACTTTCAGTGTCCCTTTACCCTGCCACAAGAGGTGGCTTTTCCCCATCCCCTCACCCGGGGAGATGGGTGCCCTGAACCGCCTTCTCTTGACAGTGATGAATTGCTGCATTCATCAGGTCACACAGTGTTCAGAAGTCAATACATGCTTTGAAAAATGTTGCTCCGCTCTGTCAACACACCATGTTTCCAAGGACGAAGTGTTCATCACAGCTGCACCCACTGCAAAGGGTACAAATACAACATGTGCACTATATTGCAAATTTGCATGAGCTATTAAATGCAAACTTTAAGGAAATCTGAACACTAACTTCAGTCACATTCAGGTTGGTAAAGCTAGGAGGGCATTTTCACAGACAATGGTTTAGAAGAGTTACATTAGTTCCCAGGGCTCTTGCAAAGCATTTTTCTCTCGTTACCTTGGTAACTGCTACCTTGGCACCCCTGTTGATAAGCTGCACCACATTCTCCACTTGGCCTTTGTAGGCGGCTACAAGCAGGCGTTCTGAAAGCACAGCGACCACATCCTGCTGGCTCATGAATTAGGAGAGAAAGGTTTTCAGGTTTCTTCAGTCCAAAAACAAAGGCTTGGGATCAGTTCAAGCAGCATGCAGGCAGGCGAGGAAGGACTCCAGCTCCCCGGACAGTGACGTTATTGCTATGCCATCCTCTGGACCTATGGATCAGAAAACAACACTGCTGTCAGCGAGATTTCAGAAACAGAGCACTACAGCAGCTCCTCCCTGAGCGTTCATCTAGCATTGGCTTGGGAGGGGATCACAAAAACTCCTCAGAACTCCTGAAGACATTGCACTTCTGTTGCAAGGCAGAGAGATGTAGACAGTAGCACATTTCCAATGGGCCCTCATTCCCCTTGGTTGGGACAAAAATCCTTAAACTTTCTGAGAGCTTAATTCTCTTTTGGCCTAACCTCTATTTGTGTGGTCCCCCTTCATCCTCTTTCCCCCCCACCAGACCTCCCAGTCCTTAACTAGCCAAGGATGGGTTAACTACTGTCAGCCAAAGGAACAAGAATAGGTTATAGTTACTGGCTGCTGATACAAATATACAAACCTCTGCCCTAGAAGGACTGAGTGCAGTCAGCAATTAAAGGCAGCTGACTGCTCCCTCAGGAGTATGAAATGCTTCACAGCCTCCCCCTGAACCATCCCAAGGACACCACTGCGAGAGATCACAACCTGCTATTGGGAAACACTCATCTTTGCTGTCACTGAGAAATTATGTTCTCCCCACAGAGCTGACATCATGCCCCACTGACCCCAGAAACAATTCAGATTTAGCACTCATCATGAAACTATGTTTGTCTGCCTGGGCTCCACTGATCCATCCAATGAGCCATCAGAGCTGGAAAGAGCTTTCTGATATAATTACAGAAAATGTATCGACAGATCACTTTGAGCTGCGGGATCCAGAACCTGCCTAGTTTGGGAAGATTTCAGCTTTATTTGTGCTTTTCCCACTTTAGTATTTAATTGTTTCAGTACAGGAAAAACACCTTCAAGATATCCAGTGTATTTACAAATTATTTGTCCTCCTCTCTTGAAATATCACTGCACTGCTCCGTAACAGCCACCAGGACTAAACACACTGCATAGTTCAAGAGTAATAGGTACAGGGTCCAGATGATCTTGGAGATTCACAGTGGAATACAATGTCTTTCACCCTTACGTTATCCTTTAAATCCATCTCCCAACAGCAATAACTAAAACTGTAGGTTAGTTTGTAGTAGTAGATGGTAATAGCAGAAGTTAATTTGCACTCCTATGGTAATTTATATTAACGAATCTTAGAACGCTTTATGAGCTTTAATTTTTATAACACCTTTTGAGGTGAACAATATGTAGAAGAATATTACATGCATTTTAGAAAAAGGTCCTCGAAAGCATAGAAAAATTACTGGTTTCTCTGAGGTCAATAGAAGGTTATGCCAAAGCCAGCAAAAACTCCAGATAACTGACACTTGACTTCCAACTGTAAGCATTAGGCAATACTGATTCTAGGTAAAAGACTCAGGTTAGCTTTTCCTCACCTTCCCCCTCCTTTCTAAGTGCAAACATGCTTGGAGCAATATGGAAATAGCGGCACATTTATTCAGAGAAACCAGACAAAGAGTGTCTGGGCCTCAGAGTAACACAGGACAGCAGAGGAGTGGTGCTGTACCCTGTGCCACTGGACTGGTTTCACCCACACCCTCAATGTGATGGACAGAGTTTGTACGCCCTGGTAACATGGAAAGTAGGGAAGACGGAAGAAAAACCCCTCATGTCCTTAACTAGCACACCATACCCTGCTCCTCTGGCTCAGTGCTATACACATTATAGTACAAACCATTTAAAAAGCGCCAAGAAATACAGATGGTCTACACTTAGTAACTTGATCTGTGAAAAACAACACAAGTTTCAATCTTACCTTCTCAAGTATTTGATTTCCAGTGACTCGTGCTTCCAAAGCAAGCTGAACACCCACCCTCCCTCCATACCCCCCACCACCCACCCATGATCCCGGCCCCCTGCTCCCAACACATCCCTGACCCTCCCATCACATCTCAAAGTGCTGCTTCCATAACCCAGGAGCACACCCCTCACCTCCTCTCTGTGACCAGGACACAGTGCAGGGCACACCTTACAACAGGGAGCTTTTCAGGCAGAGGGATGGTGTGTTTCTGTGCCAGCCCCTGCCCAGGCAGCGGTAGTTTCCAGGTGAACTGTGGCATCACTTGTTTGTCCCCATCCTTACCCCTAAGCTGGCTACCAACACTTTGGCTGGAGTCATGTACAACACACTGACATCTTATGACATCTGTGGTCAGATCCTGCTTGGTTTTCTTACCTCATAAATTAAAAAAAAAACAAAACTAAAAAAAACAAAACAGTGACATCAGTGTCACTGACAGATTTGCATATTCACTACAAATCTCAGTCTCAATGGAGACATTTTCCTGACATACTGACATTTCTGAGCAATTTTGCAGAAACCATAGATGCTCATCACATATTAACCACACCACCAGAAAGACACACTAACACCTCAACAATGTAGGGCTGGAAAAGTCTGGATAATCTATGCAAGGTAAATGCTGGAAATCATACTCCCTATTCAATTATTCTCCCTCTCTCATGCTGCCTTCCCACTACAGCAGCACATGGAAATCATAAGCCTCCTCCTGCCATGCCCTGCCACACTGGAGTGATGGACTGTGACGGCGTCACTGCTATCATGGGCTATCATGGAGTTTGCCTTCTTGCCTTTTCCACCCCCTGGATCATACACAAAAGCATAGCAAGGAGCTGATTCAGCTATTCATCTTTCAGGGGTATCTCCCACTTTGCCCAGCTCTCCAGCAGGTGTTGGTCCTGTTCCCAGAGGGCAGTCATGGCATGAGCCTGGCTCCTGCTTGCACAACAGGTCACACTCCCTACCACATCTGCTTTACATCTCCTCAGCTGGGATTATTTGCAATTCAGAAAAGAGCATCCAATTAGAATAGGAAGCCCAGACAACTGAAAGACCAACTTTCCTTTTCTCCTGAGCTGGTAGAAAAGGTGATGGGTGAACAGTGGAAGTGGGAACAGCCTTCTCATTCCCCTCCCCATGGACCCATCCCCAGCAGAGTGGCTACACTGGCAGTGGCATCGCTCCCCCCCAGCTTTAACTCTCTATGTGCCTCAGACACACAGAGCGTCTTCCCTTGACCACGTCTGCACCCCCAGCAGCAGGAGGAAGGTACCAGATGCCCAAGGACTGCAATTAAAAGCTTGACTGCTCCTTTCACACCCAGATGGTGCAAAATGAACCCGACAACACGATTACAGACACTGCATCGCATCCCTGCTGCCAGCACCTGCTGCCCAGAATTAAATCCCTCATTATCACCCCCAAGATCCAGAAGCTCAAGGGAGGCACAGAGCATGAGAATATTCAAACCTTATGCATTCAAAACAACAACAAAAAAATTATTTTGCTTTAGCATATTTTTAAATGAAAAAACAGCATCTCTGTGCTTCTTTGTTTAAGATCAGATTACTTACCTGGGGCAGGCTGGGAAAGCAACACCTACTTCCCAAGCCTCTCCAAGGAAACTGGCCAGATGTGATGCCCACAGGTTCAGTTGCTGTGCTGTGGGTCAATCCCTTCCGAGGATAACCTGGCTCAGCCCTGAGGATAACGTGCTCACCCCATCGGTGGAGTGTGGAAAAGGACAGGCTGACTGTGGATTAGTATTCCCGACTGGCAGCTGCAAGGCACCGTCCCCAGGCGCTCAGGTCCAGCTGCATCCCCACGGATTAAGCCCTCAGCTCACTGAGCCACGCTGCCCTACGGATGCTTAGGAGATGTCTGCCTGGGGTGGCACAGCACGGTGTGGGTGGGCAGCTGGCTGCTCCGTGGCAGGGTTGTAAAGCTCCCAGCTCCGTCCTCTCTCCCAGGCAACTGGCAGAGCTGGCAAAAAACAGTCTCTGCACCTTCCCCCTCCCCAGCTCCCTCCCCTCCAAACTGCTGCCAGGCTGCTTCAGTGGCCGTAGCACCTACACGTCAATAACAAAAAAAGCACAGGAATGATGATTTTTGAAAGCCAAAGGACAGTCCAGGAAACATCACACATCACAGAGACTGAAAGGCTAAGCAATAGACTCTCCTAAATTCATGGGAAGGGTTAAAACCAGCAGCTTCCTCTCTGAGGGAAGAGAAAAAAAGCCAAAACTGTTAAAGATTTAGGAGCTATAAGCTAATCAATTTTAAGAAGTCCTCTGTGCTAAATGGAAAAGATGATATGCCAGAGCACAGGTCATTCACAATGCAATCACTAAGCTAAATTAGTATTTGAATAAAAGAATGCTTATATAGCTAACAAAAAGTTTCCATGTGTACTGAGGTACAAGATGAAAGGCGAACAAAAGAAGAACGGACGGCAGTTTCCTGCAAGGGATCCCAAATTCTCTTTTTTAGTTTATCACCCAAAATTATGCTGAACAGAATCACAGAATCATAGAATAACAGAATTTCCTGAGTTGGAAGGGATCCACCAAGATCAACGAGTCCAACTCCTGGCCCTGCACAGGTTGGCCCCAAAAATCCCACCATGTGCCTGAGAGCATTGTCCAAATGCTTCTTGAACTCTGGCAGGCTTGGGGCTGTGACCACTGCCCTGGGGACCCTGTAGGCCAAGAAAAACTCTCAGCACCTGGTAGCTTTATTTCATTCAACATAAACAATGGAATAAAATTAGTCTAAATTATTTTGGAATACCCCAACATTAAGATATGGAGCCAGACCATTTTGTTATGGGAGGGTACATAATAGGTACTATTTTGTAATAGTAAAATTATAAAATTATATTATTTTATAATTCATAATAAATTATAATAATAAAATAATAAAATAAAGAATAGTCTTTCAAGAAAATTTCCTATATCTAAATACTGCTCATCTCTTCTTTGCTTAACTCCCAAAGCAAAATGGCTTTCTTTTTTTATTAGTACATAACAGTATAAAATCTATAAAATGCTCTTTTCCTTGTCCAGCCTCTTTGCAAAGCAGTTTGTCATACATAAAATATGACGTAAACACTAAGATTGTATTCACTTTAGAATAACAGCATTATTCAGCAGAGTGGATTATTGCATTAGAAAGAGCGAGTTTCCTGGAACTCATTTATCATTTACTGCAGGATGCTGATATATCTGCCATTTCTCTCAGCTGACTTTAAAAGGGTTTGTCCAAGACATGCAGCACTACTTCCCTTTCAGTGGTTTTTCTTTAGTTCCACCATCGATCCAGTATAAACTACTCAGGAGAAATATCTACATATTTTGCTAAAGGGAGGACACTGCCTCTCACCCCCTCCTGCCCCAAAAGAAACTTAAAAATCAGTCAAAGGTGTAATTGTGAAAACCAGCAGCAGCTTTATCTGGAAAACAACAAAGCCCCCCACCAGGTTGAGAACAATGTGCTTTTGATTCACACTTTTCTTCTTTTCTTTACATCATCATCAATACTATTTTTGGAGTTCGGTTTTACACCAATCAACATTTTGAACTGGACATCTACACAGACATTTAGTAGATTGTATGTTGGTCTCTGGGGGGGGAGGGGGGGGTACTGTTTTCATTATGTGTTTTATGGTGGCAAGTACAATTATTCAGTTTTCATATGGACAGTTGCATATTCATCACCCTAAGTATCACCACTGTCTGGGACATCTGGAAACATTTTCCGGGCTTCTTTTTTTTTCACTTGTTGCTATTAATTACTTCAACAATGACTATTTAGCAGCCTCCCAGGGAGCATCTGCATGACAGTTGCTCATCAGGCTTCCCACCACAACCAGAGCAGACTGATTGATGTCACTGCTCCACTGCAGGTGGCCACCCGCAGCCGGACCGACGGCCAGCCCCACTTGGCAATGAGCACGGGGAGACAGCGACTGCAGCTTCCCCAACTGCTTTGTCCAGCCCATCTCTGTGCCCGGCCTCCACCACTGGCTGCACTCAGTGTAAATCCTCAGCTGCCTGGCAGCTCTCAGGCAACGCCTTGGTACCATCAAAACCAACCTCCAGAGTGGCACCTGCCAGGCAGAACGCTCTTGGAGAGAGGCACGGACACATGGAGAGCAATGACAAAGATCAGAGGCAGTTTCAAGTCATTGCTTAGACATTACTAATCTTGTACAAAAACAACTGTTTTTCTTCCCCTTTTACTTACCTCTCTGCCATATAGCCCTAACCTCCCTTACCCAACACACAGGTTATATACTTACCACCTTCCATATAACATGATTTGGGGGGTTTATTTGGCTTATCTCATTGAAGTTTCACAGCTTTGTTACTCCCCACTCCCTCTCTTTCAACACCTGCGTATACACACGTCAAAACCACTCAGTAGAAGCAAGCTCAACTCACAGCAAGCCCTGTCAGTTGAGCACTATTTACATGACAAAACAATACCTATTGTTTGATAGGGGACAGTGCCAGTGTGCAAACACACAATCACGACATATCTGCTCCCATTTGCATAAAACCAGTTAGGAGATCTTTCCAGCTGACTGCTGCTTAACAGAAGTGCCGGAGCCTAACCTTGGGAACGAAGCAGACACAAGGCTGTGCTCATGGGAGAGTGGGGGTTTATGTTACCCTCACACACAGTGGGGCTTCTGGATGGGAGAATTGTCCCTCACCATCACTTTCTGTGCAGGAGCCAATTAAAATTACTGCAGGACCTCACTGCGAGCAGAAAGTGCTATAACCCTTTCCACAACCAACTCCCTTTCCTTCTCTGCTGTTCTTCCCTCCTTTCTTACCCCCAGAGCATGTCCTCTGCTGCCAGGGTTCAGATCAGCTTTAGCACGGACAGTATCTGTCATTCAGTTTGGGAACCCTGCTGCTGCCATGTCAGAGTGCTGGTGAAGAGGTCTCCTCCTGCCCATGTATGACCTGAACCCTCTTCCCTGCTAGCACAAGCAGTCCCACACTCTCCCAGATGGCATATAATAGCAACTCAGGTTAATACTGAAAAAGACATTCCAGAAAATTTCAAGAAAAAACTAATTCCTACATTTACAGATTTTTTTTTCAAGGCCAGAAAACACCACTACGATAAACTAATGCCAACCAGCACCAAGGCACGAACTCCTATTTGAGCTACTCCTATCTTTTATACACATTATTAAAGATGTGCAGCCAGGCAGTGATCAGGAAATGCTCTGGCTGACTGCGCAGAGAAGAAAAGAACACATTTCCTAGCTTCAAAATATTTTTCAGCTGGCAAAAGAGCACTGGAGATGTCCTTCCTCTTCAAGAAAAACATGACTTAGGAGCTGCCAGCAGCGATGATGCAGCCCCTCTTGTATCTTCACAGCTGATGTCTTGGGAGAGCACCGGGAGATGTGGTGAGATAGGTGGATCAGTGTCTCCCAGTTCAGCACTGAATCATGGAAACAACGTGAGTTATTTGGATATTGGCACAATATTCCCCAATATTGCTAGGCTTCTGGCATGAGAGCAAGGGTCTCGCAGGCAGTGTGTCAATTAAAAGCTTAACAAGGCTCAAGCTGAAAGTCAGTGGATGAAATCCTAGGGATGGAGCGGCCAGGGTGGGAGAGAGATGTATTCAGACAAGCATGGGCAGAAGTGCTGAGTCTGTCCACTGTAACCCCCCGAGAGGTGTGTGCCCCGGTTATGGTGCACACCGTTACCATGAAGAGATTACGATTTTTCCGGTTGCCTCCCACCCCAGGGTACTGCAACAGCAAGAGGAAGCACAAATATCCAGGGATTTGGCACACCCTGGAAAATGGGCAAGTGAGAGAAACCAAGCACAGCAGGGAAGCAAACACAGAGGTCATATTTTGTTGCATGGAATCACCCCACCAGTCAGCACAGCTAGGACAATAATTCTCATTTCCTAAACCCATGTGCTGATCCCCCAGTGCTGCTGCTGAGAAGCTGGCTGTAACTCCCAAGAAAAAAACATTATTGATGAGGTAAAACTAGCTGCACCTGATTCACACAGGGAACCACTTTAGGAAAGGTCCCAAACCTGCTGAGTCTGCCAGAAGGCTCCCTCTGACCTCAGCAGACTTTAAAAGAGCCCTGAAAGAAGTGGGGAGCAACTTTAAATCATCTCTGAGGAGATCCTAATAAGGAGAGAAAAGTGTAGGTTTAGGGACTATATCCACAAGTTTGGGCCAAAGACAGCAAAGACTCTCTGATGTAGTGCACAAAGCCTTCATGCTGCACACTTCCCATGTTGCTCAGTGCTTTGGGTTACACAGCAGCAGCTGAAGGGGACAAAGCTTTTCTTCTTGAGACCAGGGGCTCAATTTTGCTTTGGTAGCCAGGTCAAATCAGCTACCAAAACTGCTGTTTCATGGCTGTGCAGGATCCTAACGACACCCACAGAAGGTCTCTGCTCCAATTCTAGTGCAAAGATGCTCATAAATGACAAAAAGATTCCAACACATATCAAAGGATACATTTGTCAGCAGTTTCAGCAAATAGACTGGACTACCACGTGAAGGCATGTAGTGGCACAGAAACTGGGGCAATGAACAGAGATTTCAATACTGTCAGTGTTGTACCCCAGGCAATTACAACACTCTCTTCCTCACAAAATAAGCCGGTTTATTAAAATGAGACCTTGTATTTTTCTACTATATTGACAAATGTAATGAAGCATGGAAGATCCCTCTACAGGATCCCTGTCCCCTTTCCAATTTCCTTTACTCCTTCCTTGTCTAGATAAAGCACTGAAGTTTTTTTGTCACTCCGCTCTAGATCTCTTATTCCAGCTCTCTGCTCGTTCATCCCCTGACAGTTTTTTTGAGGCTCAGTACTCAAAACTACGGAGAGTATTTGCAGAGGACTCTTGACCTGAGCAGCCCTAAAGGCAACCTGGTTGCAAGGAGAGAATTACTGAGCAGAATATGTGTGCTGAAATAGGAAATGCCTGCTGGACTGTGAGCCTGGGTGTTGCAGTGGGGATCCTGCAACACGCATATATCAAACCAGGAGTCCCGTGGAAAGGAAATATATATGGACAGACAGATTCTTGCTAGATGTTTCAGAGATGTTTATTTCTCCAGCCGCATGGCCGGAGCTCTGCCGAGGAACTGTTCCAGTCACGGGACCAAGGGTCCTTCTGCCCGCGCAGGGAACACAAACCAACCAATGGGAACGAGGCTGAGCAGGGACAGGGAAGCCCCGTGTCTGTGCCCTCAGGGCCCCTCTCCCAGGGCTACACGGCGGGGGAGGGACCCCAACACCTGGGAGCCAGCAGCATCCTTGAGAAGTGCAGTCAGCATCTTTGAAGGGCAGCTGGCATCCTGAGGTACCATTGAGAAGCACAAAACCAAGGAACTTATTATCTGAAAAGATGAAAAAAGTGGGAAAGATGGAAAAAGGGGAAAACATCCTGAGAAAATAAGGTTCAACAACTGCCATTGGGTCTTCTAACTACAAGAACAGGAAACAGTCTAGAAAACAAAAATTGGTCTGAGATATGAGAAATCATCATCATCTACTGGTTCTCCCAGCTGAAAAATAGAAATTACAGCACCTCTTGGCTGCTGTCGTACACCCTCTAATGTCTTTTTGCCATAGAAAGGACTTACTTTTTACCCAAAGTGGAGCTTTATCCTCTGGTTATTTCCTGCACTGCTTGTGGTTTTCTTACACAGGTTGAGCTCCCTGCACGAACTTTCCACAAAATCTCCTAGACAAACTCTTGGACTCTCATTAGGGATGTCTGGCTGACTCCCAGCTTCATGACAAGGCTTATCATTGACATGAGACTCTGCCTGTCACTTTACTGGTCTTCCCCTGGGACCACTTCTGTATTACAGAATCCCTGAAACCCCTCATGGTCAAAATCTTCTTACTCCCGCAGGCCAGTTAACCCTTCAGGTCATGACAACCATGCAGTTAATAATTCCCTCTGATCTCCTCTACAGATCAACCTCTGCATCCCAGAGCTCTGGGCTTGCCTTTCCTTGCAATGGCATCAGACAGATCAAATTCACTTCCCAGCACACTCCAAATTCTCAGACTTATTTCTGCAGCTTAAACAGGAATTCTCTGCCTTGTAGCAATCAGAGATCCATTCTTACAGTGTAGTGCTTGGCACTCAACTCAGCAGAGTTTAATCCTCTTGATTTTGGACCCAGTGGACCTAAATCCCCATGCATTTCCTCTCCTTTTGAAGTTCCTGCATTTCCTCCCTACTCCACCCTCCCACACTGCTTTCTGTCCCATCACCCGATTTGTGAATTAATGGTTAAAAGCTGTTTGTATTTTTCATAAGATGGGGGCACCAAGAACACAATTGAGTGTGAGGAGCCCAATGGTCCTGTTTTAACACTCATTTCTCTATAGTGACACAAGCAGGAGGGGCAGAAGCAGTAATAACTTGCAGAGCCAAAGCCCACAAACATTTCAGGCAGCAACAGAGAATGTATCTACCTGGAAACCCTTTTACGTTGTATTAAAGGATTGTTACATCCTGTTTTACAACAAGCTGCAGTCCCCTCAGGAATAAAGCAATTACTTTCATTAGCAGCAACCCATGACTGCTTAATCAATACAAAGTACCTAAGCAAGCCAAATCTTTGTGAAAAACAAGTCCAGGGGATAAAAATAACTTTAAAAATAAAACTAAAAAAATAAGGTGTTTTGCAGACATTCTATGGGCTGTATGCACCACATCAGATTACATTTTTTGCTGCTTTACTGTATTGTGGTATTAACTGGAAGATCTCTTAATGCTGACAGCATGGCTGATCTTGCTTTCATGCTGGCTTGCAAGGGTGACAACAGACAGCTGTGCAGGGATTATCTCAATGGAAAAATCTCTGGCAAAACCAGAAGGTGCAGTGTTGATAGCACGATAATGAGGGATGCTTTACAAGGGAAAAGACTCTCCTTGGACACTGACAGTTAATAGTTCTCAAATAACTCACCTCTTCAATCAGAGGTATCCATCATGGAAGCTGAGGACAGTGGGACCAAAGAGCTGGAGTAAACATCTGAAGCAAGCACTCTACTTTACCATGGGAAAACACTCAGTTTGGAAAAAAAATGCAAAAATGAACAGGTGTTGAAAGCATCAGCAAATCTCAGTAATGACTTGTCTTCTGCATGGACTTCAGAAATCACATCACACTCTCAGGTCTAATTTTCTAAGCCCTAGTCAGCGATCCCACTAGGATCCCAATAGTCCCACTAGGACTAGCCCAGCTAGTTCTCCATGTTGAGAGTGCCTGATTTTCCAGAAACAATGAAAAGCTTCAGCACATGGAAAGCCCCTCCTTGAGCAGAGGACAGGGCCTCCTAGGGGGAAAGTCTGTGACTTTGTCTTGAAGAATTCTTGAAGAATGTCTTGAAGCTAGCCTCCTGCTTAGGGAAATCCCATTTCAGTGGGATGTTTGACACTCCTCAAGCCACTGGTTCCTTAAAAATGCAGTTCAACAGAGGTGTAACAAGGACAGCAGAGGAGGCGAGGAACTGTACACCCCAAAGAACACAGCAGCGGGACATAAATACCATAACCCAGTGTCACAGGTGTAACTCCAAGCTCTTCACAACCCCTCGTTACTCAGGAACTGGAATGCATTTCTAAAATGCAATTCTGCATGGCATTATTTTTATAAATTTTAGACAAAAAATTTTGAAAGGTCGTATTTGGTTTTTGCACACTCTTAAGGATCTACCATTCATTTTTTTCTGAGGAACATTTTACAGCTGTGTCTTGCAAGGCAACCTCTAGAGAAGGATAATGGGGATGCCAGCTCCAGTCTTTCCCAGTGTTGACCACAGCAAGTCTCTGTACCACAGTATGGTACACTGTTCCTGGGTGAGGAGAAACACATCATAAATGGAGCATCACAGCAGACTGAGAAACACAGAAATTTAATACCAGTGCTTTCTGCAGCACTCAGCTGCCAGCATACACCTGGGCAAACCCAGACGTTTCCTCCTGAGGTTTACATGCCCATTTCCCATTATAAACAAGTTCCAACCACAGCTCTCCAGTTTGGTTCCCACAAACTGACCTCTGAAAATAAAATTGTGCAGCTCTCACTGCTTCGTAAGGACAAGGAAAATGCAACAAAGACCTTCGTATCTTCCCAGAAATCATGTGACAAATCAATAAAATCAGGAAAGGGACAAGTTCACAACAGTGTTTACAAATGATGGAAGTCACTTGGCCTGCATGAACTTTTGAGAGCTGAAAACTGCTAAGGATAAATAATCTCTCTTGATCTCTGAAGCAGAAATCATTGCTGAAATGCCAGTTCAGTGACTTCAATAAGAAAATGCTGTTGGAAGACCTTACCATCCCTCTTTCCTACTAATTAAAATCACCACATAATTTAACTGCTTTTGCTATCTTTTTTCCTGATGCATTCAGATCAGCAGATGTGTTTAAGTACAAAAACCACCTGATAATACATAAAGGCATTGGAAAACCAAGCACTAGTTATGTCTGTGACTTGACCTTTTGGTACAATGTCAATGTCATTGTACCAAAATTTTGTCAATGACAATGTCATTGTCTTGTGAATACACCTTGCTGTTTCATTTTAATTGGAAATACCAATTGAAATATAAAGAACCAAATAGATAAAGAGTATTTAAACTACAGGTCGATTATCAATAGTCACATTCAAGATAATGTGCAGAAAGACATAGCCTGACGTTAGAATCAAGAAGCAAAACTTGGAGAGACATCTCCAGAGCTCATCCCTTCCTACAGCTAGGATGAACTTATATGCTACTTCTGTTTAGGAATAAATGGTATACTCTGAAAACAGGTTCCTAAAATATCTCAGAGGTGGTGCAAGTTCCATAGGTTACGTGCTGTTACAATTGCATATAACAACTGGGAAATTAGAAGGTTCTTTAAAAAAAAAAACCCCAAACAAACCAGAAACATTAGTGCAGAAGTGTGATTAAGCCTAACTCAAGATAATTTGATTAGCTGTATCATTCTGTTCATCTCACCAGGTTCATCAGGAAGACAGCTAGTGTGATTTCACTTGGGTATCTTATCTCTTATCTATACTCTTTGAAAACTGTATACTAACAGAAGTAACTCCACATCTATTCAAATTGCCTGGCAAATAGCACCTACAGTATGAAATTAACACAGCATGCTGCTAATTCACACATTATTTGTTAAAGACTACTCACAATCTGAGACTCGGTTCAAAGAAACGGTTCCAAAAGGTGAAATAGATCCTTGTTCTGTATTTGTGAGGAAAATCAAGCGGCAGCAATCGGACAGAGTGGCAGACAGTGTAGGAGAGATCCAGCAGCAAAGCCATGAACAGCTTAAGAGCCCAGGCGTGCTACCCAGCATCTTGTATGAGATCAGGGAACAAAAGCATGGGCAGGATTACAAGAACATTGGGGACTGCAGACAGATGACAGCTGATGTGAGGCTGAGGAGGAAGTGCACATTGTAACCTTTGGTGAGGAAGAGGTCAGGAAAGATGCTGCCCAGACTGAAATGTGCAAAGCTGGACTGGAAAAGGCACTGGTGCCACCAACAACTACTGACAGCACACTGTCAGTAAGGGGGAGAAGAGAATTGCAGAAGGTACCTAGAAGTGCGAATGTAACTGGTGATGATCTGGTCTTTTTTTCATGCTGGAAGAGGTTCAGACGAGCTTACGCTGCTCGCAAAACCAGAGGAATGAGACCTGAGGGTGGATACTAAGAGAAGAGATGAAAAAGGAGAGAAATGGTTGGAGATTGGACACACTCATCAGGGCAAGTGGAGGGGTTAGCAAAGGAGGGCAGGCAAAGAACTTCTGCCTTTGCTGAAGAACGAATGGCTTGTAAGAAAGGAGAAGAGAACACAAGCAGTGAAAAAGCTTCTTTTGCCAGTATTCTCTTCAAAACAATTGCTGAGTTCCTGCACTGAGAGAGAACTGGAGGGAGAAAAAAGGGAATCTCCCAGGGACAAGCCCATGTGGCCAAAAACCTCACTGGGGCTGTAAATACTGATAATAAATTACTGCTTCTTTATAAATTGGCGTATTTGTTTAGTGCACATGATTAAAGAAACACTCAGGTATTTCCCAAAATGCACTCCAGTCCGTTTAGGAGGAGGTATTTCAAATTTTCTTTAGGTGGGAATAGAAAGTTTATATACTCCTCTCTTTTGTATCAGTCATGCAAGTCTTTGATAATAGAGATTATTACCACTTTTCTCCCCTCTCCCCCATTTTTGGTATATGGACAAATCACTTAAAAAACCAACACTGTAACTGTGATATATAAGGGAGCAAATTTAATCACTGGAGATCAACAACTTTAATTATCCACAGTAAGACAAGAATTCGGGTTTAAGAAAGCATGACTCTACAACACTAATAAAGCTGTCTTCATCTTTGAACTGCTGCTACAAGTGTTAAGCATTTCACTTTAGATTAAATACTGCATTCATTCAATTTGCAGAGTTTGTACACTGTATGTACTCAGAAAAACATACAAAGCTGTATAAACCTGAGTTTAGCCAAAACCATTATTTTTCATGCATATTAAATACATTTTAGCAGCATAAATATTAGTTACTATATTGTACAAGAGCATTTGTTCCTCTATAGAACCATCAACTGAATATGTTCATATACTTACATTCAGCTAATAAAATGCTAAGCATCTACCTTTGAAATATAAATATGTTGAGCTCCACCAGGTACCTGGTGTACCTGGCAAAGTATTTTAAGTGATGTTGGAAAACACAATGAGTTATAAAGCAAAGACTGACAAGGCTAGACAATGTTGATACTGATGCTGTAAGTATTATTTAGGTTTTAATCTTCTAAATCCAGGGAGACAGGTTTGGTTTAACAACTGGTTTGTCAATAGGACAGTATCTTTGAAAATCAGCTGTTCAGTGAAAGGTGATGTTTTTCCTTGATACTGAGACTGAATAAGGTGGGATAGCTACTTTTCACAATCAATCAATCAAATCATCATCAATCAAACCCTATGTTGGTAAAGCCCACCTAGAGCCCTCCTGAAACACATTTGTTTTATTTCCTAATGGTGAGAAATCTTTGGTCTGTCATGATAGAGAAACAGAAGAATAGCAAAATTCCTCTAAAAAGGCCAGTCTTACTGAGAAATGAGTTCCAATTAAAGCTTTCCACTGATGCCATAAAGACAAATTAGCCATAAAAAAGAGACACAAAATTATTAGCACATGCAGCAGCAATTTTTTAAACTGAATATTGGATTGATTGTACAAACCTGTCCTAAGAAAGGAGGCAAAAAAGAGCTGGCACTGTGCTTTATAATATATTTGAGGAACAGCACTCATAAAGGGTAGTGTGTAGCCATTCACAATCAGTGCTTATATTTTGTTATTAACCAAGTCGCTCCAAGCTCCAGATGAAAGCAGAAACAGATGTTCTGGTTTTTTTGAGACTTTTTGCAAGTTCAACCCAGTGCACTGGGGACACATCTGTCTCTGGCTGCACACCCTGCAGAGCTGCACTGTGACAGCTCCCTACAAGCTCTAGCCAAGAAAAGATGATTTGGCAGTGCAAAACTGAGTAGAAAAAATGGCAGACCTAGCCGGGCTAGGTTTAGCACAGTGTATTGGATCGTGTCTGAAGAGTGTTCAACAATGTGCATTATCAGGGCATGATATACTGAATTTCTTTCAAGATGACTGAACTTCACTATTTGTGCAAAAAAGCTGGACTGGGTGATGTTGCAGCAGCCTTCAGTAAAGGCACTAAATTGAGAGCACAGTAAAACCCCCTCTCACACCAAGGCATGGGGAGAGACAGAGTCTGTCCAAAGACCCACTGTCACAGCTCATACCTGTTTTCATGCGGCAACATCCAGAGGGGGGAGATGGTAATTGGGTCTCTTTGTTCATTCAGTTCTTAATCTCTCTGTTGAGACTGACAACGGGGGAGACCATTAGTGTCAGCTCTGCTGGGACTCTCTGTTATTAAGGCTACTTAAGCTTTTCCAAGTAAATTGCATGTGTCAAACTAGCAGCACACAGTGACGGGCAAAAAAAGCCATTACACAACTGCTCTCCCTTTCTATTGATCCACCCAGGTGCAAGGGGGAAGGGAAAAGACAAAACCCTGGAGACTTCAGCCAATTCTTCGCAATTCCCTGCTCCTCCCACTCATTATATTTCTATTTTACACTATTTACAGGCAATACATTGGTCATTGCCTCCACTTCTTTCTCTTAACAGGAGGTTAATGATTGAGTATACAAGTGCCTCACAAAGCTTTGCTCACCATGCTGGATACACTTCGCTGCATAACTTAAATATTTTAAAAGTTTTGGTTCAGATTAGTTAAATTTCCTTCTACCATCGACAGAGAAAGACAAACAACTGTAATGCAGGCATAGGGGTGTCCCAGCTTCTTTCTTGTCCCTTCCTCTGACCGCAAAGGGACCTCACCTCTAATTTTCACACACCTCTACTTAGATGGTGAGAACCCCATACGTAACAACAGACTGGCCATCCTTTAGAGAAAATATTTTGCTATGTCAAGGCTTCCCTCTCTTTACAGAAAGAGCTAGAAATTGTTTCTAGACTGTCTTCTGAACTGTCATTATAGCCCTTAGCTCCCATCTGAGGCTACAGGATACCCAGCACCTTTTAACCACCATTCATTTTGCTGTTATTAAAGCAGCAAAGCCATTCCTCATGCCACCTTGAGTATATCTAACCTTACATATGCAAAACCTTAAGTAGAAAATAAGTACGATCCTTGACCCTATTACATCACAGGGAATTTGCTTTTGACATCGATGATTTCACTCCAACTCCTGATACCCAGAGAGCTACATATTAATTTATTGTTCATATTTACAAATGCATTTAAATCTCCAGGCTACTTTTTTGCATTTCGGTATATTTAGTCTGTGGCTCTCGATCTATAACAAAGCATGCTGAAGAATTCTTTCTGCTAGGTGTAATGTTTGTTACTAAAAGCCACGTATTTGAAGCAAACAGGGATTGCCACCCTGCAATACGACTCCAAAATACAAATAGTAAAAGTAACAGTTCTTAATTCAAGTTTGGGTTCAACTGAACTATGGCATTTCTCCACTAGATCTTACTTCCCTCTCTTTTGCTAGTTTCTTTACTGCTTTTCAAAAGAAAATCAAATGAGAAAGGGAAGAAATAACAGAGGGGAAGTTTAAGCAGATAGAACTTAGTCCACTTAAAGTTAGGGATGCCAAATGAAGGACAATTCAGCTACCTGCAAAGCCACTGTAAGGCACACACATTAAAACCAGATACCGTGACAGGCTGCAAAGCACAGACACCAGTGAATTGTTATGGTTCTCGCAGGAAAACATACCTTTTTATTTATGAACTTACTGGCTGTTTATTGTTCTCTGTTTAAATGCTTCATGATGAACACAAGTAGCTGCGTCACTGTTTCTTTAAGTACCCTGACATTTAAGCTGGATGTTTCAAAAAGATTTATGCCCCTCCATCCAAAAGGGGCAAAAAGAGAGGCAAAGATGAACAAAGGGCTCTGGAGCACTGTGACCGTGGGAATGAGGTGCCCTCCACATGAAAACAGAAGAGCTCTTTAGATAACAGAACGGACAGCCTATGAAATGTCACTTACTCAGCTTTCTCTAAAAGATGGGGAATTTTAGGACCATCATGTGTAGGAATTAATTCAAGTAAATGAGCATGCTGCTGGATTTGTCCCCTAGAAGAACCTGGTGGCCACACTGCCCCATCTCTCTCCCTCACCACCACCCTGCAGGAAAGACAAGGGACTGGCGATACGTATCCACAGGTAGCCCAGATCCATTCTCTTCACTGACTGCAGAGCACACTTACGGAGATAGAAACAGAAGGCTGTCCACACTAGGCACTTAATTCGGAGATTTTGGATTTTCCTCCAACATTCCTTTGGAGGAAAAATGCCTCTTTCCATTCGCTTAAAGAGAGTCCCAGGCAGACAGGTTGGTTTAAGAGTCAAGTGTCCAAATTTGAATAGTCTGATGTTTCACTAGCACCTGAAAGACTTTGCAAAATTACCTGTTTACTTTCTCACATTCATTCCAAATCACTATGTTTAAAACATATTAGAAAATACAGGAACTACTTTTCCTTACCTAATTTACACTAAAAAGCATGCTTTTTGTGTATGTATGTGAGGGGATGAGATTAGTCCCATTTGTGTTTTGGATATCAAAACCCAAAGATGGGATTCAGCGTCGGTGGTGGTTTCCACTGTTCTGCCACTACTGACCATTTCCAGTCTTTCCATAAGAATCCAACTCCGAGCAGATGCACAGATACAGCTGGACAGGCAGGCAGGTCTGTCAGAAAGCACACCTGCTGTACTGGCAACCACATACCTGCTCAGCACACTGCCTGCTTCCCATCTGTGGCACAAATAAAACAGGCAAAAGGCTCAAAATCAGCTAACACAACTGGATAGCTACAACCTGGGTATTTGCAACAAAACCCTAAAAATATCCCAAATACTTTCTGCTTTATATGCGCTCTAAGAGTAAGCTCCAATAGAAACAGCAGAAGGAAACAAAAATAAAAGAAAGTCAGGAGTTGAAAGGGAAACATTCAAAAGAAAGTAACGTATGTAATTTAAAGTCTTTTTGTGGGGTTCTGTGGGTTTTTATACACACCAATTACTTTATAAGGTCTTATTAATTATGTATGCTCTGAATATATATTTCTATAATAAGGTCAACAGCCATTATTTTTGTTAAGTCATTTGTGCACATGAAAGAAAACCAGAAAACCCATACAACCATTTGACGTGAAGGCATTAAACCACAATATTTCTCAAAGGTTTTACTCTAAAACTCTTACTAGATGTTTAAGGAAGCTTAACGGAGATACTGTCTGATTCCTGCTCCCTGCTCATCTGCACAGGAGGGCACTTTCCCTTTCACACACACACAAGGATGAAGCCTCCATTGACTTAGATAGTGAGATAGAAAATAATAGATAAATGTTTTTGCAGAATGAAAGAAAAAAATCAAGTCTCTCTGCAGTTTTGTCAGGCTTTTTGATTTCTGATAACAATCAAAATAAGTGCAATGATTTTAGATGCCTACCAAAGCAGCACAAACTACATGGAATAAAGAAGCCAGGTACTGAGATATACTCTAGTTCTCTTCCATCTACTCAGGATTGCTGTAGAGCATGTAGTAACGAAGAAATTTGATTCTTTATTCAGCTGTTACATAGAACAATGCATATGATAAAAAATAATAAATAAAATTTCCTTGACAAAAGAGAACCATACTGAATTTCCAAAAGTGATCCCATAAACAAAACCCAGTGATTTAATAGCAGGCAATTTAAATGTACATATATTTTTTTAAAACTTAAAGTAAAAACCATTTGATTGGTCATCTTGTTTGTATCAAAAACAAGAAGGAAAACACTGCCTGAAAGTATTACCCAAGAGCATCCTATATCTGCTGTATCATCTCATTAAGAGGGGAGAAGTTCAGCAGCAAACAGCTACCCAGGCTGTCTCCAGCTGTAGTCCATGGCAGAGGAACTGGATGTTTCCAAAGCAAAGCAGCACACTTGTAAACCCACCCCAGCTGTAGAGCAAATCATCCTAAACATCTAATCCCTACCAGCAGCTAAATGGACACATGGCTGCGCTGAAGTTTTGCCATTTTGACCCAAGAGTAAAACCTTCCACAACTGCAACAGAAAAAGATACATTTCACTCAGCTTTACACCTTCTGAAGACAACGCAACGTGCCCTGAGATTTCATGTCCCAAAAGAAGATTACTTAAAGAGTTTTTTCGAGCAGCAGACTCAACTGGCATGTAAGTGAGGCATTGGGAGGAGCTTACCTAATTCTAGGAACTAATTTTACATGTGATTTAAAAAATGTGAAAGCTTGGCATCTCTGGTGATAAACACACAATCAATTGCAACAAAATACAAACTTTATAGTAAAATTTGACAGTTCTACTTTTTAACCAAAAAAGTACTGTATTTTCACAAATGTCTATTCAGTACAAAGAAAAGTATCAGAAAACAGTGAATTTTTGGTATACTTTTTTATATAGTATGACTGCTACTTCCCAGTATTGTGCAGAGCTGTTCTTGGAGGGAATGATACTTCAATTACAATGGTGAAAAATAATGGGTTTAAAATAGTTTTATTAATTATTCTGAACCACCTTAAAGACTGGTTACAATAAAAAATACCCCACATATGACATTTTTCTTTTTGATAATTCACTGACTGTTTCGGTGCATTTAGAAGGGTTTTTTTTAAACTCTAAGCACCCACTGTATGCCAAAGTATACTTTGAAGAAATCCAGTACCAGCTCCATTTTGCCAGACAATCTTAAAAACAACAAGATTAGCAAATAAGGTTTTGAAATCTTTCACACAGAACATATCAAGTAACTTTTGACACAGTCAACAAAAAAAATCATATTAATGGAGCACACATATACTTGAAACATCTGATACGAAACAGTTAAAAGAACAACATTCATTAAATGGGTATTTCCAAATCAATTAAAAGACCTTCAAAAGGATGAAGATCACAAGAGGAGTAGAAAGTATTTCTCAAACGCAGCTGCACACTGCACAGCTGCACTGTTGTCACAGACACCTGCAAGCTCCAAAGCCAAAGTCCAATCAAGACAGAAGAAAGCAAATATCACAATGCCGGTGTCATGCCTGCTACTAATCACCTACTATGGAACAAAACCACCTTCCCACCACAGCAAAAAAAATAAGCATGTATACATATGCCTCTGTATCTATCTCTGCATGACAGATCTGTCATTAGACACTTTCATCCAAGTACACAAGATATTCTAACTGCTCCCTTCCAAGGTTTATGAGTGAATTACGGAGACTTTACTTCTTTGCCTTCCCTCAGAGCTGACGGTCCATCAGGGACATCTCGGTGGAGAATGGGCTCCCCTGACGCTGTGGGGTCCTGAGAGCAGTGGCTCCTGCTCCTGTTCCTGCAAGTGGTGGGGAAGAAGAGCACATACCCCAGCGTGCCTGATCCTGCTGTAAGTAAACCAACTAATCCCCTTCTGAACTACTTGAGTCCTCCACAGCAATTATTTTAGAAGACAGACATCAGTCAGTCTGTATTATCAATATCCAGACATTTGCATAAGGCTCTTGGATAAACTCTCAGATATTTCCCTCATGCCCTCACTGATAACCATCCAATGCACAGAGTTGTCTCTCACGGTGTGCAGGGTTGTGGACAGCTTTGGACATTTCCAGCAGCTAGAGTCAGCAGTCCCTGGCTGTGTCAGGTGGTCAGCACATGGCACCAGGAGTCAGTGCAAACAGAAAGAGAGAAGGAGAGTCATAGGGAAACAAAAATAAAGAGCATTAGATGTTCCTGATAAACCTACAGCATCATAGAAGCTGCAGAGGCAAGAGATATACACTGCTCTGCTTGTCTAAACCTCCCGTAGGGCTACGCTTCTAAGTAGGCCAACAAGAAATGTGGTTATAGCTACTATCGATCAAGCCTCAGCATCGCCAATACAGAGACCAGGAGAGTAAAGACAAAGTTCAGACATCAACTTAAATTCTGTTTTCAAACTTCAGTCCTTCCATGTAACATAATATCATAGGAAAAGGGAGCAAACAGCTCAGCTGCCAAAAGCTTGTCTAATTACCACAAATTTGTTTGCCTCACATTTCTGAATTCCTTTCTCTTTGCCAGACAATTGACTAAGAAATACTCCTTTCCTCAAAAAAGCACCGAAGCAGAATAAGTAGAACAACTAATATAAACTGGCAGCTGTAAATTAATCTATATAGTAGGCAGTCTGGAAGGCTTTGTTCATCCCTACGGCTTTGTCGGCTACAAACCAGAGGAAACAAAAACAACCCCAAATACTCATCCACATCCGCACACTGTTCGTTAAACAGCAGCACTAATACTTAATCTCACCAGATGCTGGGATGAAACAAGCAGCACAGTCTCAGTGCACTGAAGGGTGTTGTGCCAAACAAGAGCTGTTACAGCGCTGGCACAATTGTCTGAAAAACAAGCAGCCGTACATGCCTGCATGCACAAGCCAGCAAGCGAGCGAGTGCTCCCATTGCTGCCTAAGTTCCTTCAAAGGCCCTCACACTTTTTAAATTAGTATCTTTTGAGCCTGTTACACACATATCACAGAGTAAAATTTATGGGTTTTGTTTTTCCAAATTGACCCCTGTGCCCCCAGTTTATAGTCACACACTCTTAATGAAGAATTTTGAGCGATTATACCTATTTTTGTCATATTTTTTTTCCCAGTCTGGTCAATTTAAAAGAAACTGAACCTAAGAAAAAGGATGGAATTTCCACAGTGAAACACCCTAATTTATCACTTCTTTGGTAAGGAGAAAAAACCTACAGATGTTTTGTAACAGCTAGTATAGCGCTGGGTTATTAAGCACTTTATTCCTCAAACATATCTCAAACACATTATTATATCTTAATCACTCTGCAACTATAGAAAAATGCTTATCAAAACCTCTGATGAGCAGATTTATAACTATTTCTTTAGCACTGAGCTGGGAATGAAAACATAAACAAAGAAGGCTGACTCTAAATGTTTATTACGTTCATGTGATGATATTTGCCTCAGAGATACATTACCCAACATAAAAATATATTGCTTCATTCAACATAAATAGACCAATATGTTCACTTGAAGCATTCAGATCTAAGCTCCTGGGCTCTTGAAAGGAAAAGGTGAAGTCAGTAAAAGCAATGTGGGTTTTTTTTAAACTCTCTCTTGATTTATGGTGTCGTATGGAGAAAAAAATCTTTGTATATACCTGTTCATATCAGATACTGCAGTATTCAAATATCATGGGGAAAAGCAATCAAAATAAATCACAGTCTTCTCCTTCCCTGCCATTTAAATGTATTTCATCCAGGAAAGTAACCTCTAGCTGATTACTTGCAGCAGCAGCATCAGTAAGAGTGTGTCACAGCTCATTTGCCAGAGCTGCAAGAATGAAGCTCATTCTGTGCTGGAGACATTCCTCCATAAACAAAGTGAACAGGTGCTTGTGGAAATACTCACTTTATGAGGTCTGACTTTTGGGTTCTTGATCTGTAGCACCACTACCAAAGAAAGCTGACAGTTTCAGGTACCCACATAACAATGCATTAAAAAAAAATTAATACTGAAACTGAGTTACTAACCAGGTCACTTCATACAGCAGTAGAGTAAGTTTCTCAGGGAGGTGCTGGGATAATAAAAGCTTTACTATGCTGACACATTAAAAACAGGAGTAAAACCAACTGAAAGATAAAAGAAGGCACACTATGGCCACTGCCACCTTATGGTCTGGAGTGGATCCAGAACATTCTGAAGGCAGAACCTCCACAGCAGTGGACAGACAAGCATCTTCCACTGAGAAAGCACTCACAAAACACAGTCCAACTACATTTGCCTCATTCATGTTCATTTCACCTGAACTCATCTAGAACCACAGTTGCTGGCTGGGTTTTTTTGGGGTTTTTTTTGTTCCTTATTTCTGTCAGAGACTTGAATGACCAAAGTGCAAGACCACCAGGGTCGAGCATGAAGACCAACAAGGTGAGCAGAGTGAAGCTTTCCTTACACTCATAATATATTTATATACAGCAATTATATATATATATATATATTTGACACATTTATATATATCAAATATATTTTTATATGTATGGTTTTATTCACATTACTTTCTACACTCTGCATTACGGTTTATAAATACCTAAGATGATTTTTCCCTCCTCCTGTTCTGTAACACCACCTATCACACTGAACCTGGTAACCCTGCTCTGGGCATACCTTTAGCACGTATCCCTACAGCTAGGCTCTAGCCAGCTCCAAACCCTGCAGCTTCAAGCTCCAGCATCTCTGCCCTGGGGTAAGGCAAGCCCTGGCCTCACTGGTCTCACCACCAATGCTGCACATAACCCCCCTGTCACTGCAGAAGAAAGCTGCTGCTCCCCATCAAATCAATCCAGTAACAGCTGGACCTGCGATGTCTCCTCTGAGCAACTCCCACTGCTCTTTGCACCAACAGTCCCTCCACACTGCCCTGGCACAGGATAAGCATGTGTCCAAGGGAGCTTGTTTTTGGCTTGGCTTTGCACTGCAGGTCCTGTGCTCGTGCTCCCACCCAGGCTGAAGGGAACTGCAGCAAGCCCCAGATACCAGCCCTGGCATGACCTGCAGCTGCTCAGCTGGGAGGCAGCAGGGAGAGCACAGCAGAAAAGCACTTGTGGAACTCCAACCCCAGGTGAACTGATACACATATTCACCCTGTCTGTGTCTGGAAGGACTGCGTCACTAAAAAGTGGAGAAAACCTTGGATATAAGGGCTAAAAGGGTTACAGCAAACTATCAACATACCCATTTCTATCTCTGTAAATAAATTGTGCAATTCCTTACAGGAAGGATTATGTCCCCAGAGCACCATGCTGTGGCCAAAACACACCCCCACACCCCTCCTTGCAGCGCCTCCCTAGATAATCCCCAGCAAATAAATTCTCTCCGTGCCAACGGGGCTGTCAAGTGCTAACGGAAACAGTAGCTTGCAGGAGCAAAACTATTTCCAACCTTCAAAGGCAAACACCCCCACAACTCCAGGCCACCACATCCTTTCACTGAAACATAAACACAAAACAAAACTATGTGTCAACACCAACTGTGTTTAGCTCTCCTACTTGTGTGTGCACATACATGCGTTTGTGTATATATATATATATATACACATATACATATATTGCATTGCCGTCTGTTAGAGGCTTCTACCAGCAGCTGCAGGAGGCAAATGCCCCCCTGCCTAATCCCCTCCCCATGTGGGAAAAGAGCTCATTTTACTAGCTGAATGCATGCTATATATTTTCTTTATCTATATGTATCATTAGACATTCTTTTCTCTGTGTCATGAATGAATTGGGGAAGAGTCACTGATTTCCAATGAGGAGGAGCAGAAAGGCAGGGTGACAATAAAGGGACCCTGTATTAATCAAATGTGCAGCCCAGACAGCAATACCGAGGCCTTAATCTCTGTCTGGGACAAGTGTTGCTTAAAGCTTTCACCCAAAGAGAAAAGGAGAGATTTCACATGGCAGGTGCTGCACTTTCTGCAGCAGTGTAAAACTCCATTGTTCCAGATTTCTGGTGAGCATCAGAAGAGAACGAAGGAAAAGAAGAAAGGAAACAATACAAGTGGCAGCTTCAATGCAGAGGGAAGTGGGAAGGAATGGGAATCCTTGCTAAATTCTCACATTATTATGCATTAACAAATTTAAACAGACTGAACAACATGATGGGCCAACACACTTGTTCCTCATCTGCAAGCAACTCAGATGAGGCCACATTTTGTTCTGGCACTGCTCCACACATAACCTGGTGCCATACAGGACAGAGACAGAGCATCACAAAACCCAAGTCTGCACAACTCCATGGCACAGCTTTGCCTTCACATCCCTTGGGCTGGGAGCCCGCTCTCTCTCGTCTCTTCCCTAGAGGATGTTCCTGCCTCTTGGCTGAAGCAGCACAGGCCTCTTCTGTGCCCATCCAAATGCACTGCTGGTGCAAAACATCTCCCTGCTCATGAAATCTGGAAGAGCCTTTGTACACCTCCCTCCCTCATCTACTTTCTAACTTGTTTCAAACCCAAGGAGAAAATGTGTCTTGCCTTTCTTGCCTGAGCTTCTTAAAGTCTCTCTGTAACAGAATTACTTAAGTGAAGTGTTTTGGTATAAAAATTGTGTGGAAGACTCTTAAAAATGACCTGCCAAAGAAAACATATCCTCTGCCCCTGCAATATTAAATGACATATTTAGGTGAAGAGAAGGAAAGCTCCTGTTTATCACTCGTATTAGAAATTCATGTCTTGCCTCTCCTGGGATGCCACATGAATGACTGGAAAGGTGATGTCAGAGTAGTCATCACAGCAAGAGTGCCAAAAGAAAGGAAAAATCCTTTTTGTTACTTTGTTTTGTTTTGGACTATGTTCAGGAAGATGCATCACTTCACTACAGTAGCCAAAGTGTTTCCTGCATCCTATCAGTCTGCAGCCTACAGCTGGATACATGCCCATCCTGATCATGCTGGTCCTCCCTGGAGACCTCCAACACACTCAGAGAAGACTGTGGTGTTCGAAACACTGCTATGGTGAAAAGTAAAGCAGTCAAGAGAAACAGCAGACCCTTTCAGATTTGCTAGGTGCAACACTGAAACAAAAATTGTATCATTTTCTTCTTTCATTCACAGATGAACTACAAGCAAATAAAGCAGTGGGTATGATTCCTAGACTGGGTGAGGTGTTTGCAGAGTCTAATCTTCCCAATCATCAGCTTCATAAAACACACAAGTAACACTGACACTCACATCTCATGGACGAATCTCTAAAACCTATACAAAGTTACAGCCCTTCAGCTCAAAGCGCCATGACTTCAGTATGTTCACCCAGCTGTACCAAATGTATCCTGCACCTTGTATTGCTCTCCTTCTACTGTTTCACCTCAGTCTGTCATCCCTCTTTCATCATTCTTCCCTAAAAACAGCTTACTGATGTAATTTAAAATAACAACAATGTTGCTTAACCATTTCAGATAAACCTTTTATCAGTCATGTTTATATCCCCAAAATAATATTGCTGTCATTCAATTCTCACACAATATATAAGTAGTTGCCTTAACTCTCTAGGCCACATACTGCTTCCAAAGTCATGCCACCGTTTAGGGTAAGAGAACACTATCTGCAGGTACAGGAGTGATACAGTAACATAATGAAAAATTACCAGAAAGTTCTGATGAAGATAAAAGCATTTATTATGTGACTATAGTCTGATTAAACATCCAGCAACAATTATGCCATAGCAAAAGAACTGTTTTACCTCCAGAAATTAACATAAACATTCATTTATGGAATTTAGGAAATCAAGCTTAGGTCACTGTTGTCCAATCCCATCTTACCCAGGAAAAGGATGCTGTAGATATTGAAGGATCATATAGAGGCACGGGAGAGATCATTTTTCTTCCTTCTCTTCTCTAACCATATACTTCTGGCCACTGTGTGAGGCAAGGAAGAAGAGCTTTTGCTCCAGCTAAGCCAATACAGCTGCTCATTTTCCAGCCTTGTCTTGTTATACCAAAGAAAGCCCATGAGAGAAAATAAGGGGTAGGTCAGGACATTCTGGAAAATATTATCAATTAAAATGTTCAACCAACATCCATACCCCTGTTTAGGTTCATATTTATACACTTGCTCAGAAGAGAGAAAATACAAAGTCTACAGAGGAAGGTTAAAATTGTCATTGAAAAGGTGAAAAGAAGAAAAATTAAAAGAATTACAAACTGCCATCCTGTCCTTATCACCCAGAAAGAAACTGTTAAGCAGCCTCAAGTAGAACACAACAATGGAAGTACGCTAACAAAACTAAGCACAAAAATCATCAAAAATTATGTCTAATATAATGTTCCTCTTTGACAGGGTCACAAAGAAAAGCAGTGTATGCATCTTGAATTCAGTAAGGCTTTTGACACTGACAAACGAACTAAGGAAATACCTATGGGTGTAAGCTAGGTGCCTGAGTGATTTAGAAAATCAATAGCTCAGTAGTTATCTCTGACAGTTTCCTTATCAAACTGTCCTGCAATTTCTGATAGGCTCCTATGTATGTATATGCTGAGTCCAGTTTTGTTCAATAGTCCCATGTGGGATCAAGAAAACAGAGATGACACTTGTGAAATCTGTCTCTAACATCAGAATGGGTAAAGTTTCAAGTTCTTTAGAGGGAGACAGATCACTTTTCAAAGTAATTTCAAATTGCAGAAATGGTATGGAATAAAGAGGATGCAATCAATAAAGTGAAAAGTTCCATACAAACGCAAAAATAGGAATGAACTGACTAAGCAGCAGTACTGGAAAAAAAAACACCTATAAGACACAGTGAACCAAAACCTAAATGGAAATGAAGAACATAGTGCTGAAGTGTAAAAGATACCTCTCAGGCTGGATACATAAGTAGTGGCTAGAGAACTGCTGATTTTAGTAGGCAAAGGAAGAAAAATGCAGAGGCTCTTTTGTGTGAATAAGATATGCCAGTGTGACTTATTGTGATTTAAAAACAACTATTAAACTGACACAAAAAATAAAGTGATGTTGTTGTTAAGCAGCCCATGTTTAATTAATTTAGCATATCCTGATAAAGAAATCTGAGGCTACTTATCAGAGTTACTCATGTCCCTCCAGATCTCTTTACCTCAAAAATGGGACTAATTGAAGTATGGACACTGATAACGGGTATTTTTCATTTTATTCACTTTGAATGTGACCACTAGACCATATTAAATTATAGTAAAACTCACCAGTGAGTTTTCTGAGAGAAGCAACTTCTGCATCATCCCATTTTTGCTAATTAAATTGCTTTTAAAATGTGCATGAAAAGCTGAGCACTTGCAGCTGTTCACTGGAAACTGAGTGAAATGAAACAGTCCCAGTGCTGAACCTCTCCAGCGTTAGCTCCAAACCAGCACAGGTCTCACCACTTTCTACAGAGCTAAATAGCTTCTGCATTTCAGAAATAAATTTTAACCACCTTTATGTGGGAAAACTGATTTTAGTGTGCCTTTTATTTCACAATTAGAAGCATGCAGCATACAGGATCATTGTACTTATCACTATTAAAATCTTAAAATATGAAAACCTCCTTTAGCAAGCTGTCAATTGCCATCCTTCTAATAAGGGGCTCTTGCACTTCAACTATTAATGCAAAATGTGCATTTCCAATTTAACATAATCCCCTAGTGACTACACCACATTACTTGTACAGTACAGTCAGAGACACCAGGGGATTTTCAACAAACTGTCAAAAAGACTTTCTCTACTTTAGGAAACATGGAGTATAATAGTGCCCACAATTACATAAATTGGAAATAATCCTGAAGACCCTATTATCCATAGGTAACAGCAGTTATACGTTCTGCAGTCTTTCTTAGTAAGCAATATATCCATGTCCCACCATAGTATTATTGAGCATATTTATGATACTAGAAGCTTGCCTATGTTACTACCACGATGAAAAAAAAGCATTATGGAGAGCCAGGTGAACATGTCCACCAAAGCAGTTCCAGAGTGGCCAGGCCTGAAGCAACCTAGACCATTTGAGAAGACTCAGATTAGGAGAGCAATGAGATGAGAAAGATGAAAAGGTCAAACAGACAAATAAAGCAGCAATTAGACACAGAGGTAGCTGGGTCCAGTGATGTGACCAGAATACCTATCTGTATTCCAGTCCCAGGTCTGACAGAGGCTTTCTCTGTGCTGTTGAGAGAGTCATTTAATTTTCCTACACTTTTGGTTTACAAGCTGTAAAAACACTGATTCCAGGTTTACTGTGACATACGGTGATACTGCAAGAAGTAATGCACTACCATTTACACCCAGCTAAGTTTCTTAGAAGGAACATAAAAGATTACAGTTGAGAGTAGGGGGAAATTATGTAGGGGAGGAAAAGGAAAAAACAAAGAGGAATGCAAAAAACAAACCAAAAAAAGCCTGAAACAAGGAGTTTACAATAGAAATTTAAAACTGACTCTTTAACTCAAGATTAAAAGTCTGAAAAATCCTTAATGTTTCTGAAATACAGTTTTCCATTAAGCCATGTTATGGCAAAACCTCCACAACCCAGCACAAAGCAAGCCAGCCTCTTCAGACAGTCTATGCAAATAAATATACACAAATAAGGGGTGTGTTTATTTAAGGAATATTCTCCAGGATCCTTATACTGACTAGTCACAATGAATCAGGGCACATGTTTTAGGAAAACAGCATATTAAAAAAAAATATTTACTGATTCACTTTCTGAAGGCTTATTTGGGGTACATTATCAAATTGTCCATGTGGGAAAAATTTCTGCTAGCCAAAAGGTACCTCTGATTTCCCCTAGCTTTGGCCACTTATTTTCAGGAAGACAGGAACACTGTGTGAGTGTCCTGAAAATTGGCTTTGTTGGTGCAGTCTTCTACTTTGAATGGAGCAGAGGTTCACAGGCAATGTAATTTCAGAAATTACTAATGCTACTCGAACTACCATATGCCTCTATTTTTACACTGCCCTCCATTCTTCTGCCAGATGCTTCTCTTCTTTCATTTCATCTGCTTAATGAACCTCAGCTATTTAGGTCCCAGTGCTTTGATTTTAGAAAATTATGTAAGATACTTTATAAAAATACATCATCATTATTATTATTATTAAGATGACTGACTGACTCATTTTTTTTCAAAAAAGGTAACATTTAGTTCAGCTGTTCAAAAAGGTACTTTGTGGTACCAATATCCCAGATTTCAGACAGTGAAACCAGAGACAAATCTCCAGCCAGAATTAAAACAAGCACAAGATACTTACAGCAGATACAGTCATACACACAGAAGTGTACGTGACATTTTGTCCCCATTTGGGTACTGGGGGTTTTTTGTACTGACAAAGAAATGGCAACGAAATATGGATGATCTAACAGTCTACAGGTCTGGATGTTTATCTAGTATCTCAGTGTACAGGATTCCAGACCTGTGGATGGTTTGATTATCCTGGCATCCCTCTGAGTCTAGCAAATCTCAGTCTGCTATTTTGCTCACTCCTAAGGAATTACTATTGTAAGACCCCTTGAAACCTCTCATTTTGTCTTTATGCCCCCATCACACTCAACGAATTCAAATTGCTAACTTGCCTGACCTTAGAATCAGGCTGCTATATTATTAATTTTTAATTTACCTTAATCAAAACACTGAGGAAGAAATATAAAAGTTAAAAAGCAATATTTGAACTCACATTTATTACTGCTCTCAGAGGTGCAATTCATCTACCCTGAGGAAGCCAAACAAGGGTGGAAGGTCTCATTTGGATGCGTTCTGGCACAGCAAGGACCACTGTGACGAAAGCAGAGCACAACAGTCACAAGAAGTTGTGCTGCTCTGGGTAGAGGAGTTAACAGAGCAGATTCAACCTCCATAAGGAATTCTCACAACCCACCATCTGACTTACAGAGTGGTACCACCACTTCAGAACAGAAGTGAAGAGGCAAGGCTAGAAGTAACTCACAGCTGTAGGTGCTCAGGATCAGCACCAAAAGCAGCTGTTACCCCTATAGGGTAAGAGGAGTTCTAAAACTGGAGTACAGCTCTCACTGCATCCATAAGAGCAGCTGCACTGCCTGGGAACACAAAGCATCTCAGGTGTCCTTTAATGCACTGGGCAGTTCCCAAACTGCCTAGGGGACATGCTCAGGAGGTGAGAAAGGCACCCAGGGTCAGTAAATGACATCAATTAAGAGTTTCAGAGTGACCTACTCATTTCTATTAGGAACAGGGACTGCACTTCCACACTGCCCTTCTATGTACGGTGTAACGGCAAGAGTATGTTTCTTTACCAGATGAGATGAGCTTTTGTATTTCGTAACACAGCTGTTTTTACTGATAAGTGAGACTTTAAAGACAAGTTAAGCTTCTTGCATGCAAAACCACCGGTAAGAGGAAAGAGGTCAGGTCCCCACCTGTGTCAGGGAGGAAAACATTAACACAGCTTTAGAGCAGTCGGTTCAGTGTTAACTTGTCTGCTTTATTTTTAATGAACCGTGAACAAGCCAGCAACTTTGACTAACAGTTAATACCTTGACCCAGCACATACATAAAACCAGACATAGCCCCAGGGAACAGGTTTACTCCCAAGGTCAATCTAACCAGGGGGAAAAAGTGTTACATATGGGTTTGGGTTGATCTAATTCAGCCACAGCACAAACTGGGGCCAAATACACTGCAGGAATAACCCTTGTGCAAACATGCCACGAGGGGCAGCTAACAGGTATTACACAGGCCAGAAGAAAGGAGCCTATTAATGCAGGGCTGCAGGAGAGGTTTCACAGCAGGCAGTGACCCTCCTTCCTTCTGTGCCTTCCGCTGCTCAGCAAAATGACTACACAGGATAAAGCACTATGCAGGATACTGGAGCAAAAGCTCTACAAGACGGTAATGGCTTTCTGATCCATCAACTAGAAATGGATTTTCAGCGATTTGTTTTCAAGAGGTATCGTTTTTAAATAGCTTGTGATATCTATGCTGCAGATAATGGGTGTTGCAAGAAATTCCCTTAGCACGAGGAAATTTACCCGGGCTCTTTTTTTCTCCTCTTACACTGGGGAAATGAGACGGTTCCCAAATCCTAATGCATGTATTGCTTTTGATTTGTATCTTACAGCAAATAATCACAAACACTTGCCTTGAGGGACTGTAAAAGAAACTAGACTGTTACAATTATTATTTCAGTTCTTGCATGCCCACAGCAAAGATTACCATGGGACTGAACAACCCTCCTAAATTAGCAGTTAGTCCATCCTAACAGATGGAGTCGAAGTATTTTGCTCTCTCTTCCCTGCTTACAGTAGCTTTTTAGGCAGGTGAACACAGATGGCAAAATGGCCTTTTATTTCAGCAGCAGCTGGATCCAAATGATGTCAGCATATAGTAGGTAAAGAAATACACAGGACAGGCTGGAAAATCAGTAATGAAGTAACCCTCATGAGTAGATACTCCCCTCTCCTTGTCCATTTTGGAAAGCCACAAATGCACCAAACATTTCCTGTAAGGGCCAAGTGAGGAGAAGAGAAATCCTAAATTTGATCCCCTTCTAGTTTAAGGAAGTCGTAACAAGTTTTACATTTATGCCCTAACCTTTAAAAAACTAACATTAAAAACTCATGAAATAAAACATATGAGCACAGTCAAAAGCACTCCTGAGAAAAAACTGGTGTCTGGCACCCTGTGGCCACCCTACTCCTGTCCCCAGCTTCCATTACTGACTAAATGACCCCCTTCCCTATCCCACTTATTTTTTCCTTAAAAGTATCAGGAAATGAAAGCTTGCCTTCCTTCCAGTCCATGAATGGAACGTAAGAAAACTGAGTACACTCACATAAAATAAATCTCTACCAACAGTGAAGACAAAGATCATCCATTACAACCACCAGCTGCCATGGGAGCAGAGCGTAACTTGGACATCAGGGAAACATCTGTCGCCACCATCACCACTGATTCCTTCCGAAAACAGAATAATCAGTTCCCAACTGATGCTGACAGATGTGTAAGCATGGGACTAGTACTGCCTTACACAGTATTTCCTCACCTGAGCACACCGAGGACAGAACTGGCAAAGAGGGGGAGTGGAAGTAGGACATGGTCACGGACCATTTTTTTACACAACAGTAAAAAAAATCATCTTATTGGAGAACTTGGTATTTTTTGAGCCCCATGGCTGGTCCGAGTTGTTCCTTGTGTTGGTTTAATCTTAGCTGGATGCCAGGTGCCCACCAAAGCTGCTCTATCATCCCCCTCCTTAACTGGACAGGGAGAGAAAATATAATGAAAGGCTCACGGGTCAAGCTAAGGGCAGGGAAAGATCACTCACCAATTACCATCACAGGCAAAACAGACTCGAACTCACTACCAATCAAATCAGAGTAGGATAACAAGAAGTAAAAACAAATCTTAAAAGCACCTTCCCCTCACCTCTCCCTCCTTCCTGGGCTTAACTTCATTCCTGGTTCTCTGCCTTCCTCCTCTGGGGAACCAGGATCAGAGGAAGGACTCCTCACACTATTCCCCTGCTCCAGCCTGGGGTCCCTCCCACAGGACACAGTCCTCCACAAACTTCTCCAACATGAGTCTGTCCCACGGGCTGCAGGCTTCCACAAACTGCTCCAGTGTGGGTCCCTCCCATGGGGTGCAGTCCTTCAGGAACAGGCTGCTCCCATGTGGGTCCCCTGTAGAGTCACAAGTCCTGCCAGCAAACCAGCTCCAGTGTGGGCTCCTCTCTCCACGAGGTCTCATGGGCCTCCAGGAGCCTTTTCCAGCTCAGTGCTCCCACCAGATCACAGCCTTCTTTGGGAATCCACCAGCTATGGCGTGAGGTTCACCATGGGCTGCAGGTAGATCTCTGCTCCCCCATGGATCTTATGGCCTGCAGGGGCACATCTACTTCACCATGGCCTGCAAGGGAATCTCAGCTTCGGCTCCTGGAGCACCTCCTTCCCCTCCTTCCTCACTGATCTTGGTGTCCACAGAACTGTCCCTCTCACATATTCTCACTCCTCTCTTCTCTGGCAGCAATTTGCCTCTATGCAGTAACTTTTTCCCCTTCTTAACTCTGTTATCCCAGAGGCACTACCACCATCAGTGATGGGCTCAGCCTTGCCCAGCCAGGGGCCTGTCTTGGAGCCAGCTGGCATTGCCTGTATTGAACAGAGAAAGCTTCTGGCAGCTTCTCAGAGAAGCAATCCCTGTAGCCCACCTGTTACCAAAACCTGGCTGCGCAAACCCAATGCACTCATCACCTGGAGAAAAGCCATTCCCAGCTTCCTGCTGGCCTACCTGGTCACTATGATCATGTAAATCTTTGTGCACCTGGACATTAAGCTTAGCCAGTACTGGTGAGTTACAGGATTTTCTGTCATTTGAACCTGTGTAATTGTACAATTGATCTGTATTTGTTACTGTGCTGTTACTTAGAAATGAGCTACTGGTCTGGTGTCACACCGGACATCAATGGGGCTGTCTTTAAACACTCATCAAGAGCTCATTCACTCATTCCTTAAACATCTGACCACTAGTGATTTGACAGCAAAGAAACTAAGGCAAGAGAAGTGGAATGCCTGCAGAGACCCAACACTTAACGCAGTTTCAAATACAGATGGCTGCAAGTTTGCCATGAAGAAAAGAGACAAGAGCAGGATCATCAGGATAGTCAACCACCAACACAAATCTAGTAATGAGAGAAAAGGTGGAGGAGAGGTTCTCTTTCTGGAGGCTAGTTTTGTGGCAGCAAGAGATGCTGATCTCTTTTTAAAACGAAAATCAAGAGATGACTTTTTACTAGCTTGAAATTTTGACCATCATGACCACTCTTCATAAGACAAGATGTAAACTTGCAATGCCCTGTCCAATCACTCTCAGAACGAATGACCTCCTGACGAGATTTCACTGCTTCACCTATGAAGCCGAATACCCAACATAAACCACTTGGTGCAAACGTCCTTGGCTGATTTTTTTCTGAATGGCTACATTTTTATCATCATCATCACCTTCACTAGATGCTCACTGCTCAAAAGCTCAGTCAAGGGTGAAGGACAAAAACATGGCAATGATGTAAGGGCAGCTGTGAAATGATTACTTGAGATGAAATCTGTAGCAGTGTGCTACTGTTGCGAGACCAGCAGTACAACTGAAAGCTACTGAGCCAAAAGTAGTTTCATCTTCAATCAGGAAAGCACAGTGTACGAGGACCTGATTTAGTTTCCCTCAGGTTTTTAAAGCACTGTCCCAATATATAAAGTGTGTAGCTTCCACAGATCTCCAGGCGTCCCTTCCAAACCAAACTGTTATGTGGTATGAATGAAATTAGAAAATATTAATCAGCATACATACTGGGAGAACATGAAAAGATTTTGCCACTTCTGAAATAAATTAATTTGTACAATGACTGTAGTAAGAATTCAGTTTCAGGGCTTATGTTGCACATATTCTACTTGCCAGAAGAAATACAAGATACTAGTGGGTCAAAGGATGGTTTCATATGGGCATATAATTGCATCCAGTGGTGGGCTGAACACTCCTTCAGCAAGGGAATATTTACAATAAGCCTTTTCTAAATTCCGATATACAATTTATCTAGAAGAAAAAGTCACACATCCTTCTCTGAGAGAACAGGAGCCTGCTACTGCTATTAACTCATTCTGAGGCTGCCTTAACGACTTAACTGTCCAAGACAACTACTGGCAGTGTCTTATTTTAAACCTATTGCTGGGAGAGAAGCTCCAAAATGTAACTAATCTTAAAGACAAGAGAATTAAGCTACTTTTGCATATAGGCTATGCAAGTTCTCTTTGTCAGGGACTTTGTGCATTAATAAGCACAGTTAATATTACCTCCAAAGAACAATGTGTTCGTGGGATAACATGTATGATAACACGTTTCATGAGACACACGTTCAAAAATGAAGAAAGCATGTTCTGGTTATTGAATTTGTCCACAAAATTATGGATGTGTCTTTCAAGAAGCAGTTCTGAAACAACCATTTATCAGTCCTGCTTTACTCATCTGCCCATCAGGAAAGACAATACTGTAATATGTGCTGGCTCACTTGGAGTACAACAGAAGGTGAAACAGAAACAACAAGGAATATCTACAACAGATGATCTGACCAGCTAACTAAAAGCATATTCTACAGGGAAACCTCAGCTGCTTCTTTCACAAGAGGCCAGGGACACAACAACCCTGATGCCTTTATATGACAACAGATCTCCCCACACTTCCTTCATGAAAAAATGTGATCTAAAATTGGATCTTTCGGAGATTCTCTGTGGGTTTTCACATCTATTTGGTTTGCCAACTCAGAGGTTTTCACATGTGGTGAGACCCAGCTCCACACTTACCTCTGTCTGAGCAGCTGGCATTGTTCTTCCTCAGGAGATTAAGAGGCACCTAACTCACAACACCATCCACATTGACTTGCAGCCCCTGGAAAGGCTCGTGGCTGCACAGATGGTGCCACAAAGCGTTCCCAACTTGCCTTCCCTTCCTGCTTAGGGACTAAGACAGAAGCCATCCTTATAGCTACAGATCTCCCTGAAACAGAAAACACCAAACAGCTGGTACCATTCCACCAGCTCTCCTGCAACACTATCACATTACATTTTGACTATCACACAATAAAGAACCCTCTGTCTTCCTTAAATGAATGAGGAAGTGGCAAGCTGGGGTTAGGGAGAGGAGAGCAGTGACAAGAATGCAAACATCCTGCAAAACATGTTCAGTCCTGGACGCTACCTCTTGGAGATCTGTAGCAACAACACTAGGCAACAACCTAGATTTTTGGTTTAAAAAAAGAAAAAACCAAAACACTCAAACCGTCAGAATAGGCAGAAAATTACTCCTCTCCACACCATTCTGCAGAAAGTGTAATACACAGCCACAAATTCTCTTGGGCAGGCTTGTATTGCAATTTTCACAATATTCTGTATTTTCTGACTTGAATCAGCAGCTTCCATGAGCCCATAAAAAAACCTAAGAAATATCTGAAGAAAACTGAGGATGCCAGCTCCTCCATCTTGCTTTAAGAACAGAGCCTCACTTTTACAGTATTGTTAAAGAGTTAAGACTGAGGAAGTCCCTTTGCTGGGAGGGGAGACTGTCACCTGCTGGCACAAGAGAAAAGGGTATCTCAGCACACTTGCAGGGAACCATGTGTCTACAGCTCTATTTTCTGCAGGGATCTATCTGCTTCCCAAGAGGCCAGTGCTGCGCTCCCCAACTAGAAGAACAGACTCCACAGTGAACTTTCTCAAGTGAACAAAAGCAGCAATGTTGGTTTATGACAGGATTCATTCCCTTAAAATGTTTTATCAGTTTTTGCAGGGCAGAGGACAAAACTGGTCACAGAAGGCATTTTTAAAAGAGGAGTGTGCTTGTCTTCTCCCCCTGCATCAGTGAGCAAGGTTTCACATTAGAAATCAGGACCAAGTTCACCCTATACTACTCACTCATCCGTGGTGTGCATCTGGCAGGCCTGCACTATCCCCATAAGTGTGGAAGCTCTTCAGAAGGACTGTGTCCTTGGGGTGCCCTGCCACAACAAAACCATCAGCGAGAGCAGGGAGCCCATCTGACATCTCTGGACTGTGGGAAGAAGGGAAGAGGCATCAGTGCAGTTCTGCATCAGGTGCAGCAGGTAGCATGGGCTGTCGGGGTGCTTCCCTCACAGGGACAGGGAGAAGAGCCTGCCTTGCTCTTGAAACTTTTTGTACCCACTTCTGGTTTCTCTCCTTTCTTGCTTGGTGATGCAGGGAAGTAGCCCCATCTAGCCAGATATCTTGCAGTGCTCCTCAACAAGCACCCTGCCAGGGGCATTTCCCCAGCACTGGAAAGATTTGGATGTTTCTCACTGCATTCCGAGGTCTCCCCTGAGATCTGAAGGGATGCTGGCTGCTGCAACTGCTCAGAAGAACAAGCAGCACAGAGAGAGAGCGCAGATTTCCCAGCCAAACCCCTTGTACATAACAAAGAAGTGAAATGCAGAACTTGGTGCAGTGTGGAAAGCAGCTGCCTACCTCCTGAATTAGACATTTTGTCCAGAAGATTTCCATACAAAATAAGCATTGGAGTCTCTAAAAAGCTCTCCCAGACAAGAGTGGCTGCCAAGCCAATGCACCAGCAGCCAACACAATAAGCTGGAAGAATCTGTGGAGACAGGACAGCTCCCTTGAAGCTGGAAACTGATGGCTCTGGAAGTAATGCTGAAAGGATGCTACAGTTGTTTGCTGTAACAGAGCTGCCCACTTCAACCTGGGAGAGAAGGAAGCATTGCAAATGGAGACAGTAGGAGCGCCTACAATAATTGAAGGAAAAAATACCGAACTATTTAAAGACATCTCTCTCTCTCTCTCTCTCAAGGTGTTTAAGTTAAAAATGACCACAGGAATTTCAAATAATGGATTAATTTCAAAGACATTTGTGTGATACCCTGTCAGACCTAATGAAGAGCTAAGGTTTTGGAGACAAGTCCATGAGACTCAATTCTCCTAACTGCAAGCTTTCACAAGCAAGGACTCCTGTCGAACCACAAGGCAGTTCCTCCATTGCATCAAGTGCTCCTTCCTGAAGTGACAGCTCACACATCTATGTTTACATATTACTATTGCCTATTAGTGATCAGATACTACAATCTGAGGCATGATGGCTAACTTCACCAAGGTGCACTCCTGGGACACAGCTGCTGCAGCCCTGACCACACACTGCACGCCACCTTTGATAGAAACTGCCACAGGTTACTACAGGAAAACTCTATGCAAGAGAAAAATGTATGTTTGGGATTCTGACATTGCCTGGATAAAATATACATGCAATCCAAATTCTCCCTGTAGGAAGCTCCAAGTCGAAATATCAACAAATAAACCAAATCTTAGAATAATAATATTGTTGCAAAATAGCTTAGAATTGAAAAAAAAAAAAAAAAAGTACAGATTTATTCAAAGGAACTGGGAGTCAGTAGGATCTGAGTATCTGTTTAAGAAGTGGTGATTTTAAAGTCAAAAGCTTTCATTATCATCTCTCAGCTTGGATCAGCAAGTTCAAAATCAAACTTCCAGCGTGAACTTAAATATCCCAAAACTGGGTAGTTTCAGAAGTGAAGTAATACCATTGCTGCACCTTCAGATTTAATAAACTGAGTCAACTTCCTCTTGCATTTTCCCCACCCCCCCACCCCGTCAAAGCAATTCACCCCTCTGGTAATTCAGGTACGCTAGAGGGAAGTGTTGCAGGACAACACTTAACATCTCCTCAGCAATTCAAAAGGCAACAAAAGACTCAGTAATGGAGACCATTGTCTGAATGAAAAGGTCCAATTTTACAAGATTCATCACAAAGTCTCTTATTCATCAGCAGCCTTGGCACTCTTACTCTTCTACCTCAGACAGACATTTCTGGAATGTGTTTCAGGCTACTGGGAGAAAAAAAAAAAAGGTAGTTCAGCAGGAAGCAGCAGAGGGTAAAGAAAAGAAGAATCTGAAATCGATCTTGTTCCTGTCTTCCACAGCACAACTTCTGTCAGAAGCACCAAGCAGAGCAGGACTGTCCCCTTGGTGAGCAGAGTTTTCTTTTTACATTTTCTGTTTTGGTACCTCCAGTAATATTTACAAACTATTTACACACAAGAACAATACTTGCAATTTTGCATGAACAGACTTGCAGCTGTTCTCTTACAAGGCATCTGAGATTTTATATGAACTAGATTTGCAGATTGAGAGCAGGAGAGCTGTGTTTTCATCTGCTTAGGAAAAGTTCTACTTGAAAAGTTTCCTCCTTGCTAGACTGCATGTCGATTTACTAACAGACCTACTAGGATAAGGGTACACAGAAATTCACTTCAGAAGCTGCAGGGGGTTTTACTACCATTTTTATGAGAAGTATATTGCTCTTGCTTGCTTGATTCAAAGCTTAAAAAAACCAATTAAGAGATTGAAACAAAGTCAGCAGAACCAACATGGGCAAAAAATGTCTTATTCGAGTACTGGCATCTGGGCAACCTTTGCAACAGAGTGCCAGTCTCCTCTCCACGAATACCTTCTCTGCATTTTCAGAGGCAGTTCTGCTCTGGACCAGACAAGAGACAAAATAATAATAATAATAATAATAATAATAATAATAATAATAATATTGTTGTTATTTCGTTCCTTGGATTTAAACTCACGTGACTTGACCATCGCAAGTGCAGTGCAAACAAACTTCCCTGGAGATCCAACCCCTCAGTACAGTACTTACAGTGATAGGTATTAAAACAAGGAAACAAAAACCATGAAACACATTTTGTTCAGACTTGCATGCAGTGAAAATGCTTGCAAAAGAATACAGTAAAAGCGAGGTATGTACAGAAAGTTATCCTAGTTTTGATTAATGTGTCTTGTTTGGGAGTGCAACAGGAAACCTAAGGAACTTGTTTGCCCCGAATTAATGTAACACTAAGGAGGAGTTAATGTAACACTAAAGCTGCCAAGCAAATCATAGAGAGAGCAGAACTGCCAGAATTAGTCAAGCATTGCTCCTGCTCTTGAGTTCCAGGTCACAGCTTCCACACAAAAGTGCACTCTTACCTCTCCAGAGCCTTGCCCAGTCACTGCTTCTCCTATGCAGCACACAGGGCACGTCTCCCACAGAGCAGCAAATACACGATGACGTCTTTAAGGTTTACACCACAGCATTCTCTTCTTATGTTTTTTCATGTTTAATTTCCTTTTTCAAATAAAAGCCACGGAAAACCAAATATACAGCAGTACCCCATGCCTCTGCATTCTCTCATACCACTTGCCTATGCTAACGATCTACAGGATTTGCACTCAAGGTTGTTGAAAACCACAGTACACGCCTCCTCCAGCACCTGAACTACAGGAGTAAGTGCTGGAAAACACAGGTTTAAGAAGGAAGCAGAAAAAGACTCGCTACTGGTGATGAATAGAGTCAGCTTGTTGCCACAGTCTCACACAAATATTTGTAAGACATGAGAGGAATGTTGGGAGTCAAGCTTTTTTTTGGAGGGGGGGAAGGAGAGAGAGGTGTTACTGAATAGTGAGAAATTATGGCTAGTGGCTGAGTGCAGCATAAATGAGAACAGGTTTGGCACTTTCTGAAATGCAGTGAAGATGCTGATAAGACTTAGGGCACCTGTTGTAACTGGTGACCTCAGCATGGGCTGGAGTGGATTTCTGTACCTGTGAACATGCTTATGATATAATTATGATTATGAATGCATTAATATAAGTAATGCAGAATGATTGTACTTGCTTTATTTCTGTGGCTGTAATGTGGTCTTGCTCAAAGGAAAGAAAGAAATGCATAATTAACACTGGTGGGCTGATGAAAGGAAATCAAAAGTGAAGACCTGTTGCCATGTTTGTCTCACTTTGTACAAATTACAAAAACCTCCTTAGAACAGTATAGCAAACTGCTAAAAAACTTTTCAGCTTTATTTCCCAAAGACAAGTTACAGGAAAAGTTTTCAGGAAACTTCCAGTGCTGAGGCTCTGAACATTTATTTATTCCACAATTTAGAACAAAGACCTCTAGTCCTTTACATTTCCACTTCCCTTTCTCTCAAACTGTCTTGCATTTAAGCAAAGAAAGTCTATATTTCTAAGTGGAAAACAGGTAAACATTTGGTTATTCCATTTGCAAAAAGTTAAGCTGTTATCACCATAAAGTTGAAGGCAAAAATTTGAACAGATAAGAGGATAATGTTTCTATGATTATTTTTCTCTTTTCCTCATAAATCAAGCCAGGAATTCTAAAGCAATTCTCACTAAAAATGCCCCTTGGGTTCTTTGAAGACATGTGCTGGCAGGCCAGTAAGACTTTTACAGTTGTAGATTTTGAGGGAAGAAGGGGAGTTATGCTTGAGAAAAGGCATGTGCTGGGACAGACCACACAATAATGACAGCAGCAGAGTTTTGGTACAAGACCTTTGTTTCATCAAAACATATTGGGCTGAATATCTTAGTAGGACACATTTGCTGACTCAGACACTACAACATGAGAATCCAGGAATAAGTTTAGTTTATGTAAACACAGTCTGAAGACAGTCCCGGAATTGTGTGAATAACATTGCCGACAGAGGTTTGAAGAAGTATCTGCTAAAAGCCCTCAGCTGCACCAGTCCATTTCACCCCCTGCCCACTCTTGTTACACCTTCTCCTTGTCCTGGTCTTTGCTAGGATAGAGCTAATTTTCTCAGTAGCTGGTTCAGTGCTGTGTTTTGGATTTGGTATGAGAATCATGTTGGTAACACATGGATGTTTTGGTTGTGGCTCAGAAGTGCCTACACTAAGTCAAGGACTCTCAGTGTCTCATGCCCTGCCAGTGAGGAGAAGCACAAGAAGCCAGGAGGGAGCATGGCCAGGAGAGCTGACCTGAGCTGGCCAAAGGGATATCCCATACCATAAAGCAACACATTCGGTACATAAACAGAAGTGTGTTATCTGAGGGCTGCCAATCACTGCTTGCAGATGGGCTGGGCATTGATCTGTGGGTAGCGAGCAATTGCACTGTGTATCACTTAGTTTTCTGGAGTTTTATGTTATTCTTTTTTAGTAGTAGCATTGTTACCATTAGTATAATATTACTGCTATCATTAGTAGTGTATTAGCATTATATTTTACTGTGTTTCAAACTGTTCTTATGTCAACCCATGAGGGTGGTTTGGGGTTTTTTCCCTTTCTTAGGGCTTTTTTTCTGATTCTCCTTCCCATCTCACCAGTAGGGAAGGGAAGAATGAGCAAGCAGCTGTGTCAGACTTAGTTTCCAGATGGGGTTAAACCATGACACTCCTCCACCCATATGCGAGAATATCCAAACCAACCCAAAGTAAGGCAGTTTCTCCGCAACAAGCACAACTAAGTCAATAATCCTAGTAGGCACATCAAAGTTGATTTTCCTCATCAACTGTTCATATCCAAGGATGCAACGCTGTGATACTCAGATCACTCCTCCACAGTGTTCTTGCTGGTGCTTTACAAGATGCAAAATAAACACAGGTAGATGAGAACAGTAGCACTGGTCTACAACTCCATGATTCTGCTCATCTTAGACATTCAGTTTGTCAGTGAGGTTTTTAGTCCATCACCCTAATGAACCTAACAGTGAGTGCCATAACCGTAAGTGCAACAGGGTTACATTTGGATTCCTAATTCCTAAAGGTTTTGTTACTGAAACAGAAGATAACACAGTTAATGTGAAGAATAAGGTGAATTAAAACTGAAATAGGGTTTATTGCAAAGACAGAACGTGACCATGGGAATTATCCTATACGGAGAGAGAATCTTGGCAATTACTATCTGAAAAGTCAGCTCAGTCTTATTTTTTAAAGTCAGCAAATAACCTGCTTTGGTGTAGAAAAGCATCCATCAGGGTGGTTGTCATGAACCAGGAGAAACATAATCTTTCAGAAAGTCTGAGAAAGCACATGGGAAAGACTTACAAAGTATAGAGAAGGAACATAGGCTTGCTTTATATCCTGTGTCAGTCTGAAGGTTTTCTGAAGCCATTCCCACTAGATACTCTGAACAACAAAAAGGAAAGCTTAACTTTGCCCCTAGGTAATTAGAGAGTATAGGTGGAAAGCAGATGTCTGAAGTAATTACAAAATAGGAAGGGTCAAAAAGGATGACAAGTTCTGGACTTGGGAGACCAGACTAGGGACTTGATTCCCCACAGAAATAAGACTTTGATGTTTAAGCCAATCACCGTTATCATGAAATAGTCAAGGACTATCAAGAGTTTGATGCCAAAGAAACAGTATCTGCAAAAAGACATCTAAATTCCCCTATGAAGTTGTAATACCACAAGGTCAAGTTACCCTTCACAGCTGTATCTGTACAGGTGATGTTTGTGAGTAATCTCCAGATAGGTCGTGCAGACAACACTTTGGAAATTCTGATCCTCTTGCCTGGCCCCCTGGCAGACATGGAATTGAAGGATCTCTCAGTGGGTTGTGGGCACCCTCTGTGCTATCTTTAATACTTGCCAAATTCTTTGGAAGTTCTGCAGAAGACTCTTCCCCACTCCATGCAGAAGTTCAGTGGTGGAAATCTCAGTCAGATAACAAAAGTGGTTCCCTAGCTCAGTGCTCTTTTGTTCCAACCCACTGAACAGCCCAGTTCCCAAAACGTCCTTCTTCATTTCTTTTCTTCAAGCCATGCAGAGCAACAGTTTCAACTCAGCATTTGAATCATGAGGACTGCCTCCCCACCAAGCTCAAAATAAACAAAATCATATGTTTCTGTCCTGTCCTACTTGTATTGCAAAGTAGGATCTCAATTAATTTTAAAAAACTATGGATCAACAAAAAATACTTCCAGGACAAGTAACTGAAGTTAATCTCTCTCAGTGCAGGCTACAGCTCAATTAACACATCTCACCTTGAATATCACATCTGCTCTTCCCTGTATCTCGAGAATCTTGCCAGCTGTACTAACATAGGAACAACAGAAGAAAATAGCTATCACAAAACCTTGGCTCTTGCATCAGGTGACTGTAATGAGCATTGCACAAGGGTGCTTTGATGTTACAAAAGGCCTAAGAAAATGCCAGGGGGTTGGGGTGTGTTTCTTGTTGTGTTTACTCTCCTACCAAAGGGCACTTGTCATACACATGCCATCTGCTGCATCGAAACGCGATATGCAACCAGGTAAAATAAAAATCTCCCACACCAGCAGGCTCTTTGTACAGATTAAAAGGATCACCACTAATATAATTTTAGGTGATTCAAGAATCTACGCTACAGAGACTGCATTTCTTGAAAGCTTCTCCTCTCGCAGGACAGAACCTCAGCTCCCAGTGAAGACTCCGCCCTCGTGGCTGCTGCGCACAAGAAGTCACAGGTTCATCATCCAGAAATATTTGTACTCATGTCAAGTACAGAGAGCTGAGAGTGCAAAGGGAACACAAAGGACCCCATTCCCCCTCACTACTCCCTGACCCCCCTTCTTTCCCTGTACGCTCACAGACACTGCAGGAACCCAAAGGAGTAATCCTGCAGTGGAAGCCATCTCTCTGGTTTAAAGACACTCAGCCTCTTAATGCTTGTGGATGTTTCCCACAGCCTGAAAGAAAGGAAAATCTGGAAAAGCGCTACTACATGAGCTTACCTACAGCACCTTGGTGAAGTCAGGATCCCTTAGTACAAGCACCTCCTTGGTCAGCCACTGATAGGAACCATGGAGAATGATGCTGTTTGTTGCATCCATTTCAGTCCCCTTATGTTTCTAATTTGTCTTCAGTCAAAATACATGCTTTGGTCTTATTTTGCGACTGAAAAGGATCATGGAGTTCAGTGTATCTGCTTTATAGTTAATGAATACTCTGAAATTTCAGGATATCTGAGTCTCCTTCATACTTTACAAGAGGCCAGCTCATATAAGACTGCGTTAAGACATGGAAAACATTTTACATTATCTGTCCACAAAGGCTGTCCATGTTCTAAAGAGAAATAAGAAGCAAAAAAAAAACCCCAAACCTTATAATGGAAAAACAGAGAAGGGCAGGATCATGCTAGAGTGACATCACGTGCCTGGACCATGTTCCCAGAAACAGGCAGAAAAATTTTCCTCATGGCTGCCTGCTTCCCTACCCTCATGAAGCTCAGCATCTCTGTGCCTTGTATATTCGAGGACACCCTTTTGAAAGAGAGTCCATTTTCACTTTTACAACGTAGAAGAAAAATACAATAAAAATCTCAAGGAGGTGGCAGTTCCTGTCCAGTAAGATAGAAACAGATATTCCTTAACCATCACTCCCTACCAAGGAACACAGTGGACCACTGTTATCAAAAAACCAATATACTGATAAGGATTGGAAGCCTACCAAAGCCGGAAGCACAACCACAAAAGCCCATAAGCTACTGATGTTGGAACAGAGTTGAAAGCTGTCAGAGATGGAAAAACATGCCCCAAGACTCAAACAACACTAGAGTTGAAGTGAAAGCAGAAAAAATAAGATTGCAAATTGAGACAGGTAAAGGCTAGAGGACAGGACAAGGAAGAAAACACTGAACAAAAAGCTTTCAAAAAGCCTTGGAAGATGTGTCACGACAATCAATATGATCTGTAAAGATCACCTGGAAAGGTATGGAAGAGGGACACATATCATTTTTCACTCTCTGACAAATTCTTTCTTAAAGGATTGTCAAACAACCTTTTGCTCTATTTACAGCTCTTCTGGGTTCCAAGTGGTGACTCAGAATTTATTAACCACTGTCAGGAGCACAGCTAGCAAAACAATAGGAGATCTGTAGGGGAGGAGAAACAGATCAAAGAAAATCAGATGATTCTCAGATCAATGATGCAAAAGTACTAGGACAAAAGAGGGGGGAAGACAAAATTGGGGAACAATACAGAGCTTTTAGAAGTGGCACAAAATGAAGAGAAAATGGGAAAATTAAATTGAAAAAGGACAAGATGTTAAGGACATTTTCATTACCTTAAAATCACAGGAGTGGTCTAATATGGTAGAAACACGCACTGGCGTTTCAGAGCAGACAAAATCAAACTTCCCTCCTAAACTATGCTGACCCATCTGTGGAGTTGCAGGTACTGCAGTGTGAGTGAGGAGGAGTTAAGGGCAGAGTTCTGCTCTGTCAGCACTACAGGACTGAATCACACCTTACCAGGGGAGCTGCATCGCCACACAACTACCAGCTCCCGGTGGTGTATAAAACAGAGAGCAAAAACTAAGGACTGACTCTCGTGCTGTTTTCTTACATTTAGCCTTCCCATTTATTCTTGACTCAATACAGGGAGACAGAAAGGAGGGGTAGAAAGAGAAGGCAAGCAGATTATATATTTGTATTCTTGTTTTCCAGTCCTTCCAGAAAGGCCAGTTTTGTAAACAGAGAGAAAGCTGAGATTTTCTTTATCTTGTTAACTACTCCCATGACTGTAACACACCATGCAGAGTTCACAAGTATCTCTGCTCAACATTATCGAAAATGCACTGCAACTCCTTTTGCAATATATCATTTTAGTCAGGCTATCTGCACCTAAAAACACTCAGCCTATTGTTTCAACAGCACAGACCTGCATGCTGAATTATAAAAATTGTCCAATATCATATCATCTTGGCTACAGATTTAATTTCACGGAATATGAAACTACACTGAAAATCATTGTACAACAAGACAAGGAAACATAAACACTCATTTCTTTTTTGGGTTTTTTTTTTTTCCCCTTTATATTAAGTGTGAGCCTACTACAACTCCCTCTGGGAGGATATTTTTCATACAAAGCCACATTCTTTGGGTCTTATTCACATAAACAGTCATTGAATTGAATGAGATCAGCCACAGAAGCAGGGAAATCAGGTTCTGATCCAGCATTACCGATACAAAATACAACATAAAATTCAATTTAGAAAAGAACAAGATAAGAAGCATCCGTCTTTAAACTAATAATGCCAAAACTGGTTAGAGGTTTTGTTTTTCAGTTCTACCCTTCTTAGATTTAATACAGTAAACTAATTATAATTTTGCTACACACAAGCTGTTGATAATTACCTCTCTATGGGCCATACTGTTATTTGAGTATAAATCATGGGATTTATTTAATGAGTCATTACTTTAGTATCACTTTATTCTTGATCCCTCATTAAGGAAGGCCTGAAAATGCCACTTACAGAGCATAAGGGAAGTGATTTTTAAGTGGTACTTTAAAATCTGCTAACTCTTGCATTACAGACACTTTTGCCTGATTCTGTTTTTCTTGGAAGACCATATGTATTTTGAGCTAAGCTTAACATAAACAAACCATGAGAAACTTTTGTTAGCAGAAGAGTGGGTACTCATACTCAAAAGTTGAATCATGACAACTGATCAACTGAAGGTCAGTTTGCTTTTTACAAGTAAGAAGGACAGACATACAACAGATGCTTGCTGCTACATTAAAATTTACAATGCAACTTTATTAATATCAGTCAAACTAAGACACTGCCTATATAGCTAATGATTTTCAAAATCTTAGTATTTTGGGGAAGATGACAAGTATACAGCTCCCTAGAATGATAGAAAAATTCTTCATCTTAGCGTGAAACACTGTAGCACATATTTACTAATGTACTGAGAAATTCCATCATAGTGTCTCTCTCCTCTGATAACTCTCCCTGGCTTAGCTTACTTGAAAAGAGCATTTAGTGCTTTTTCCACTAAGGCAGAGTATCCGTGTGTTTCATGAGAGTTACACAGGACTGAAACACAGAGCAAGTTCTCAATTTCACTGACACTCTTTATTCCATGTCTGGGAAAGACTGAGAACGGGTCCCAGACAAAACTAGCTTTAAACCACAGCCTCCTGAGTAGCTCAACACTTGTTTCAGTCAAGGAGAAAGTCTTAATTTCAAATTGTAAGGAGAACAAATAAACCTTTAAAATATTGGGGTTTTTTTCGTTCAAGGGCTGTGCTGAGTTCTTCTAAATGCACCCTTACCTGTTTTCTTGGTGTGCCTGTTACCAAAACCAGCTCATCCCATGTAAGTATATCCAGACATTTGCTGCATGTACAAACCCACACATGAAATGCAAGCAAATTCATATTATTACAACTTTTCAAAAGAAATATTTTTAAAAGCTGGAAATACATGTATCCAAGTTCTGTATGCTTGATTTTGAATAAAATGTGTTTCTATCTTCCATGCCAAGTATCCTACTTTGAGGATTACAAACAAAAAGAGGAAAAACCTGGCACAGTTCTAATAAATAAAGCAGCAACACCCGCCTCATTTGTATGTCTGCAGTTACAGACATGAAAGGCTAAATTCTCTGAAAGAATATGGAACTCAGAAGTTAGCTTTTAAACTTCTCAACTATGTGTTGATGGGCAGAGACAAGGGGAACAGAAAGGAGGCGGAAAAAATTTGGGGTTTTTTTTTTTTTTTTTTGATATATGTTACTCTTGTATGGAGACTAGGAATCTAGGAACAATTTCTTAAAATATTAGGTTTTTTCAGTTAAGAGACTCTGCCAAGGATCAGAGCTTATATCTACAAATTCTGCTTTGATTTATTGATATGGCATGCTACTTAGTGCAAGTACTCATACCACTCTTTTAATTCTGCCATTCGCTTTCACACTGGGTCCCATCTTGCTTCCAGGTAAACAAAGTGTAAAATTCTTATTGAGCAAGGATGAATAAGCAAAGCAGAGCTAAATATAGAAATAGTCAACCTGGTCTGACAAGTAGGAAGAACGAGAAACAGAAGTGAGTTACTATAATATACTGGGGCACTCTCTGACCAAAACTAAATCCCAAATAGAACACTGAAACTTAAAATTTTATGAAGCAAGCTGGGATGTGATTGCAATGTAGACAAGTTAGAGCTGAATGCTGATTGTTTGGACATAAAACAGACGTTTAAATTAAGCTACTTCACATTTGTGGTGAATGTACACATAGCCTGTTACCATGGTTTCACTGATGTGAAGTTATTCCTCAGTAACTCATGTCCAATCCCCAAAGATTCTCTTCAAAGGAAGGAAAGCCGCTTAAAAGAAAAAAAAAGCAAACCCACCAAAAAAATCCCAGTCTTATGAAAACTAGGCAGTCATGGGATAACAGGAAAAGTCCTCATCTGTATAGAGAACCAGTTAGACAGGAAATAAACAGTACAAGGTCAGTCTTCCCAGGAGAAGGACACTAAGCCTGCAGCCCCACGGCCATCTGCATTAAGCATATATTGTGCTCATTACACCCACTAATGAGTCACAAGGGGACAGGGAAAGATTACAACTGTTAAAATGGCTGGTAGATTTCAATACCATTTAAACACAGTCTGGTATTTGTGGTGGGGAAAAACACGTCAACTTCGTATGCATAATGATGGGTTTGGGATGATTCAGGAATGAAATCCTGGGTTGACGGTGGACTGTTCTTACAAAAGCATCAGCACAGTTAAAAAGCAGGAAGAGTGCTAAAAAATCATTACTGCAGAGAATACAACCAAACCCACCTTTAATCTAAGAAACTCAATTGCATCTTAGAAGTTGTAACTCTGGCCTCTTCTTGGAAAAGGTTTAGCAAAACCAGAAAAGTTTCAAGGAAGAAGAACATGAGACAACCAAAGGTAGGATATAATTAAGTAGAAGAAAATCAGGTTGGAGAAATACTAGAAGGCATCAGATTAAACCAGCATATTTCAGGCTCAAAACAAGTGAGAAGAAATAGCTCTCATCATAAAGCAACTTTCAAGCTGTGTTTTTCATAGCCTTTCTTCTCTGATCTTCTCAGGATGTTTACTGTTCACTCATGTTCCCTCCTCAGCTTGAGAGACTCACTGACATGGATGCCCTACAAGAGTGAAAGGCATTAAAGAGAATATATGCCATCTTTCTCTGCAAATGAAATACAGCCAACTTAGAGATGAGAATCAGCCAGGCTGACCATGAAACCATTCACCTGCACCTCCAAACCAGGCTCATCATACCTTGCTCAGCTCCTGGCCACAGAGCAGGAAGAGCTGAAAGAAATCTGCCCAGACAGACAGTCGTGTCCCAGTCAGTGAGAGATGTCCACCTCTCCCCGCCTTCAACTGAAGTATGATTTGTAAAAATGGTCACACAGAGAAGCTGCTAATGTTAGGCACTCTGTTTTTCCAGCTATGTCAAAAGCATCTATGTCACTTGGTAAGCTTTTGAAAACTCTTTACATTACTAGAATTTAAAAAATTAAATTTGATCTTGCTTATTTTGAGGCTAACAGCAACTAACACAGCTAACATCAACATACCCTCTTGACTGAGCTGTCCTCATTCATCACCAAACCCAGTTCTGCTTTATCAGGCATGCTGGTAATGAAGCTGCTGACCTGCAGGGGCACCTCCACTTGCCTGTCGAGACACCAGAGAAAGTGAAATGGATGACAGCCTCACCCAGTGTACACCAGGCCAGGATTTCTTAAACCCTGGCTTCTCCAAACTGATTAAGTGTAGTCTTACAGAGAAAGAAGAGAATCCAACTTGGTAGCTGACTGTTCATTAAAAAAATATTACACTTCAAATTCATGTTTAAGCTTACTCCACACCTGAGTCTGCCATTCATATCAATACTTACACCATAAGCTTAAAAATAAACATTAAAAACCACCATAAACTTAAAAATAATTTTTAAAAAAGCACATGGAAAGAGCATGGCCTGATTTTACACAGAAGCTGTGAAAAAAGAACAACACATATTAAAATGCTCTAGGGTATATCACCGTGTCCCGCAGCCGTAGGGAGGAAGAGAGAAGATCCAGCAGGCAGAATTGTGCAGCAAGATTGATTCATTTAATTATTTTACAAACTCTTTTGTAGACTTTTTTCTTCATAGTCTAATTTGACAAGGATCAGCCACCCCTTGGGTGATTAGCTAAAATCCTAAAACATCCATTGTCAAAATATTTTTCTACTATAGTACAAACAAGGCTTCTCAAGGTTGCAGGTGTTTCATTGGTTACAGAACTCTGGTACCTCTTCTGTGAGAGAGAAAAGTCTCTCATGAACTTAGAAAATAGCAAAAAAATTCTTGCTAGTAGCATTTTTGTATCCACAAACACATACTTGCAAGAATTCAGGAGCTGCTGTAAAGTCCAGAAAAACCAAACTGATACGAAAGTGCTGCACTTTCAAAATCTGGATTTAAACCAGAACAATAACATCAATGAAAGACTGTAGATGTCAGGCAGATATTCTGCAGCCAGAAGACAGACACCCTCCATCCCTCTTGAAAGACTTCGACCAGAGTCTAATCCCGAAAGTGCTCAGACAGAAAATGAAGGAAAATTACTCATATGTAAGCTTTACAAAATACTAACAAACTAAGTTAAGCAACAGATCTGCCTGGCAGTTATTAGAGCAATTATTTGAGACAGCAGTGATACAGTGAAAAGATCACATCCTACCCAAGACTCCAAACCAGCTGCAACTTCTGCATCTGTTGCACACAGACATCAAACTCTGAATACAAGTAAAACATATCTAAAATGATTCACTCTGATCACTGTTAAGAAGCTACTCAAATATTAAGGTCATATATAATTACCATACATTCACAGTGCTTTCTTAGTTTATAAAGCTGGCACTTTTCCTCAGTGACTGACCCATCCGAGACAATTTAGGGCATTTGAACTCAGAAGTATATTGACACAATACAAATAAACTAGCAACAGGTCTTCCTAAGATGTCATATTGCAGATGCTGTTAAAACCAATAGAAAATATTCCTGACTGGCTTAAAGCAATTGGCATCTCAAACTGGAAAAGGAAATTATCCCACTGCAATGCACACACAATGAAGATGCACACTCTTAAGGAACTAATTTCCATCGAATCCAAATGCATTTCCCATAGTGCAAATGAAAATGCTTTTGTCCAACAGCATGTCAAGACATGCACACAAAACCTGTATCTTCAGCGGCTCACTTCACAAAGTGGATGGTGCTTAGGTGGGGAAGGTGGCAAATCATGAGAGAGAAAGGGAAAATAAGGGATAGGCTGTTAGGAGAAGCTTGTTTAAATCCAGGATTTGAAGGAGGTATGATTTCATGATTTGAATAGTACTCCAAATATGCTTTTGAACACAATGTAAGAAAAAAAGCCTAGGCTTTTCTGACATAGGAGTATATAAATATTTCTTCAGGATTACAGCAATCCCACTAGGCTACCTATGCTCAGCACATCACACCCCAGCTAGCCTGTAGCACCAGTATACTCCATCTGGCTGGCATCCATACCAGATACTTCCATCCATCACTTTCCCACAGACGTGCCCAAATCCCATCCCTAATCACAGCCAGATTCCCCCCATGGCTGTGGCTTGGCTGAGATGCACCTAGGGTTTGGAGGACCAGCAGTGGGTGTGGGGAGTGGGAAGGAAGGAGCCACGGAGGAGAAGGCAGGAAGATATGAGTGCTGGCTGGAAGAGAGAGTCTTCCTGTTCATTCTAATTAATTTCATGTCACACATGGCAGGATCCCTGACAAAGGATCAAAAGTAAAACAGTGCAAGAGCAAGCCAGCAACCTACAGTCCTGCATCATACCATGAGCTACCTATGCATTCGATATTGCATCAGAAGTACCTCACTAAGGCTACCAAGACAATCTCCCCACAACTGCATAATGCAAGAATTCAAGCTGTTGTACTGTATCCATTAGGCCATCCAATGGGATTCATTTATCACAACAGGACCTCTTCCTCTTTCAATAAATCCAACTAACTGTTAGTGGTAATAAGCTAGATTAATCATAGACAATAAGCTCGAAGTCCTGTGCGGCCTTAATGCCTCATTTATCACACACCTCTCAAAAATGTGTCCTGAATTGACGCTCATTTCATCACCGTTTTTTTTTATAGCACTCTTGACACTGGTATCAAACTACTGCACACCAACAGTATCCTTCCTGCTTCACTCCCAAGACACACCTCCAACTGGACCTCAGAGTTTTCCAGAGAACAAGAAAAATACCTGTCTGGCCAAACCAGCACCACTTTGAATACAAAGCATCACTGTGTCATGCACAACCTGTCAAAGGAAGCAATACACAGAGAACATCCCAGTCACAGGCAGTATCTCAACACTCATGCATTTGAAAGCTATGCAACAAATAAGTGAGGACTCCACACACTTATTCTGACTCTTCCTAACTTTGGAACACCTGCCTTCACAAATCCAACAGTCTTCCGAATGGCAGCATGAGATAAACCAAATAGGGACAAAAGGAGTGGAAAAAGTTTAGAAAGAGACCAGTACACATAATTCAGTGACAGATCAAGCAAGACCTGGGGTATTTCAGGATTTCACTTTTCTCACAACTGCTGTCAATGTACTGTAACAAACTATTCAGCTGCACCTGCTGTTAAACAGGGAGTGGAGTAGTCAAGTGAGAAGCAACTAAGCTGTTCCTAAAGGGCTCACAAGTTAGCAATGATATGGAAGAATATTTCTAGTACTGTACTTCAGAAACTATTCTGGAGATTTTGGGGATCAAAATAGCTGCATAGGAGGCAGGGAAGAAAATTAGCCCCTTGTTGTTATGAATTAAGGTCTTTCTGAAGTACAGCTCTACACCCTCTATTTTTGGCTGGATCATTTTTGAGGAAGTCACATATTTCATCCCTGAATAAACAAAAGTAACTAAAAATATTTATTTCAAATTTTTATTTGCCCAAAGGAATTACAATAAATTTATGTCTTTGACAAATATATCTCCCTGATCAATCTTGCCAATAAAATAGGGCACCTCAATTGTGGTTTTAAATAAAATACTTCCACTATGGACGTGTTGTACTGATATATCTCTAAAAATAGATAGAGCTGTGAATTCTCTGCAACTTCATCCAAAGTCCTAACTGTTGAGGGAAAAAGAGGAATTGGACATCTGAAACTAATGAGAATAAATATAGTTGTCAGTATAATTAATTTAAGAACCTGAAAGTGCTTTACAAATGTTCATTGGTACACCACCTATCCAAACCAATAAGCATTGTTCATCCTGTTATACAGATTTAGCGAATAAGGGGCAGTAAGGTCTTTTTTTTATACATCACAAAATTACTCACTGGCAAAGCCAAACAGAGGTGAAGGTGAAGCTGAAGACACGTGGAGAAATGCAGCTTGAGGCTCAATTGCTCAGTACCACACCCTACAAGCACCTGATTTATTAAGAGATCATTCATCTCATCTAGTCCAAGAACATAGTAAGTTTGATAATGTGAACTCCAGAACGTGCCACCTGTGACAGGGCAAGATGCTAAGCCTGGTGCTGCAACTACAACAGCCAACATGGGAGCCCCATTAGTGCAGACAACTTCACACAATTTCTGTTCCCCAAAAAGACCTCTGTGAAAAAATCGTGAAGGAAAGCACCTGCACGATCAGGAGGTTATCAGTTTATTTTTTCCCATCATTTACTGGCTGTTCATTTCTAGTGTTCAAAGCCAGTCTCCTATATGAGGTTGGTAGCACTGTCTGGGTAAATATTAAGGAGCAGGGGAAAGTGAAAATTTTCCAACTGAATACTATCACAAAGGTCCTTTTTTATTTTATTAGGTTTTTTCAAACAAAAAAACAAGGAGAAGAGCAGGGACATTACTACTGCTGCTACACAATTCCCATTTAGCCTTGCAGACTAATAGGTCCTCACGGACAAACAGGCATACATCATCTATCTACATACCAAGCATCTAAACAATTTATGCAGCCACTCAACTGTAGGTTTTGCAACATGCAGTGTATTTAACTATATTTTTAGTATTTTCTGCTCAGAAATTATTACGAAGTTCTGAATGAGAGTCATTACACCATGTCTTGTGGTCTGCAATGCAACTACAGATCTTACACGTAATCACACATCTCCAGAAACACTTTGTTTTCCACCTACCTAGAGAATGAAGATTACACAATACTTGGAACTTGAGCCTGCCAAAATAAGTTGTTATAAAACTAGCTGTGCAGCCTGACACATCACCTTGAAAGAAAGTAAATAACATTCTCCTCAGAATAAACCATAGACTCAAACAGTCCTGCCAGGGGATCGGATCCATGCCTAACCAGTGCTGCATAAGAGTTAAGACATAGTTATGCTCCTCTGTCTTTGGACAGAGGCGGACTTACTGATCTTCCCAATTACTCCTTTAACGTTGGTAGTACATTCTAGGTTCATTTAAATAACTCATGGGGCAAAGATTCACTGATGCACCTACCAACAAGCTACTTTCTAACCTCTCAATGTTTTCCCTGTGAACAAAAGGTATTCAGTAGCAGACAACATGTCCTTTTGGTCGTGTCTATTGCAGAAATACCAAGCAGAAACCCAAACAGTCACTTTGCATATAATTATAAAAATATGAAGATATTGGTTATGCCTTTTTTAAAAAACAGAGCACTGTCTACAGCCTATGCTATAATGCACACAACCCCCCAGGGCACGATAAGCCCTTTATTAATGCTTGCAATAAAAAGAACACTGCAGAACAATTACATGCCGTAGCCATGGATTTCCACAATTAGAGCTCTATCAGCAGCCAGTGTGTACTCACAAGGTGTTGAGACCTCAGGGGAGGCTGATGTTTGCAGCAAACTAGTGGAAATATTTCCAGTGGAGCTTTCAGGTGATGTCAACAACAGGAAGGATGACTTTGAGCCAGATTTCCATTTCTCATCAGACGCGCCCTTGAAAGTTGGAACAAGAGCGTTAAGACTCCTCATTTTCACCCCCAAACTTGCAACTGAACTCCTACGTCGACACAGGCTCTTGTACTTCCGCGGCACACCGGAGGGTCCGTGTCTTCCCAACTTGGGGTCCCTCCCCGGTCTGGAGTAAGGCAACACTTTCACTACTCAGGTGCGGGTCACTGGCTTCGCTGCGGTCGTCCCCGTCCCCGTCCCCGTCCCCATCCGTCAGCCCCGCCACAGCCCGGCCACCTCCGCCATCACCTGTGCGGCCCCGCCAGAAGCGCCCCCGCCCCGCCCGGCCCCCGCCGCGCTCCCCCGCCCCAGCGCAGCCACACGCAACCCGCGGCGGGGGGCGCGGGTGGGCTCCGCGCTCACCTGCGCTGCCCCCGCGGCACCCGCTCCCACCGGGCCGGGCTCGGCACTGCCCCTCCAGCGGCGCCTCCGCCGCCGGCCGGGGCTGCCCCGGGGGTGGTGCCGCCGCCGCCGCTCCGTGCCCGCTGCGAGGGCGACACCGAGCGGCCGCGGCGGGCGGGCAGCGCCCATCGGCCCGGGCCGCCTCCCGCCCCGCCGGCGAGCGGCCGAGCCAGCACGGAGCCCCGCGAGGAACGCAGGGCTCTGGCCGGAGCCAGGCTCCACGCGGGCTGGACGCTCTCCTGGACCGAAGCTCCTTTGCAACTTGATTATGGAAGCTCATAACAATTTGCGTAGGAGCAGAAGCGCTACAAAGCCACAGAATCACAGGGTGGGTCAGGTTGTAAGGGACCGCAGTGGGTCACCGGGTCCAACCTTCCTGGTTAACCGGGGTCGTCCTAGACCACATGGAACAGGACTGCGTCCAGACAGCTCTTGAATATCTCCTGTGAGGTAACTTCCACAGCCTCTCTGGGCTGTAAATAAGTAAATAAGTTCTTCCTCATGTTCAGGTGGAACTTCCCATGCATCAGTTTCTGCCCATTGCCTCGTGTTGGAATGGCTGAGACCACCGAGAAGAGGCCGATCCATCTTCTTGGTACGGTCCCTTTAGATATTTATACACAGTAGTGAAGTCTCCCCTCAGTCACATCTTCAGCAACCAAGCTCAGCTCCCTCAGCCTTTCCTCGTAAGAGAGCTGTTTCAGTCTCTGAATCACCCTCCTTGCCCTCTGCTGGACCCACAGCGGCTACATGTCCCTCTTGTACTGAGGAGCCCAGAACCGGTCACAATAAAATTTCCCCAATTTCGGGCAGGCTAGATGCCCTTCCCTCCAGCAGGGAGCCAGTCAGCGGGCTTTGAAGTCTGAGCTGAAGGTCAGAGAGGGACGCCTTGAAAGCTGACTGTGCCTCCTTACTGCCTCACCCACCCCTCCAGCTACCACAATATCCCTGGGACCTTCCGCTCACCTAAGGTATGTGTTTGTATGGGCAATTATGGGTGAATGTCAGTAATTCACAAACTGGTAGGCAGGCAAGTTAGACAGGACCATCTGTAGACGCTGGTAGAGGAGAAAGGAGTTTGTATGAGTAGGCTGAGTAAAATGATAAAAGTGGGACTGGAAGAAGGATAAAACAGAAAACAAGCAGCTGTTCCCCATACAATGCCTGGTCGCTTTCAAAGGCTCTTTCTCTGGCTTGAAGGCATTCTCAGGATGCCCTAAATGAACTGATGCCCTAAACAAGCTAAACAATGAAGTATCACAGCCACTTCCTAGTTATGTCATGAATACATTCTTTTGAATGTTTTTTCAGATTACTCTATTTATGCCTTTTTCACTAAGCAATTACTATGGTAGTCATCGTTCTGTAGCAATAGTCATACCACAGGTTTACATCAAAACCCTTGGTGCTCCCCACAAATGACTGACTGGATTTACTGTTCTGATGCCTCCCTGATCTCAGCAAGGCTTTGTCAAAACTCCAACATTAATCTGAAGTCTGGTGTCATTACCGAAGTTAAAGAGTAGTTGCTAAAACACATAAAAACGCACTGTGATTCTTCACACTACAATTCTGTTTGCTTATTTCCATATTCAGGATAGGCTTACTTCATGTGAATTTTATTTAATTTGATATTGTGCAAAATTCTAATGTAGGAATAGAAGTATTTCTGTGAGTAACAGTTAATCTGTATGTTAAATAAGTTCCATATATGTAAAAGTTTGCAGAACTATTTTGGTTATGTTTGATCATTATGATTGAGAAACGAGATGTTACCACGTTGTAGAAAAAGGCTTTCTTGGCACTGATCTGTGATCAATGTATTTTATGGAAATTTTCACTCTTTAACAGGAACAGGATAAGACCCTATCATGATCTTGCAAACCTAGATGCAGATAGGCTCCTTGATTGCATGGATGTCAGTGGGACCATTCCCTGTGCTTAATTAACATTAACCTTTTCTAATCCAGACAGTCCGTTTTGTATTTTTCTGGATTTTTTTTTCTAGTGGGAAGAGAAATGAATGAAACAGAAAGTATATCATGTCTATGAACTACAGCTCTCCATGGACACAGTCACATCTAACACTGTACATGTCATATATGCAAAGAATCAACCTCTTATTTACCTGCCCCTACTACAAGTCCTGTGACTGAAGGCTGGGTGCTGTTTCATTATGTGCACCCAGCTTCAAAGTCAAGTGACCTGACTAAAGGAAAAGGAGAAAAAGGCCCAATGCAGAGGGGACTGAAAACAACCTGGTGGCAAAAGGACAGAGGAGGAGCAAGTCCTGAGGCTTATGTAGAGTCCATGACATTATATTGCCAAGGGATTGGCAGAAGTTCCTCAGCCCTACTCTAAAAACCTATCCGGCAATGGGCCTGGAGTCTACATGGCTTTGAACCTGAAGCTGTGGTCAGGTAGGAGGTCACTGATGTCAGTTGCGGGAAGGTTGTGGGAAGAGCTGCATTGTAACCAGTCCTCTTTTTTAAGTTTCTACAGCCTGATTTAGTATTTAATATATCCAAATTATTCTCTCTCTCATTGGTCATGTTTCATAGCTCTTTGTATAGAAGAAACCTAATACAGACAGATTTCTGGGCAAGACCTAATATCCAAAGCTGGCCTTGAGACCTAACAGCCCTTTGTGCGCATAAGAGGTCAGCTGGTGTGTGAGACAGATGGCCCTTCATTACACACCTGGAAACTCTCTTCCTCTTTCCATCAGTTTTCAGCAGGCTAATGCCTACCAGGGCTGTCCCAAGACACAATGCTGAAAACGTGACTGGTAAAAAAGTCCTGCTCCAAACCTTAGTTCTAATTTCTTTTACAAGGTTTAACTTTGAAACATTTCCCATAATCTTTTAGTACATTGTTAATCTGTTCAAGCAAAACTTCTAAGCAGGTTGATCAGTTGAGAATAAAGGCAGGCATTTCGATAAATATGTATATTAATAGACAAGGGGGATTTCTCCCGCCTCTGAACAGACCTGTACCTCCATTATCTCCAGTGGGTTAGTGCAAAACAGGTGGGAAAAAATAACCAGCTGCAGGGAAAAACGTGGAGACTCCAAACAGAAATCTAATCATTATAATGAATGCAAGGAGGGAGAACAGGACAAGAAGAAGTAGTAAGAGAGAAACAGAAACACAGGAAAATTTGGTGTTGGTGAATAAGGAATTCAGCTGCCGGTCACCACAGCGGGCAGCATGGGATAACAGCCAGGGACTAACACACACACTCTGGAGCTTAGACTGGTGAAAGACACACTAGTCCCGCCCAGGTCCCACAGTCTCCCACATGCTGAAGGTGTGGGGTGATGCAGGAGAGTCCCGAGTCCATCTTTGGGCTTTGTGCCGGGTGAGATTGCATGACACGACCAAGAAGAGGAGGCTCAGGGGAGACCTTATCACTCTCTTCAACTACCTGAAAGGAGGTTGTAGTCAGATAAGGGTTGGACTCTTCTCCCAGGCAACCAGTAACAGAGAACGAGAGGACATAGTCTTAAGTTGCCTCAGAGGAAATTTAGGTGGTACATTAGGCAGGAATTCTTCACAGAGAGGGTGATTAGACATTGGAATGGGCTGCCCAGGGAGGTGGTGGAGTCACCGCCCCTGGGGGTGTTTAAGGAAAGCCTGGACGTGATTCTTAGTGCCACGGTGTAGTTGAGATGGTGGTGTTCGGTCATAGGTTGGACTCGATAACCTCAGAGGTCTTTTCCAACCTAACTGATTTTATGACTCTAAGGGTTCTGAGCAGGGCTGCTTGTAACAGAAGGGCCAGGTGCCATCTCGGTGCCGCTGCCTGGCACACCTGGCCACTCCGCTCGCCCACCCATGGTGCCCCGCACGCCAGGAGCAGCGCCTCGCGTGTGCACCGCTCCCACGGGTGTCCCTCGGGACAGCAGGGCCGGGGCGGGCGGCGGCGGCGCCGGCAGTCCCCGTCCCGCTGGTGAGCCCGGAGCGCCGGGCTATGCCCGCCGGCGCTAGGGTGCCAGCGGCGGGGCTGGGCGCGGGAGCGGGAGCGGGCTCGGGCGAGCGCGGAGGCCCCGGTGGCCCGTGACTGGGCGCGTCAGGTGACGCGGGTCACGCCGCCTCCCCGCCCGCCCCGCCGGCAGCTGCGCCGCGCTCCGCCAGCGCCGTGCGGGGGGAAGGAGGGGAGCGGCGGCGGGCGCGGCGCCAGCGCGGGACCTGCACCCCCGCGCCCCGACCGCCGCAGGCAGAGGGGCCGCGGAGCCCCGCGAGGAGTGCGGCCGGCATGAGCCAGGTGCCGAGGAAGCTGCCGGAGGAGGAAGAGGGGGACGAGGAGGAGGAAGAGGAGGAGGAGATCGTGGGCTTGGCGGGCTACGCCGACAGGGCCGAGTCCTTTTCGGACGGCGACGCGGAGAGCGGCGGCGATGAGGCGTGTGAGTGCCGCTCGCGGCGGCCGCAGCGGCACCGGGGGCGGCGGGGAGCGGCGTGGCAGCGGCCGCGGGGCTGCGGGGGCGGAGGCTGGGGCTCCTCCCGGAGGGCCGAGAGGCAGCATCGGGCTCGGAGGACACTGCGGGGCAGCGGCCGGCAACGAGTGTGGGTGTGGAGTGAGGCAGGGCGGGGGCGGGGGTGGGGGTGAGGTCGGGACGGTGGCGGGGGCACGAGGCAGCCGCCAGGAGGTGAGGTTTGGCGGCCCGTGGATGTGGGTCAGGGAGGAGGCGAGGCTCCCCGGGGGGAGCCAGGGACAGCGGTGCGGGGTAGACGAGGCGTCCAGAGGGAGGGCAGGCCCAGTTGGGGACGGGGGTGGATGCTGAGAGGCCGGGAGGAGCGGGGATGCTGCGGAGGTGGCCATGGGAAGGGCCGGAACGGGGACACCGTACTCGGTGGGTCAGAGGGTGCAGGGAGCTCTGAGGAAGGAGCGGGGCAAGGGCTGACAGGTAACAGGAAGCGTCGGGAAGGAGGAAGGAGGCAAGGGGAGTGCAGGCAAAGTGTGTGTGTGTAATCTCTCATCAGTATTCTTCTTGTCTGGGGTGGGAGTTATTACTTAGAGGCCACAGCCTGGTGATGTGACCCGAGTGTGCCAAGGAGGTGGGGGGTTGGGTGTCACGCTATAAAAGGCAGCGGCCACACGCAGCTCTGTGTCCGGGGCTCCTCCGCAGCTGCGAGTGTCAGTCCCACGGTGGCAGGCTCTGCTAAATGTCTGTCTGTGCTTGTGAGGAACCCGCGTTACTCACTGCATGTCCGTGGCAGTATGGATGGTGATGCTAAGAAGGACGGGCTTACCAGGAAAAGCAGTCTCATTCAGTAGAAAAAGGAAATGCCAGCTCAGAGCCTGTTGCGTTCATTCAGAGCCTGAATTCATTCTTCTGAGACATGTTTCACAAAGGAGCTTGGAGAACTCTCAGTTTAGCAGGATAAAAAAAGAAGTGCTTTTTTATAAGAGCATAATAAAAGGCCACATATCTTAAGTCTACTTCTATATTAGTGTGTGGAACCCTTCTCCTTAAAGGCCCAGTCCTACAGGCTGCCATGGGAGGTGCTGCATTGACTAATGTAATTTTGGGGAGGGGAGGAAGGTCAGTGCTTTGAGTATAAGCCTTCATGGTTAAAAGCCATAGGAATGTTAGACTATAAGAATATAACTGAGACTAAATAAAGTCCTACTTGAACCTGCTAAAGAACTGCCTTCATTTTGATGCAAAGAGAAGAAATTCTAATTAATTTCTTTAGTGCTACACTGAGTTAATATTTTCTGTAGAAAGTAATCTGTATTCTGTGTTCAGATGAATTTATTTGGATATTTCTGAATAGGAACTTGTTAGACTGCTAAAAATTGCAATTGCTTCTTTATAGTAACACCAAAATATTGTACTTAACAGAGAAAAACCTTTACATAGTGAATAGCAGGAGAAGACAGTCCATTGCAGGGACTTTTTTACACAGGATTAAAACAAAATCTATTTTAACTATCCAGATTCCCTGGTTTTCTGTTGCATTTTGAATTGTCTGGAGAAAGAGACATACAGCATCTGAAATGGAGGGGGTTGGGATTCAGGTCTGTGTTTTGTGTAACACTGGGCTGCAGGGCAAGAGACTTTCCCTTATTTTTTGTCCTGTCTTCCTGGCTCTGTACAGCAGGTAGTCCAAAATTCAGTATCACAGCCTTCACTTTTCTACAAAGAAAGAATGAAAAGGGCAGTATAAGAAGGACGACTTCAATGCATGGCTGTTGACAGTGAAGAGAGAAGCCAGGCTTAAAAGTAAAAGCATAATTGATTCTTGTAAGCATGCAGAAGATTGGTTATCTCTCACTCCATACTGGGTTTGTGTCTCCAGCTTCAATGGCTAAAACCATGGCTCTTGTCCTTAGTTTACACATATTCAGAGACTTGAAAACACTAAAATTTACATAAAGCCTAGTCATATTTTTTTAATATGCAATTAAAAAGTGTTTAGAAGCAGGGAAGCCCTCTGCAGAGTGTCCAAGGAAGTGGCTTTAAGACATAGCATTGCACAGTGCTGCTCTTGAGGCAGTGTGGAACCAGGTCTTCTGGTTCTGAGTCTTTTCTGTAGCCACAAGAATTTCCTTCCACCAGGCGTTTCTTCAATGTCTATGAACCCACAGTAGCTGAACAGCCTTCTTTATTGCATACAAGCTTTTTCTGTTAACTCTTTAGTCTCAGGCCATCTGTTAGAGTTGAAGATGTTCATTGTATGTGTTTTGTAAGGGCATTGTCTTGACAGCAATCCAAAGTGCTGCAAATACCACAGTCACGGTAGTACTGGAAATGCTACAAGATGAATGGGTTTGAAGGTAAGAGTAGAAAGTTTGGGACTGCTACCTCTCCTTTACACAGAAATGGTTAAAACTTAATATAACTGCATAAGTGGGAAAAAACCCACATTATTAGCTGTATTAGTTCAAAGCTAGACTCCAAGGCTTGTTACTTGCGGATGGTAACATGAGCGAAACAATTCCTTTTGGCTGTATGTTACTTGAACAGATGAGCTGTGATGTTTTTTATTTGGATGTTTGAAAGCTGGTGGGATGTACAGAACATGGCATCCCCATCCCATACACCTGGGAAGCACTGATAGTCACCTGCTTTGATAATTAATTGCAATTGACCTGGAATTCAGGATGGGCTTCAAAAACTGTTTTAGTTATCCATGTGTATCTAATAGCATAAAGGAGATATTAAAGTATTTGTTCTGTACTGTGCATCCTGGTGAGACAGGTCGGGACTGCTACGTGGAGTTCTCAACTCCTCAGAGCTGTGCTCTTCTGCATGTTGCAATGCATGCAAAACACACTCCCTAAGCTAGGACACAACTGCAGTTAACAGAAGTTTTGTAAGGAATTGAGTGCTTCTCTAGGGGAAAGTGCTTTTAGTTTTGTTGAGTTAAATTCGTGAATACTTCAAAGGATATAGTCTCTAACCAGCATGGCTTCTGTTCTTTATGGCTGCTTAGAAAAGTTGAAATATGAAGGGCTGTTGATATGCATTAGAGACTGGCATTTTACATTTACTTTTTGCAGAAGTGAATGAAGCAGGAAATGTGTTGCATCTCACAATAGGGAAAAATATCTTTCCCGTTATAGAACAGAGAAGAGTTTAGTGTTTCTCTTGGGCTTATTATGATCTCACTCAGTAACCTAGTCTGGGAAGTTGCAGTGATACATCTACTGGCATTTCTGTGGCAAATTAAAAAAGGAGTTGTCAAGTACTCCTGCAAAGGAATGTGGGCAGGCAAAGCATCGTCCAATTCCTTTACATATAAGGTAATCTCTTAACTCTCTCTGAGAGGGAAGTGCTATAGAAGCCTTGCTATCTCATCAGGTTTGGATGATACTCTTAACATTTCCCTGTCTTTGAACTGGCAGGATTTCAAAAGCTAAGTAACAGTCTTACTAGCAGAAGAGCTGGTCTTCATTCTTCTCATCGCTAATTCTGTTTGCAGTTGCAACTGTATTTTTTTTTAGTATGGCTTTAATAGAAAGCAATTTCTTGGTATTAAGCATTACAATCAGTAAAAATCTTAACAGCCTGGAATAATTTAATACAACAACATAAAAACACCAAGTTATTTAAAATACTTCTTCAGATATATGTGGGTTTTTAGCTTGTTTCTTAAAGAAAAGGAAGTTAGGTAGGTAGCCTGTCTTCAGGTTGTCTTGTCAATGGTCAGAACCTTGGAAACTGCTGTCCACCTTCAACCAAATTTGAACAAAAGACGTCTCAAAGTTTAAGTTCCCACAAGTTTGAGGAAAACTGGCATTCAGAAGAGAGGAGAAAGCTAAATGAAGTGTCCTCAGAGGAACAGGGGAGCAGCTTTGTGTTTTCTCTGTGGCAGCAGCTGGCAGACGGGTGTACACGGTGTAGCCAGCTGAAATGTGCTGAGCTCCAGATCAGCCACAGCATGTCATATCTGTTATTTGGAGGAGATGTCATAAGACATACAGGAGGAAGTTGGTGTTATTGTGGTGGGAAGAGGAAGGGGACACAAAGTACAAATCCATGGTAGATGAGACTTTGTAAGTTCAGTTGTGTACAGAGCAAATGGGAGGCTTTTTTTTTTTTTTTGAAACATGCAATAAAACCTCCACCTGAAGACTGTTCTTTATATGTTTTTATAAAGTCTGTTTAAAGCTTTGGTTAAATTATTTTCCGTTCTGATGGCCAAAAATCAGAGTGAGATGGAGGATACACCATGAAATCTTGCATGTTTGGTTTGGTTAATTGACAACACAGTACCCCCAAAACATAAAATTTTGTTACATCATCTTAGAGCTGATGTTTTCTGTAGGTGTGAAGTGTTGTAGGGCACATGTTTCTTTCAGCCACAGGAGGTACTACCCCTATTCAAGTTGATGGGAAGAGTAGAGCAGCATGTTGACCTCAGTTTCTTACCTCCTAAATTTGTTGTGTGTGGATCAGCAGAAGTGGCTGTGTTTGTAGGATGAGATTCTTACAGAGTTACCTATCCCTGTTCTGCCTGAAGGCATTTCCCCTGTGCACTACTCCTGCCTGGCAGTGCTCATGTGTGATAATTGACAAGACCACAGTAAGTGGTAATAACTGCCAAGGCCTTTCAATTGTATTTGAAATGGACAGTATCCCACCGATATGAGTTGAAAACTCCTGTCAGTCACTGGTGCCACGGGGCTACACCGAGTGGCACAACCTCCCACAAGCCAGTAGATGGTGCCAGGAGATGTTTTATGCTAACACTGCAATACCTTCAGTTTGAGAAGCTCTACTTCTCTGTCACTCAAATTGGGAGGCACAAACAGACCTGGACATGCTTCTGTACCTTCCTGGCAGACATACCCTGCTCTTGTGTTTCTGGAAGCTGTGAGTGAGGCTTGAGGGACACAAGAAGACACAAGATGTGGTCACCACCCCTGGGTGCAAAACATGTTCCTAGGCAAAAGATTCCTTTAAGCTTTCCATCTTTTTTGGCAGAGAGGGCTATGTAATAAATTGACAGGTTCAAATTGTTGCTAAGGTTTCTTGGTTTGGATTTTCATATTTTGGGAGTAAAGCTTAATGTATGCAGGGCATATTCAAGAATTATGCATGTGAATAAATATGTGCCAGTTTTCCGCAATTCAAAACCTACCCAGCAGAAAAAGGGAAGGAAATGCAATGCAATTATGTTGTGCTATGAGGTATTATCTGAATAGTCTGTAGTGCAATGGTTGGGAGGTCTACCAAACATCACTAGATTGTTGTGTGATCAGTAGCCTGTTAGCCTGTTGTGTGATCAGTATTTTAAACCTGACCTCTGTGTACTCGGAGTTGTACTCTGTGGATTTAGCACTGACAACTCATTTTTTTGCGTTGCTTGTGTTTGACACTGCAGAAAGAGTTTCACAGAGGTGTTAGAAAGCTTTTTACTTATAAGGGCAGTGCTATTTCACCTCAGCACCAAAAGACATTTCAAAGTTACAGGCCAACTAAATGCAGCAATTTAGACTGCTGTAGGTGTTTTGATTGGAGATACCTGAAGCTAAAGTTGGTGTGCCTACAGGAATGGATAGCTATGCATTCATGTCCTTAGAGATATAACAGCATAGTTTACTGTTAGAACTGCTTGATGCTGATATAACTTGCATCAGCACCAGGAAAAGTGGTACCAGTTTCAAACTGGGGTAGGTAACACAATGAAACTCCTGTTTCCAGGCCTTTGTTTTACAAATAGGCAGATGATATGCTGTAATCTTATTTATTGGGTAACAAAACTTTACAGACTGTAACACAAATTACTGAGCAGCAGGTGAAATCCTAAGCACCTTAGAAAAGGACTCCTCATGAGCTCAGTATTGTACGTTCCAACATAGAAGAATTGTGTGCCTGCTGAGTTGAACTCTTCCTGTAGCTCCTTGCATTTGTGATTTCATTCATTTATTTATTTATTGGTTGGTTGATTTTAGAGAAGGGAAGCCCTCAGGTAGGAAGGTCATGCAGAAGTACTTAACACAGTCTTACTCTGTTCTTCCAGCAGTGTGATGTAGCTATCAGCTGAAAAGGGTATTTGTTATCAGATGATACTCTTTTAAAGAAGAATATATCTGGCATAGTGTTAATTAGAGTAAAATTAGGTATTTTAGGATGTCTGTGTGTGATAACAGATTTTTCATGTACAAACAGAGCAGTCAAGGCTTCTACAGTTTGTGTCTTAGAGGTGAGAAGTAGATTTTCTGATAGTATAGCCTAAGGGGCAAATAAGTTAAAATGCCTGTAGCACTGCTCTCTAAGCTTAAACATTGGTAACATTTGCATAAATTCAAATAAAAATTTCCTGAAAATAAATATCAAATGCATGTTATCTGGCAGTTACTAATTATATTGCCATAGTATATTCCTTTTCTTCTTGTGTGGTTTTATTCAGTTTTGGATTTCAATGATCCCTTCAGTACTGAAGTTAAGCCAAGAATCCTGCTCATGGGATTGAGAAGAAGTGGAAAGTCTTCCATTCAGAAAGTTGTCTTTCACAAAATGTCGCCGAATGAGACTCTCTTCTTGGAGAGCACAAACAAGATCTGCAGAGAGGATGTTTCCAACAGCTCCTTTGTCAACTTTCAGATATGGGATTTTCCTGGGCAAATTGACTTCTTTGACCCTACGTTTGATTATGAGATGATTTTCAGAGGCACTGGAGCACTGATATTTGTTATTGATTCTCAGGTAAAAAAAGGGGCTTTAAGCTACTCTTTTCTTTTCTTCCTTCAGCAATAGACAAATGGGTTGGAAAGCATAGGGTTTTTTCAAAGCAAATAAATAATCTACATCACAAACACACATTAAAAGAAGTCATTAAAACTTGAAGAGCTGCTTGGCTATTTTTAATCTCTCTCTGCAGTATGTTCAGAAGTTTAACTAATTTGTTTTAACATCTCAATGTTCTTACTCAGATTCCTCAGTGCTGACAGCATGAGATTGGTGCACATGCTGGATGTAGGCTCAGGCTTCTACTTATAAAACATTAAAAAAATTAAGCTGTTGTTGAGCTGTAGTACTATCTAAAAATAAGTATCATAAAACTTAATACATATATTTTTAAATACTTTCATAACTTGTAGCTCTTCTTTTTCCTTTATTAGGATGATTATATGGAAGCATTAGCTCGGCTGCATCTTACTGTGACCAGAGCCTATAAAGTGAATCCAGATATCAACTTTGAAATCTTTATCCATAAAGTGGATGGTTTATCTGATGATCACAAGATTGAAACGCAGAGGGATATTCACCAGCGGGCAAATGATGACCTTGCAGATGCTGGATTGGAGAAGATTCACCTCAGGTGAGAAAAGCTGCTGTGCAGAGAATGCTAAAGAGGAGAGCAGTTTATTTGACAAGTTACCATTTTCTGTTTTCTTGAAGTAGCAGGCAATGTGCTTTTGATCTGTGAAGGAAAGGGATAATCAGAGATGCTACATTTGACCTGAGCCAAAGTATCTTATTTCTGATTGCTGTCTTGCAGTGAAAGATGGAGAGCTGCTTAATAACAGATGACAAACATGCCAGAGTCCTTTCAGTTTTTGCTGCAGTTGCTGTCTTGAAATAAGTTGGCTTGGACAGTGACAGCAACCAGTAGAGTTCCAGGCAGTGGAGTGTATGCCACTACATCACTTCTGCCTTCTTTGAGAGCTCTCTGCCACACAGTCCCCTCCCAGTCGCTCATCCTCACTGCTGCAGCTGGCTTGGAGCCACCTGGGAGGACCTGTGCTGTATTCTTGCCTTGTGTCTTCTGGTAAAGTGGATTACTGTAGCAAATAGTGACAAATAGTGGACTTCTGCAGGCTGGGAACCAGAGGACATCAGTTTGTCATGGCTTTCTTAGCACTTTAACGCCAAATACAAATACATTAAAAAGAGAGGCCTGCTCTGTGAACATGCCAGCTTTAGAGCTCTTAACTACTTGACTGCATCACTACACTGATAAATGGGTCCACAGCTTTCAAAAATTAGATCACAACAGACATAGTCAGTAATACTCCCCTCCTGCAATTTGATAAATAGTTTTGTAAGGATACCAGCATGGGAGTCGCATTAAAAAGTTCTACATCAAGGTCTAGGTTTCAGTGTCTAGGTTGGGGTTTTTTTAGTAGAGAGATGAAGTCCTGTGCTGCAATCATATTGTGACTTTTGATCACAGGGTAATTGCATTACTATAGGCACTTACTGTTTGACAATATTTTATTTCACTCATATTATGAAAGGTACATCATGTTCACAGTATGTGGCTAAAAGGAAAATGTGGTGACGTTTTTTTCCAGCTTTTATCTGACAAGCATATATGATCATTCTATATTTGAAGCATTTAGCAAAGTGGTACAGAAACTGATTCCACAGCTCCCAACACTGGAAAACCTGCTTAACATCTTTATTTCAGTAAGTACTTACCATATCCTTTGTCTGTAGATCTGGCTATGTCCAACATGCATGTTCAGATACTCTGTTCACTGCCTTCTTAGAGGTCATGAGCAGTGTGAACTCTCAGAGAAAGTATCAGAACTTAGTTGAAATGCACCTCCATGCAGCTTGGCCTCACCTCCCTTTCTATTAAACAGCATTGGTGAGCTGCTGAGCTACTCACAGTATTTCCTGAGTCACATTGTAGCATCAATCTGAATGTTGCAAAAGTCTGTGCTGCATGCATTTGTTTAAGATGTGCTTAAAACTTGTATGAATAAATACTTTAAAGAACATAATCTAGTCCGACCTCATTTGTGGAGCTGTCTATAGTGCTTCCCAGAATTAATTTTACTTTGTATCAGAAGTTTACCAAGCTTAAGAAAATCTTCTTATGTTGCAAAATTTTTAGACGTAGCGTCTACCACAACTTTTACCACTTCCATAGCTACCCTGAAGGCCAGTTAGGGAGCTTTGTATCTCTAGTGGTTTATCATCACTGTGGAAGACATTGCTTGCTCCACTCTTCTTGTATGTCTGATCCCTTCCTTTCCTTTGTAGTGGTTCTGACACTCACCTGTTCCCTCCTGGGGTTTCTATGACATGCACTTATGCACTATTTAATTTAGTTAAAAAAGCAGGTGGTGGAGGAGTCCAACATGCTCTTGTTATGACACAAGGTAAGAGATGGAAACACGGGGCAATGAGTGAAGGGGAGCACAGTGAGTAGGTTGTGAAAAGGGGAAACTCCCTATTTTAGTGGTCATAGTGGCTCCAAAAACTGCACACTTTCTCACAGAATTCTAATTTTGCACTTGGATCTAGCACTAATTTCTGAAGCTTCAATTTCCAAGCAAGGTATTTTGTTGTGTCTTTTTGTGATTTTGACATAAGAAATTATTATTCTCTTACTATTAAACAACATATTTATACTGTTTCATAATGAATGGTTTACTACAAAGATCAGTTTCTTCCAAACCAGCTGGACTGTATATTAGTTATTATCACGTAGTCTCAAAACTCCATGACAGAAAGGTAATGAAGAAATGATGCCAACAATTCTTGACCATTTAGATAGTGGTTTTGGCACACAGTCTTACAGAGAAAGCTATCTGAATAACAGTCTTCCTTGTGCCAGAGTCACCCCAGTCACTCATTGTGTGTCAGAGCTTTGTATGGAGTCTCCTCATTGTTTGGACTTGGTGAAGGGTTTGTACAGAATCTCCACATGAACTGAGCACAAGGAGCTTCCTGAATGACTGATGACAGTTGCTTATGTGTCTGGAACACCCAGCCCCAATCATACCTTGAATATCAGGTATAATTTGTAAGGAAGAACAAGTACTTCAAATAAATGGGAAGTCCAGAAAAGTGAGGGCAGTGTGCTATTTCCCCTGTTCAGTATGGGAAAGAGTCTGACTGTTTCTTGGCTCCAGTTTCTTGGCGACCAAGGGCCACGTGTAGCTGCATCACTATGCTGAGAGCATGCTTGTATCTTCTGTCTGTAGACAGAGAGACTCAGAATGATTGTTTGCAACCACAGGAAGATTAAACATTGTTCTCCTGTATACAATTAATTAGGGGGTGCTTCTTTACCTTGGCAACTTAGTAACAACAAATTTTGTCATGGATTTCGGTCACACCCTACCTCAGGAAGCCAGCGTGTTGGATATCAGGGTGTGGGTGTATTCGTGTTCTACTTTTGGTTTTGCAGCAGCATTCATGAGGAAGTGCTTTCATACATGCCATGGAGAGTTCTAACACAAAAACCTGATGATTACAAAAATAGATCTGCAATCACTCTTAGGTTCACAGCTGGTTTTTGCCTAAGTTTATAATGCCACAGTGTGCAAGCATGTTTAAGGAACCATCCGTGTGATAATACTGCTTCTGCATTCTTTAATTTAACTACTTGTAAGTCATAAAATAACAGTTTGTTTGGCACTCAAAATCCGTGTAAATCTTACCTAACACACTTACCAGCTTCATATAGAAGGATGCCTGTTTCTTAATTACTGTCGCCTTATCAACCAGTCAAGTTGTGTGACATAGGAATGTGGATTTTCATTTGAGGGTTGTTTGGTTTGTTTTGAGGGATATTAAAATGTATGCATAAAACTAAACAATTATTAAAGTAAAAATAAAATTATGTACAGGTTTGATCATTTAATGACTTAAATTTTGTAATCCGTAAATTCAAAGGTAGTGCTTTAAATTAATTCATGAAATCTGCTGTTTGATGTAAGACCTGTTTAAATAATTGTCCAAAATCCATTCCTAACTGGATGTGACTGGCAATATCCTCTTAAGTTCTTCTGAGAATCACTTTTTAGGGCCAGATTCTGGCTTACTCTTTATACTTTAAAGACAGAAAAAGATAGGCCTGCTTACCTATCCTAGGAATTGGAGTAATACTACCACTTTTACTGAACCCATTCTATTTAACGAATAGAAGCTGTCTTCTACATCATCATGCATACAACAAATAGTTGAGAAACATGGTTTGAATTTCAAGTACCTCATGATCTTTACCTACCCAAAATAAAATTTCATATATTCATTGCAGATTTTTCACAATGTCTTGGTTCAGATTAACCATGGAATATTGTTACGTTGATTCGGAGTGCTTTTAGGACATTTTACTACATCTTCTCTTCAGACTGTAGGGTTGTGTCAGAGAGACCTGGTGTTTATTCAGACCCTGCTCTCATTTAATCAGTGGCAGCCCTTCATTCAGTGAGGAACCCACCTGCTCTAGTAACAGAAACAGTTGATTTTTTATTGCCATTTTCCCTGAGTATTAATGATATAATGTCTCTTTGAATAGTACTTTTTATCCACCTTTTCCTGGGTTTTTTATGACTTGTTATTATTGTTTCTACAATTTCTGTTTGGGTTTTTTCGGGGCTGGGGGTGGAGCGAGGAGGGTGTTGAGTAATTTCCACACAAAAATTTTGGGAAATCCTCTGATTTTTCAGTTACAGTTGTAATAAAAACCCTGGCAAATGAAATATTTGAAGACATGTGGGTACAATTTAGTGGTTACTACTCCTGTCAGTCCATCCTACCATTTCACAGAGATATCTGTCACCATAAAAAGTTCTAAGGAAGCAAATACGTGCAGTTTCTCAGCAGGTCCTACCACAATGGATGAGTTGCAATTGAAAACAAGCTTAAGTTAAGAGACCAATTTTTGCCCTTACCAGCACGGGTAATGGCTGGCATGGCAAACGTCTCAAGATGAGAACTTTCTGAACTGTCACTGCAAGTACAGGCAGGCTGCAGCGCCTGGAGCTCTGAGATGAAAACATCACTTCTCATTGTTAAACGTTACTATATTGTCACTGACATCCTAATAATTTAAAGTGCATCTTAGGGGTGCTATTGTACAGGTGAAATTGTTGCTATATCTCTCTTTGTGTAATACAGAATTTTGTAATTGACTTCTGCAGAATGACACTGCAGGTCTCATGTTCCAGCTTCTTCTGTCTGAAATTACTTGTATTTTCAAATACAATTTTGGCCATTAATTACAGCTATGTACTTATGTGATATTTCAAGTGACTCTTGTAATTAATCTTATTTGACAGCATCTG